>NC_062573.1:23205000-23537500 GCF_022837055.1 Prionailurus viverrinus | reverse complement strand
TTTAGTGTACTCTACCATTTGGAATTAAATCAGGGCAGCGATAAGCTGTTACAATTTCAATTAATCATGACCTTGAATTAAGCATAGAAATGGAAGAACTATACTCTTAAAATAACTAGGGTTTATGCTAGTAAGTGGGTTACAAACAGCAAAAAGGAAGCATTTTGCTCTCCAGAAAGCACAGAAACAAGGGAAATCTAGAAATACTTCTTTTCAAACTTCTGCTTTTCTGCTCTATATTTTATTCTTTACCACAAACGTTTATCTCAAAATAGAATTCCATAGTGTCTTATGTCTTACTCTTGGGCTGACAGTTAGTCATTGACATTTCCTCTTTTTCAGCTTGCACAGTTGAACAATAGGAATAATTAATACCTGTGGTATAGGTAACTATAAAATGATACATTTAATTGTATAAAGATGAAGTCCAGGGCTCTCTTTGGATTACAGGACACAGAAGGTCCAACCTGAATCAGTTTAGGCAATACAAAGAAACAACATTTATTTGGTAGGGGATAGATGAGCTTCAAAAACTATCAATTTTTTTTTCTCTTTTGTCCATATTTTCCTATGCTAATTTAATTCCCTAAGCAGAGATTTCTACATAAGGTTGTAAGCATGGCCTTACATATTTTTCCAGTTTTGCCACTGAGAACTAACCACTTCATTTCCCTTAGCTCCAGTTTTAAAATTCTATGACCAGAGTGCTGTTGTGGATTACATAATCATCACTATGGCAAAAGTCTGGGCAGGATACTTGACTCATAACTGATTAAAATACATGCCTGTGGTTAAGAATAAATCAATACAGGGGCGCCTGGGTGGCGCAGTCGGTTAAGCGTCCGACTTCAGACAGGTCGCGATCTCGCAGTCCGTGAGTTCGAGCCCCGCATCAGGCTCTGGGCTGATGGCTCAGAGCCTGGAGCCTGTTTCCGATTCTGTGTCTCCCTCTCTCTCTGCCCCTCCCCCGTTCATGCTCTGTCTCTCTCTGTCCCAAAAAAAAAAAAAAAAAAAAAAAAAGAATAAATCAATACCTGCAAATGATGATGGGCCAGGGGTAGAGACAGAGGGCATAGATTACTTAATACATGTGATTTTTCTAAATTTAAAGTTAAATGTTGATAACTGATTAAAATTTTCCCATAGATAAGGTACAAGTCAATGACAGTAGCAAACAAAAACAATGAAATAATCATTGAGCCGTTGAGCGCCCCACAAGAAAATAAACTTAACCAAAGAGGTGAAAGACCTATACTCTGAAAACTATAAAACACTGATGAAAGAAATTGAAGAAGATGACACAAAGAAATGGGAAGACATTCCACGCTCATGGATCAGAAGAACAAATATTGTTAAAATGCCTATACTATCTAAAGCAATCTTCACATTTAATGCAATGTCTATCAAAATACCAACAGCATTTTTCAAAGAGCCTAGAACAAACAATCCTGAAATTTGTATGGAACCTGAAAAGACCCCGAATAGCTGAGGTAATCTTGAAAAAAGCAAAGCAAAACTGGAGGCATCACAATTCTGGGCTTTAAGTTATATTACAAAGCTGTAGTGATCAAAACAGTATGGTGATGTCACAAAAATACATACATCAGAGGAACACACTAGAAATCCCAGCTAACACTAATTGAGCCCTTCACGTAATTTTTTTTTCATTTAACATTCACAATAAACTCTGAGGTAGACATTTTTATTCTATTTTTATGTATGAGGAAATTAAGTAACAAGTAATAAGTAATACAGAGATGTAGTAAGTCATACAGAGATTAAGTAACTTGCCAAAGATGACACAGCTAGTAAAAGTATCACGAATTGAAATCAACTTGTCTGGCTCCCCAGGTGTTTCTCAGTCTCTGTAGTATTTAGCTGTATCATATCCCTGAGGGTCACATTTTACTTGCTGACTCATACTGTTTACAAACTTAAGGTTATGAATGTATATATTATATGTTATATATACGTTATATATATATATTTCCAACCTTCAATGGACTATGTTGTAACTATTTTACAACATTATTTCCTTTATATCTACATAAAATAGGCCACCCAAAGCAGGAAATAATTAACAATGTGATAGGAAAGCGGCATCTGTGAGAATGTGCTGATCTGGCTTAGGTGAAAGCTGTTGTCACAGAAAATTACAACATTCCATTCTGGAAAGCTTTGAAGAGCAGAAGGCATGGTTAAATTAGTTATCTTCTTTATACAACAACCCTGAGGAGTGCAGAACCACTGTCATTTGGGGAGATTAAATGACTCATTAAGCTAACAATTGGTTGTGGTAAAAATTTAAACACAGCTCTAAGTCCCAAGATTTTAATATCTGAAGTGCTTACCAAAAAAAAAAAAAAAAAAAAAAAAAGTGAGTGGGTAAAGAGACCGCTTTCAAATTCAGTAATTTTACAAAATAAACAAGAAGATAAAAGGAACAATGGATGGAAAAGCTTAACACAAAAACACCTTATATTTTCATTGCAGCACTCTTAAATTACAAGGGATTCAATGAGAAGAGTTTTTAAAAAAAGGGCCAAACTAAGCAGTTTATAAGAATTAAGTTTAATGCATTCATTGTAAAGCAACAAAACTTCAGAAAATAACAAAGCAAACTAAAGGGAAAATAACATGAGTTATTTTACAGGAAAATTTAGGAATTCAGCTTTCTTCAATGTAGAAGAAGACAGTGTCCTTTAGGATGTAGACAGAAATGTCAACAAACTAGATTTTTGTATTTATTTTGGAAGATATGGGATCTGTGTGTAGCACTGTAGCATGAATTGAACACAGGCTTTCGTACAAAAGTGAAACTGAGGGGAATAGGAAGATTTGTAATAGTTATATCTGGGATGGAAGATGGCATATAAAATTAAGGACCATGAAATGGTAAAAATCTAACTGAAATCAACTGGGACTTAACCAGCAGCTTAAAATTCCCTGGGGGTAATAATAAAGTAGCAGAGTCTTAGGTAAGAACACAGGGTTTAGACTTGGACTTCCCAAATGAAAACCCTCACTCCATCATTTTTAAGCTGGATCATAGTCACCAATGTACCAAATCCCTCGGAGTCAGTTTCTTCATCTCTAAATTGGGGCTGATGATAATAGCATTCACAACAGAAACCTGATGTGTACATAGAGTAGGATAATATATGTAAACCATTTGGCTTCATGTTTGGTATGTGATAAGTAATCGGTTATATGTTATATATATATGTCATATATATATAATTTTATATATAATATAATATATATAATTATATATATAAGAGAGAGGGAGGGAGGGAGAGAGGGAGGGAGGGAGAGAAATCATTGGGGCAATATTTGGCTTGCCTAGGCACTCCCCATTTCCCCTGGATATTCTTCCAAGGAGTAGAGTAAGAGTGGAATCTTAATTTACAGAGAAGAAGCTGACTATGTTCTGTGATAACAATCCTGTTGAGTCTGAAAGTAAAGGGAGGAAAGGCTTCCAGGCAATTGTTCTTCTGTTAACAATACCTACTTCCAGGCATTCTGTATTCTGAGACTCTTACATTCTCTCTCTCTCTCTCTCTCATTCACACACACAAACATACCAACTGACTTATTATGTATGCATTTAATTTACAGGTCAGTTATTTTTATGTGTGTGACTGAACCCTGAAATTTATCCAACATTGATTCATTGAACACATATGTACTAGATGTTTATTTTTTGACAGCATTATACTAGATTCTGAGGAGCAAAACAGATAATGTATGTGCTCCTTTGGATCTTCTAATTGGGTGAGGGTGAAAGAAAAACTAAGTAATAAAATAAATATGTAATATGATCATGAAGACAAAGCAAGGTAACGGGGTAGAGAACTGTAGCACAGTTTGATCATACATACAGACTGATCAGGGAAAATCTCTCACTTACAGAGTCAGGGGTGAAATTATGGAAAGTTGGGGCTGAGATTGGTTTTTACTAATACGCCCAGAGACATGTAAAATAAAAGGTCTAACCATATGATTTCACTCATATGTGGAATTTAAGAAATAGTATAAATGAACAAAGAAAAAAAGAGACCAAAAAAACCAGATTCTTGGATATGGAGAACAAACCGATGGTTACCAGAGAGCAGGGATGGATGAAACAGGTGAAGGGGTTTAAGAGTACACCTCCTGTGATGAGCACAGAGTAATGTAAAGAATTTTTGAATCACTACATTTTACACCTATATACACTATATCTATACACTATAATAAAACGCCATATGTTAATTCTATCTCAATAATAAATAGAAGGTCTACAAGAATGAGAAAAGAATAAAACACTCAGAATAATACAAGAGATAAGAAAAGAAGACATCATTGGGAATAATGCAATAATAAACTCAGTTCTTCACATGCAAATTCCTGGTTTCAATCCCTCATGGGGTCTAGCTGTATTTCTTGATGATGCATCATTCCATTATTTTACTCTCTGTGATTAAGCTAGCTGTTGATTATTTGCAACCAAATGTTACATGAATATACAATCACATTCACATAGTGAAACAGGGTTTTCAACTTGACTTGCACTTCATGGAAAGTTCCTATTTTCAGGCTGGGAGACATACTGGAAAAGGAGTATGATTAAAACACATTTATTATCCAGATCTTTCTTTTAGTCCTTCCTCAGTAAATTTGGATTATACTTGAATCTCAGAGTCTCCCTTCCCTTAGGATATTTTCTCCATGAAAAGCCCTGACACACACACACACACACACACACACACACACACACACACACACACAGAAGGAAGGGGGGGGAAGGGGGAGGGGGGAAGGGGGAGAGGGAAGAGAGAGGGGGGAGGGGGGAGGGGGAAGAGAGAGGGGGAGGGGGGAGGGGGAAGAGAGAGAGGGGAGGATGAAAAGGAGGGGGAGGATGGGAAGGATAGGGGCAGTGGGGGAGGGGGGAAGGAGCTTTCCTGGCGCTCCTGCAAATGGACACCTTGTAAGACTGAAGCATCAGCCTTTCAGACATTTCCAGACACTTCTGAATCACAAAATGACCTTGAATTTTTATTAATCAAGGACATTTTAATAAAAGGTTAAACTTTAGACAATTTAAAGTTCCTTCTTTTACTATATCCTGAGAGAATGTGGATGCAATTAATAAAGTTAGGAAGGAGCCTCAGTGCAATAGATTGAAATAGGTTGCCTCTAGCTTGAAGATCAAAAAGGAAGAACAGAAAGAACAAAAAGAATTGCTTTGCCATCATTATCTAGACTTGGTTTTCTGAGTTTTGGTCTCTCAACTAAACTTCAGTAGGAAAATAAACTTGGAAAATGAAACACTGTCATTTAATATATAATAGGGTAAAGACATTCAACTTGAAACCTATTTTTACCAGCAAAATAAATAATAATTATGAGACCAGGTGTGTCTGTTTTGTCACTGGTTGCAATAAAAATTCTCTTGTGCCTGGAACATAGCAAAACTTCCATCATTGTTATCATTCTTTTTTTTTAATTGAAATTTTCTTATTGTTTATTTATTTTTGAGAGAGAGAGAGGGAGAGAGAGAGAGAAAGAGAGACAGAGAGCAAGAGGGGGAAGGACAGAGAAAGGAAGACACAGAATGGGAGTTGTCAGCATAGAGCCTGAGCCAGAACTGGGGCTCATGAGCCTTGAGATCATGACATGAGCTGAAGTCAGAGGCTTAACCGACTGAGCCACCCATGGGCCCATTATTGTCATTCTTATCACCACCTTCATCCTCCTCCTCCTCATCTTTGGTGTGTTAGCTGAGGATAAGATTTAAAGAAGTAGTAATAAGGACTATAGAGAAAAGGTTTTCTGGAAGCATAGTGTTAAAGATGGAATTCCAATTAGGTGTAGTTTTCCCATAAAGCTCTGAAAGCGAAACAGCAGAAATTTATTGTGCTTATTAACACCACAGATTGCCGAATTTAATAAGACTTTGACCCCATAAAAATAATAAAACCACTTCACACTTTATAGAATTTAATAATTTTACTTAATACTTCTGCCTATCTATTTTTCATTAAATATATGAGCAATGTTACCAGGGTTATTGTTAATATCAGAAGCCCAGCCTACTAGGAATATTGTCCAAGGACAGCAAAAATAATAATTATTAGAATGACAACTTTCTTTTTTTGAGTTCCCATGTGTTAACCAGTTTTACTTTGTCCATATTAAGTTGTTTACTCCTCACAAAATCCTATGAAGCCAATGCGGTTTTTTTTCTGTCCATTTTAGAGATGAGAAAGCTGAGGCAAAGATCTACTGAGTAACTTGCCCAATATCACAACCGGGTGGATAACCTTAGATTTTCACAGCCAGGCAATCTGGCTCCATAGTAGCCGCTACATGGATGTGATGGGGATACCAAAGACCAAGAGTGGAAAAGGCCCAAGAAGTTGCAGTAAGGTAATTTAAACTTTATGTAACTCCAGTTTAACTAAAACACTGATTCTCTCCGGTACACTTAGGGTGTATTCTCATTCCACTCACTGAATAATGGCTTCATCATATGCTTTCAGTGGGGATGAGATAGACAATGACAACCTTTTCTGAATAAGTAAATATTTTACTTTAAGATAGGTAACAGGTTTTAATAGATTCAAGTACTGGTTCAGAAACCATATTAGCTTCTTCTCTAGTATTCCACCAAACCTCTTTCAGCCTTAATAGTGATAGTGAAATGATGAAGATAATACCTACATTTTGAACTGCTGCAAATCTTATATGAGGTGTGTGGAGTCCAGAGTGCCTAGTACATAGTGAATGTTTAATAGAAATAAGATACTTTCCGTCAACCCTTAGATTTCATTTACAAAAACTAAGTTCTTAGTCAAACTTAAGGATAAACTTAATGAGATAAAATTCCCATAAATTATAAGTAAACTTGTAAAGTCCTATGAACTATAAAGCAGCATTATTATCCTTAACATATTAAGACCCGTTAAGTTCAATACATCCTGGTGCTAATACGCATAGTATATTCTGGTACTTCACTTTCAGAGATTGTTTACTAGGGAATCACAATCATTTGGGACACCTTCCTTTTAATTAACTCATATGTTTCCTGAAAACATCTGCTTCTCTTTAGGCAGTGCTGTTAATTTCTGACACTGTTGTGTAAGCCAATAACTTTTTTTTTTTGCCAGTTTCTCTGACCAATACCTCTTCTGTCTTCCTCATTTTTCTAGTTATCATTTTATTCCTTTTACTATAGTTTAGACTATGCCAGGGATGTTCCCGGAATGTTGCTAAGCATTATAAGCTCTTCTAAATTTACACGAGGTTCAAAATCTTCTGACAGGTGTACTGAGAAATACTTTAGTTAGAAACACAGAATATCAGATGTAGAATAAAATTTAGACATACATTAAGTCTACTTTCCCTACTTATTGTTAATTAAGGTGATGGAGACAGTCTGGCAAAATGACATATCTGTGTGTAAAATACCAGCTCTAACATCTTTGGTTGTATAAGCCTGGGACAGTGATCTAACCACTCTTAAGCTTCATTTTCTTCAGTGTCAAAAAATAATAAAAAGTATATTCATCAAAGGGGTGTTGTAAGGATTAAATGAGCTCATATATAAAGGTACCAGACACATATCAATAGGCAAAATTTATTTAATATTGTTAGTTTCATTAAACATGGTATAAATTATTTAGCTGGTATCATAAAACACTTTAACATATATCTCACATGTAACAATCCAGTTATCTGATAGAGAAGATAGCTTAAATCTCATTTTATTGCTAAAATCACTTGTTAGTAAGTAATGAAACCGGGACTTGAACTAGAATTTCATGACTTCTAATCCTTTTTGTACTTTCTCTAAGTATTCAGTCACATGTCTTTTGATTTCGTTCCCTCACAAAGTAGCGCATTCTGCATATATTTACACAACTCATTTAGAAAAAGTTTCTTCACTATCTTTCAAGCCAAAAGCTCATGACCATTCCTTTCACTTGGCTTTTCAATGTCTTTGAAAGAATTTCTTTTAACTCAAAGGTTGGTGCAAAGGCAACAGTTAAGGTTGATTAAATAAGTCCTTACATATATTTATATTACTTATTCAAACCAAGATATTGGAGAGGTTTGCAAAATATTTTGAAATAAATATCATTTGAAGGTAATAATTAAAAAAGAATCAGAAAAAATGATTATGATGGAATTAATCCAAGCAAGGAACATTTCATAGGGACCTATATGAATATTCTTGCTAAGCAATATTCAATTGGTGCCCAAGTTTAATTTGTTGAAAGCATCATGAAGTCAATAAAGCAATTTCTCTAACCAAATCCTTATGAATGGTATAACTTAGACTCTTTTACTATACATAAATGCTCTTCTAAAATATTTCCATCAGTATTCTCAATTACACTTAAAAATAGGACTCTAAGTATCCACAGTTAATGCAATTCTGGCCAGGCAGTGTTTTCAGGTAATTCTGAAACAGGAAAGAGCAAGACATTTTTCAGTAGAGTTCATTTTCATGAGACTGCATAACATCTTTGCTGACCAAACAGGTTCCAGTAATTTGTGTCTGGAAGGATTTTTTAGAAGTCTTCCCATATTGCATCACTACATAACTGAGAAAATGCTTTTCTGTATGAAAAGGGGTCTAAATCTTACTCTCATACAATCTGTGAAAACACTGAATATCCAGTACCTAAGCACATCCTACATTTCATGTTTCAGTTCACAAGAAATCAAATATTGATAATCTCCAGAGAAACTCAAGAGAATCTTTATTATTTTTTTAATTTTTTAATGTTTTTATTTATTTTTGAGACAGAGAGAGAGACAGAGCATGAGCAGGGGAGGGGCAGAGAGAGAGGGAGACAGAGAATCCGAAGCAGGCTCCAGGCCCCGAGCTGTCAGCACAGAGCCTGACTTGGGGCTCAAACTCATGGACTGTGAGATCATGACGTGAGCTGAAGTCGGACGCTTAACCAACTGAGCCACCCAGGCGTCCCAACAGAATCTTTATATAGCACACCAAACTGTAGTTACATTAGATAGCCATCCATTTATGAATACCCAAGAGCTCACATTTCAAAACAGCATACATTTACTGTTGTATAAAGAAAGTTGACATACAGTGGGTAAAGTAAAAGATAATGCTAAAAATCACAGTGTTGAAAAGAAACTTGATTAATTATTAAAGGAAAGACATTTGAGCACAACTATTTTCCCCTAATCTCCCTTAAATGTAACTAATATGCTACCATTATCATGAAAAGTACTTATGAATATAATAAAATTTGTATCATCACTAGTAATATGCAAAAAGTGGCCTCTTGAAGTGTGTCAAAAATAATACTTTACTGGGCCTGACATAGGTAAGGTTATGAACTGTATGTATATGTTCAAAATACAGTTCAAAAGTAATGAACTGTATGTATATGTATTTATCTGTGTGTGTATGTAGCTTAATATAAATTGTTTTATATATTGTTAAATATATAAGTATATATATTTGTTACTTATAAGCACAGGTATTATATTTATCACTGATATGTTAATACATATTCAATGTGAATAATTCAATGTGATACATGAATAATATGCTCAAGTGAAAAATACAAACCACCCATGTATCCTCCCAGTGGTGAGGGGAGACGGTGTTGATATGTACAGTTCTCTAAAATATACTCTAACCAAATGGAGACTAATTTAAGTTTTTTTAAATCACAAAGTTGTATAATAAAATAATGGCTGGGGTGCCTGGGTGGCTCTGTTGGTTAAGCGGTCATGAGATCTAGCTCCACACTGGGCTCTATGCTGGGCATGGAGCCTGCTTAAGATTCTCTCTCTCTCTCTCTACCTCTCTCTTTCTCTCATAAAAAAAAAAATGGACAGTAAATATTGAAAGTGATTAAAACAGAACTGTCTTAACTAATTGGAAATAGAAATTATATAACTGGAAAATAAATAAATATAGATAATGATAAATAGATCAAAAGAATATCGAAGGATACCAACCAAACTTGCGGTAAAGAGAAAGATATTTGGGAAAAACTAAAATGGAATAAGGGCCAGATGTGAATTAAATAACAATTACAGAATTTTGCTAAGAAATACTAATCCAAGGTGTCATATCCTATAGCTTGAAGAATTGACTCTAGTAAACAAGAAAGAGAAAATTCTCATTTAATATAAAAACTTCAAGCTCAAAAAGAACAATGTAAAATTTTCCAAAATTTTTTTCATGAAGCCACAATTACCTGGCTTAACCACTTTAAAGTTAGAGTTGAAAAACAAAAGCTACCTTGGAATCTTTTTGTGAATTCCTATGTTTTTAAAGGCCAACATATAATGATTAGCAAAATATGCCTGGTAGATAGCACTATCTGTATGGCAAGTCATAATTAGAAAAATGAAAAACAAACAGTAGGATATAGGTGTCAATGAAATGATAGTAAACAGTCTAAGAGGACACATAATTATGTTTAAAAAATGACTATGGCAGATTGTTTTGAACACAAAACAAAAATTCTGATTTTGAACCTGAAATCTTTTGGAGAGAGTTATGCACAACAGCATTTGTTGGCAATGTTTTAAGTAAATAAAGTAAAAATTAAATCTATATTTCTTACTTGAGCTCTTGCAGGAAGAAGAGAAAGAGCAGCCACGGAAGGTAAGAATGCTGCTACGAGTCAGGAGGCAGTGGAGAAGTATACTAAAGTATGGACTGATTTCTGAGTGGAAATAAAACAAGAACTTTTCTTCCCAAATATTTGTGATAAAGGTAAGCCTTCAAAGAGTGTGGGAGGTGCCACAGAAAAAAGGATATCAAAGGATAGCTCAGCAGTATGAAAAACTCTATTAATATAACTTTCCATGTTTACAAGATACTTAAAAATATACAATCTGAAAAATCTTGTCTAAGAATATTTAAAAGCAAAACTTCTCAGTGAAATCAACATCCCATTTAAATTTGCTCACTGTCATCACTGTAGTTCATAACTACAGGTTTCAGAAAATATCATAAATCAGGAAGAGGAAATAAGCCCTATAATTCAGAGAAGAAATGGTAAAAACGCTTATGACTTGAAAATGATATGATAATCTATTTGAAATCTGGGGGGAATCCACTTAAACTATTATGTCACCTAAATGAAAGTAAAATAGGTATTACAAAAGAAAAGTATGAAAAATACAGTTTTCCTATATATCAAAGTTACCCTATAGAAAAATTCAATACAAAACAGTCAATTCATAATGACAATTCTAGTGAACAATATCATAAAAACTAACAATTAGCCTGAATCACCAATGTAGAGGGAAGTACACAAACTTAAAAAAAAAAAAAAAATAAAACCACAAAACTGGGTGGCGCCTGGGTGGCTCAGTTGGTTATGCCTCTGACTCTTGATTTCAGCTCAGGTAATTATATCATAGTTCGTGGGTTCAAGCTCTGCATCAGATTTCCCACTAGCAACATGGAGCCTGCTTGGGATTCTTTCTCTCCCTCTCTCTGCCCTTCTCCTGCTCGTGCTCTCTCTTGCTCTCTCTCTCTTAAAATAAATGAATAAACATTAAAACGAAATTTAAAAAAAGAAACATAAAATTGGAACTGATCAATTCCCCAATAAGAAAGCCAATATTAGTAAAATGCCAATTCTGTGCAAACTAATATCATCTATAAATAAATATAATTTTAATATAATAGTGTTTATTTTTTGAAACTTAAAAATAGTTTTACACTCATTGGGAAGAATAAACCTTTGGATACAATCATTTTTGGCAAAAAAAAAGAAAAAAGAAGTGGAATCAAAAGAAACTTCTTCCACAAGGTACTGAAATAATTACAAAGATATATAATTAAAATGATATGGTTCTGGCACAGAGATGAGATGGCCAAGCAATGGAATAGAACTGTGAGTCCAGGGACTTCCAGCTATGTATAAATCTTTTTATATTTTTATTTCAAATCAGCAGGGAAGGATTTTTAAGTAAATCATATAGTGATAATCATTTGGAATAATCATTTGGAATAATAAAATGAACATAGCACACTTTCTGTTCTTTAATGGCTTCAAACTATAATCCTATCACTGAAATATCATCTTTCAACAACATTCCTAATCTAGTTAGGCTGATTTGGATCATATGATCCCTAGAGAAGCCAAAGTCTTGAAACCACTGAGGTTTCTCAAGTCCAAACTATCAGTTGTCACATGAGCACTACATTAGTGTCTACTAGATTACTTATGTTATCATTTATAACTGAAAATATTAAGGGGGAGAAATCTGATCTTTTTTTTTCTGTTTAGCTTTTAGGGAGAAAGTAAGAAGTTCTGTTGAATATATCTTCTTATCAGCTTAGAGAGGTTTGAGTTCCATTCATTCACTCATTTATGTAATATTTGTTGAATGCATAATGTGTATGAGCCAATGTTTCCATTTCTATGGTTTATTTTGTCTTATTTTGTTCTATTGAAACTTATATTCTACTTGAGAAGTTAGAAAACATATCAGCAAACAAGGACCTCTACTTTGTGAAGGAATGTTAGAGCTAAGAAGCAAACCTGGGCTGTCAAACTTCAGTGACCATTCTGCAATATGTCCTCTCATCAACAAATACTATAATCAAGACATATCAAGCACTGCAAAACACTACAAAATTCTAACCCCTTAAAGAAATAAACATTTTTATAAACTAATAGACATTTCTGAGGGCAGCTGAAGAGACACTGCATTCTTGGTACCTATATCAATGAGAATTCCAAAAGCAAACGATAGATGGATAGTTTATAACAGAATCTGAAGCACAGAAGAGAGAATGGGGAAAGAATATGGACATTTGGAAGTAGTGAGTAGACGTCAGTAGTGAATAGTAAGTAGAAGGTAATGGAAGCTATAGAAATACTTATTTCCTTGCTTATTTATTTCAACTCCTGCCATATACTCTTTTGCATCAGTGGGTAAGGAGTTTTGATTTTTTCCTTTCTTTCTTTATTCAACATATTGATACTCTCTCACAAAAATTCAAAATATCAATGTTAATTCCTCAGAATTATTATTTTTTCTTTAACTCATAATACAAGTATTACATAGATCAAGTATTTATATTTTAAGCCCAATTTATTTCATTTTTGCCCTAAACATGTCAAAGTAATCAACCAAGGATACTAATCCATTTAATTTCTTCTCATTTTAAACTTTATCACTAGTACACATTTTAGTATTAGGAGAATCCTTGCAAGAAATATTTGTGTAACTAAAAAAATTCCAAAAAAGCATTTATCAACATACTTGGTTTACACATAACGCGACAGCAATTTAAAAACAACAAAACACTTTTTTTATGACTATCATTACCTGAAAATCATATTGCCTAAGCTCTAGACTACGTATCCATGTATGCTATAGAAACCTTTCAAGTTTCCCAATCTTTAGTTCCTTACCATATTTATGCTCTCCTATTTCTATGTTTTTCCTTTTGGTTTAGATACTATAATTCTCTAACCCCATCTTACAAGAATCTATGCTAAAATATATTTATCTAGCTTTTAAGTTAAAGAGAAGTAAAATTCACTTTAGCTCAGAAACCCTGGGATTACTTCCACTACACCCTCAAAAAACAATCCCTGAGTTCTAGGGACCCAGTGTAACCAATCCTTCCCTTTTATTGCATTTCAGGATACACATTACTTACGCTCTGAAAGTCTGGGCCCTGCTCACCATCTGTGCTTCATTTGATTACAGACTGTAGAGATGGCAGGACATTCCCAAGAACTGCAAGCCCTTGTATCCTTTGATACCACCTTCCAGACTACCTGCACTCGTTCTGTACACTCAGCAATAAAGATGAATTCAGAGATTTTTTGTAGCAAACCTCCAAAAGCCAACCCAACTCCTGCTTGCCATTTTTTTGATGTTTAAATGAAGTATTTAACTGAGAAATTCAGATGAGCTCTACTGACAACAGGTATTACATTACTCTAACTAGAACACTTTTTCACATAAATAAGAGCCTCTCTACCTACACACATTCATAAAGATCTCTACACATACTGATAAGGCAACAAAATCTAGGGATTCTTTAATCTTCCCCTCCTCCTTTAAAATAAAAGATCAACAAAACACTCTTCTGTGAGAAAAATTCATGAAATATGCTGAAAATCCCGGTGCCCTGAGGAGTATTCCTGCCTCATATGCTTTAAATTACATGATATTGCTACTTGTATATTAGGTCCCGTGAGATTCACCTCTCCTGAAGCCCTCTAGTTAATGAGTACAAAAAAATTATATGGACAAGTGTTGGGCTCCGAGATGATACGTTTTCTAAAACGTTGCGATTACACAGCATTATCTTAGAGTCTCCTGCCATGCATCCTGGGAAATATATTGCTGTACAATTAGCGGGAGCATAGTCTTAGTAGGTTGATCAAGCTGGAATTGCTTCTTTAACAGCTCCCTTTCCACACATGGCTTAATTTAAAATCCCCAATAAAAATTACCTATGGCCACTTGGTAAAGACTCGGGGAGTTGCTTCAGGCTCTATTATCCTCAAATCCTGAGCCCCTTTGCTCTGGTTGGTTGCCCTAAATTCAGCTTATTCTCTAATGCTGTCCCATTTGAATGAACACCAGACATTTTATTTTGTGATTATCTTCAGCTCTGTACTTTGCAATTTGGAAATTATCTGTGTCCTACTTCCTGGCTTTAGACCAGATCATTGGGACTTCTTCTATAGACTTTCATGTATAAAATAGATTTCCAATCTAATTTTTAGAGCTACATACTAATTTGAAGTCAACTAGAAGGTAATCTCTACAAGAGCAAGAATATTTGAACTGATATATCCCAACATCTGGAACAAAGCATAGGTGCTTAGTATGTTTTTGTTGAATGAGTAAGTAGATGAAAAATCTGTGTTACAAAGAGAATCTTCTGAAATGTGCAGCATTAATTAATTGCAGAACAAGAAGCAGAATCCAGGCTGTCATCCACATACTTTCTAATAGACTTCATTGTCTATAGTAATCTTTATTCTTCTGGTGAGAATATCAAATAATTCACTAAAAATATTTAATAAAGCGGGGCGCCTGGGTGACTCAGTCAGTTAAGTGTCCAATTTCGGCTCAGGTCATGATCTCGCGGATCGTGGGTTCAAGCCCTGCGTTGGGCTCTGTGCTGACAGCTCAGAGCTTCGAGCCTGCTTCAGATTCTGTGTCTCCCTCTCTGCCTGCCCCTCCCCTGCTCACACTCTCTCTCCCTCCTTCAAAAAATAAACATTAAAAAAAAAGATTTAAAAATATTTAATAAACCAGCAAACAGTAATTGGGGGGCATTTACTGTATTTAGAGTTTGAGTTTAAAGTTTGAAGTAGCAGCCAGTTTTCAGATAGCACCAATGATCTCGACTCCCGGTACGCATGATCCTGATTATGGGCTCACTTACTGCCTCACTTCCAGTGAGTTGAGTAGGTAAAAGCCACCTCTTCAGAGACTCTGAGGCAGAATTACCTAGCTTCACCCAGTTATGCCATTATCAGGTTTCTGATTCCTCAGAATCTGTGTGAGATAATACATGGTTTTGTTTAGAACTTCTAATTTGTGGGGTAATTTACTGAGCAATATATTACTAATAAAATACATTTCTATAGGTTTACTACCATTAACAACCAAAATGATAAAAGTAAACTTGCTATACATAAGTGTGTATGGGTGTATGTGTGTGTAATATATATATTATTTTCAGCTCAAGCTCTTTATATAAATTACATATGCTATATCATACATACATAGAGAGAGAGACAATTTCTGTATCTATTTCTATGTATGAGATACATTTTCTAGACTTCAATACTTTTCAAGGCAGATAAGGACAGATAACACCATGGTGATATCCTAAACATTTGCTGCCCATTTTCTTGCTCTACCTTTGAATATATTAGCTTATCTGGGTGTGCACTGCTACAATGACATGTTTAGAAGTAAAACTTGGCACTTACACATATATGGAAGTCAGGATATGAATGTAAGTAGGATTTTACACTTTTTTTTGTTTTGTTTTAGAAGTGGATTTGAGCCACCTAAGAAGACATTTACCATGAAGCATTATAGTCTGATGAAACGAACGAGGAAAAAAAGCATTTAATGAAGCTGGTTTTTTAATTCTAGATTTGTAACTAATTAGTTCTATGACCAAGCACAATATAACCTATCATTTTTGATGATGTAATAAAATAGATTTTAATTAAAGTCATAACAAAGTTAATGGTTTTGAGAATAATATAATTTATGAGGAGTGTTTTTGTTTTGTTTTGTTTTTAAATATGCTACAAGTCAAACAAGAATTACTTTTATGCTTTGAAAAACTTAGATTTAAATAGGTGAATGGCAAAACATGTCCTATTAATTGTCAATAGTAAGGCAAGGAAGAAATTTATACTCTGTTCCACAAAGGATCTTTGCAGAGGACACAAACAAAAGCTTCTGATAACAGTTTATATTGTGGGGTTTTCAGAAAAGCCCAGGGTTTTCTTCTCTCTGTGCTAGACAAGAGTACTTCTTAAAATCTTTGGTTGAGCCTTTTTCTGGCTCTTCCTCCTCTTAATTTTGGTCACAGTCTCATGCAAATTATATTTGGAGGTATTCAGATTGAAAGTCTACATTTAATCTTTCATCTAAGCATTCTATTCTCAGTCCTAGATCCCACCATGCCCCACCAACACTGCCCTCACACAATATATGTAACTTCCCTGACAACTCCCAGAGGAGAAACTGACTAGGCTATAGCAAAATAACAAGTCTTCCCATAAGCATCCAGGGTTTGATTTTTCAAATTTGTTGCCAAAGAGGTATCTCCAAGATGATTCCAACTTGATTTGGGATTATGAGTATCATACAAATCCAGTATTTTTGTAACTTATTGAAAATCAACAATAAAGGATCAATGAGGCAGCTGACTCATAAATTCCAATGACAACTGGTTTCAAGATTCAATTATAGCATAGGACAGAAGGCTTGACTTTGAGGAACAGCCAGCACCTAGAGCACAGTGTATAGCTTCTCAGACTGGCTTCTTTCACGTCGCAATATGCACTTAAGGTTCCTCTGTGTATTTCCATAGTTTGATATTTTATTTCTTTTTTGATTTAATAATATTCCATTGTATGGATGTACTACAGTTAAGGCCATTCACCCAATAAAAGGCATCTTGGTTGCCTCCAATTTTTGACAAACTTCCATAAACTTTCATGTGTAGGTTTTTGTATAGATAAAAGTTTTCAACTCATATGGATAAAGAGTGAACACAATTGATGGATTACATGGTAAGAGTATGTTTACTTTTCTAAGAAACTGCCTTTTTAGAAAAGTAAGTACCATTTTTCATTCTCACCAGCAGTGAATCAGAATTCCTATTACCTTAATCCTCCCTAGCATTTAATGTGGTCAGTGTTTTGGATTTTAGACATTCTAATAGGTGTGTAGTTATTTTGTTGTCTTTTTAAATTTGCAATTCCCTAATAATGTATGATGTTGAGGATCTTGTGATATGCTTATTTGCTATCTGTATATATTCTTTGGTCATGTGTCTATCAGATCTTGTGTCTACTTTTTAAATGGGTTAAAAATCATGTACACAGCCCAGTAACGTGTGTGATATTCTACATTCTCAGGAATATTACAGCTTTACAAAACCTGCTATAGCCATTTTATTCCACAGCATTTCCTCTGAAGTATTTTAGTCAATCTCTTGTTAGCCCCAACTGTTATTGCCTCCTAAGGGGGATTCAGTGTTAATCAATAGCCATTGATTGTTTTCTACAAACACTCTGAAGATAGGATTGTTCTACAAACACTCTGAAGATAGGATTGTTTGCATAGAGCTAACTCTGACTCAGATCAAATAAAACTAATCCCTGAGAATGGGGCAATTCCAGAAAACTACCCCATAGTTCAAATAGTAACAAAAAAGTGAGGGTAGTGGTTTCTGTAGTGTTCTGAACACAGTGTCCTTCTTGTGGCTAGGTGCTATTTTTCACAACTACCATGGATGTGAAGTTGTTTTCAAGGCTATTGCATTAGAGAATGGGAAGTGAGAATAGGGCTAGTTAAAACTCCACAATAGGGCACCTGGGCGGATCAGTCTGTTGAGCATCTGACTCTTGATTTTGGCTCAGGTCATGATCCCAGGTAGTGGGATCAAGCTCTACATTGGACTCCATGCTAAGCATGGAACTTGCTTGAGATTCTCTGTCTCTCTGTCTCTCTTTTGCCCCTCCCCAGCTCTCTTTCTAAATATTAAAAAAAAACAAAAACATTCCACAGAACTTAGTTTTTACCACGAGTAAGCATTTTTTGAATAAATTTTCCCTGGATTGTCATAAATCTTTTAAGAATTCTGAAAAGGTAAGTTTTGTTTTTTTTGCTGGTATATTCATTGTTTTTATGAGGCAGCAGATTTTAAAAGTGCCACTCAAAACTGTGTCTCCTTGATCTCTTTTTAGAAAATCTAGTTTTCTTGTGAAGTTTTCCATGTTTTAGTCTACATCTTTCATTATTCCATATTTTGAACATATTCATTATGGTTATTTAAAAATCTTGTCTACTAATTCCAATATATAGATCATCTTTAGTTCTTTCATTTTTTTTCCTCTTGATTTTCATTTATATGGTCTTATCTCCTTGCAGTATTTTTTATTTGAATGAAGACCATTGTAAGTACAAAATTATAGAGTATCTAGATCATATTATCTTCCCCTAGAGATTATTCACTCTTTCCTGTTCTACACAAATAAAGTGGGATTGAATCACCTTAATCCAATCAGAACCAGTTAGCTCAAGTATGGGCTCCAATTTGGAAAGTTCTATCTACTTCTGGGTTCTCTGCTCCAGAGACATAGCCCACCACATCTCCTAAAGACTGTTCACTATCAACCTTCCCCACTGTCTTGAACTCTAAATATTTGTTAGGCAAAGCTCAAGTTTTCCATTCCAGGCATCACCATTTTCATCCCTGTTCAAAATTGAAAAATGTCCCCATGAGCAAAGTAGCTGCATAGTTTCAGCTTTTTTTCCTCCTTATTCATTTTTAATTTAATTTTATTAGTTGATCATGTGATCCCATGACTCAAAAATAACACAGCACAAAAAGTGACACAGTAAAAAGTTTCCTTCTCAACCTGGCTCTACCTACTCCATTCTTTTGTTCCCCCCTCTTCAAAGCTTCTTGTACATGTGTAGGGGAGGAATAGTTCTCTTTCTTCCCTTCTAGATTCTTTAGTCTAAAAATTAATATAAAATATATTAACAGAAGAAAAAACAAAGATAAGTTTAATAGCGTGTAATCTTCCTATATGCATGGGACAGACCATGGAAAAGTGAGTAACTCTCTGCAGTGGGCAAAACTATTACCATAAATACCATCTTTGGCTCACTTTTTTTTTTAAATCTCACTTCTCCAAAATGTTTTTCTCTCTCTTTTCCTTATTTTAGCAGCTTTCAAATGTCTTTAGAGTTTTTTAAATATATTTTTTAAAAAAAATTCTTGTTGCATTTAGCAGCAGTATTTTCACCACCTTATGTGTAAAGTTAAGTGTGGATGCAACAGTTTTAATTTACTTATTATTCATATCAAACTGAGTTTGATTTTATCAAAAACAGTTCTTTTTATGGGGATCATATATAGAGAAGAGATTGGGGAATCTTTCTCAAATCTCAGAGATCAGCCTTTCACCTCTCCCAGTAATCTGATGGCTGAGATGCCCCTCCTCCTATATCTGTACTCATGAACCTGGATGTTTTTAAAGTTCTAGTTATATTTAGTTTTCTCAGCACTTACATATTTTCTTTGCCACCTAACGGAAATGCTTTTGTGCAGATTCTGCTAGTTTCAGTTTAATGTTCTGACATATTTTAAAGAAAAGTATAGATTTCATGTCATTTCACCCATACAACTTGAGAATGTATCTGAATATACAAATACTATTTTAGACACAACCAAAAAGTCATTACTGTATCTAGAAAACATTAATATTTATTGCTTGCTATTATCTAACTCCCAGTCCATGTTACATATTCAGATGTGTATGTGTTTCCCACAACTTATGTTTATTTAGTTTTTATGAGATTTCTGTCTTCAAATTATGTTGATGGTGTATTTTGGAGATTTTTGTTTACTCTCGTTTTATAACATTTTTAGGTACAAACCCAAATTAAGTGACTGTTTTGCTCCTATATGCAGCTACACACATTGTTTAATAAGACACTGAAGCACATTTTATTTTATTTTATTTTATTTATTTTATTTTATTTTATTTTATTTTATTTTATTTTATTTTATTTTATTTTATTTTATTTTTTATTTTATTATGGAATTACAACAAACTGATTTTTTAAATTCTTATTTTAATTCCAGTTAGTTGAAATACAGTGTAGTATTAGTCAGGTGTACAAGATAGTGATTCAGCACTTCCATACAACACCAGTGCTCATTACAACAAGTACACTCTTTAAGTCCCATCACCCGTTTAATCCATTCCCCCCACAGGCCTCCCCTCTGGTAACCATCAATTTGTTCTCTATAGTTAAGAGTCTGTTCTTTGGTAGGGGTGCCTGGGTGGCTCAGTTGGTTGAGCATCTGACTTCGGCTGAGGTCATGATCTCACAGCTCATGAGTTCAAGCCCCATGTCAGGCTCTGGGCTGACAGCTCAGAGCCTGGAGCCTGCTTCAGATTCTGTGCCTCCCTCTCTCTCTGCCCCAACCCACTTGCATTCTGTCTCTGTCTCTCTCAAAAATAAATAAACATTAAAAAAAAGAGAGTCTGTTCTTTGGTTTCTCTCTCTCTCTTTCCGTTGCTTGTTTCTTAAATTCCACAAATGAGTGAAATCATATGGTATTTGTATTTCTCTGACTGACATATTTCACTTAGTATAATACTCTCTAGCTCCATCCATGCTATTTCAAGTAGCAAGATTTCATTCTACTTTATGGCTGAATAATATTCCAATGTTATATATGCCACTTCTTTACCCATTCATCAATCAATGGACACTTGGGTGGTTTCCAAAATTTGGCTATTGTACTTAAGGCTGCTATAAACTTAAAGGTGAATGTATCCCTTTGAATTAGTGTTATTGTATTCTTTGGGTAAAAACCTAGTAGTTTAATCACTGGATCACAGGGTAGTTCTATTAACTTTGTAAGGAAACTCCGTTTTTTTCCGAGAGTGGTTGCATTAGTTTGCTTTCCCACCAGCAGTGCAATAGGGTTCCCCTTTCTCCACGTCCTTGCCAACACCTGTTGTTTCCTGTGTTGCTTATTTTAGCCATTCTGACAGATGTGAGGTGATATCTCATTGTAGTTTTGATTTGTATTTCCCTGATGATGAGTGATGTTGAGCAAATTTTCATGTGTCTATTGGCAGTCTGTATGTCTTCTTTGGAAAAGTATCTTTTCATGTCTTCTGCCTATTTTTAATTGGATTACTTCTTTTTATCTGTTGAGTTGTAGAAGGTCTTTATATATTTTGGATACTGATCCTTTATTGGATATGTCATTTATAAGTATGTTTTCCCATTCCATAGGTTGCCTTTTAACTTTGTTGATTGTTTTCTTCTTGTGCAGAAATTTTTTTATCTTCATGAAACCCCAATCGTTCATATTTGCTTTTGTTTTCCTTGCCTTCCATGACTTGTCTAGAAGGAGGCTGCTCTGATCGAGGTCAAAAAGGTTGCTGCTTGTGTTTCCTTCTAGGATTTTGATGATTTCCTGTCTCACATTCAGATATTTCATCCATTTTGAATTTATTTTGTGTATGGTGTAAAAAAGTGGCCCAATTTCATTCTTTTGCATCTTGCTGTCTAGTTTTCCCAACACCATTTGTTGAAGAGACTTTTTCCCACTGGATATTCTTTCCTGCTGTGTTGACAGTTTACCATAGAGTTGTGGGTCCATTTATGGGTTTTCTATTCTGTTCCATTGTTTTATGTGTCTGTGTTTGTGCCAGTACCATACTGTCTTGAGGACTACAGGTTTGTAATATATCTTTAAGTCTGGAATCGCGATTCCTTGCTTTTCTTCTTCAGGATTGTCTTGGCTATTTGGGGTCTTTTGTGGTCCCATACAAATTTTAGGATTGTTTGTTCCAGCTCTGTGAAAAGTGCTGGTAGTATTTTGATAGCGATTGCATTGAATACGTAGATTGCTTTGGGGAGTATTGACATTTTAACAACGTTTGTTCTTCCAATCCATGAGCATGTAATTTTTCCCATTTCTTTATGTCATCTTCAATTTCTTTCATAGGTGTTATATATTTTTCAGAGTATAGATCTGTTAGCTCTTTGGTTAGGTTTATACTTAGGTATTTTATTGGTTTTGGTGCAACTGTAAATGGGATTGATTCCCTGATTCTTTTTCTGCTGCTTCATACTGGTATATAGAAATGCAACAGATTTCTATACATTGATTTTTATATCCTGCAACTGTGCTGAATTCATGTATTTACTCTGGCTTTATTTTGACATCTATTTGCATGATATATGTTCTCCATCCTCTCATTTTCAGCTTGAAGGTTAACTTTAGGCTTAAAATGCATTTCTTGCAGACAGCATATAGATGGGTTTTCTTTTTTTTAATCACTCTGTGTCCTTTGATTGGAAAAATATTTGTCATCTTCAAATCTATTTCAAACATGGAAAAACTGAGAGGGGCACTGTTACATAACTGTTTAGTTCACATATCTTGGAGACTGCAGATGTGAGACATTAATTAATAAATTCTGGAATGCAAAACCAGTACGTATTTCATGAAAATAAAAGTGTTATTTTTAGAATATTTGTCATTTGTATGCTGCCTACAAGCAGGTGTGCATGCACACACACTCATACACATACACACACACACACACACACACACCTTTTACTCTCCACATTTTTCATAGAATATATACTTCCATTCATGCCTACATGGGCAACTTCATTCCTTTACTTCCTGAATTAAAGCCTATTACATTTATATTCTATATTTATTGTGAGACATATAGTGGGTACTGTACTTTTATAAATAATCAATTGAAAACCAAAGAATTTTCAAGTTACAGTGATATCAAAATTATAAATTACTACTTGGTTGACTTCATATGTAATATAGATCTAGTTTTCTTTGGTTTTTTCTTTTTAGCCCCAAACTGATATATGTTTATCACTTTTCTATGATTCAAAGAATTTTATCAAAGGCTAAATGGAATGCTGTTGAATTCTATCAGAATTTTTAGTTAGGACAAAATTACCTTGCAAAATCTGTAATGACAGAAGTAGAGAAAACAACTTCTACTTGTAACATTTACCTTCCTTAAAACTGTCAATTGGAGTCATGATGAAATATTTCATAGTAGAATGTTAGATTATATTGGTTGAGTTTATTCCATTCTCATCTTCCCCCCCCCCCACTTTGTTTCTTATTCTTACATAAGCAATTAATTGGAGCAAAGCATAAAGCAGTGCTAGTAATATCTTCAATAAATTGATGAAATGTGAGTTCCAGTGAATTAATATCATTGTTTAAAATATTTAAAACCTAAGTTGTCATTTACTAATTCTATCTGAAATCACATAAACAGGCAGAAAACAACTAAGATGCAAAGAAAGCCACAAATTGGTTAAATTATGCTTTTCAGTGAATTATGTTACTATTATTGTCTACACATATTCTAATTTCAGACTACGCTTTTAAAAAGTTAATGATTTTGAGATCATTACATTTTGAGAAGATATACATTGTGAGGTACAGCTACGCTAATTTCTAGCAGTATGATGTCCTTTTTGGTAAGTTATTTAATCCTTGCTTCCTTAATTATAAAACAAAACTAAAAATATAGAAAGCTTTCTCATTCTATACATGGGTTGATATATATTTTTGTATTTATTTCTCAAAGAACTCTAGCAAGTAAAGCATTGACATCTTATTTTACAGATAAGAAACAAAATATCAAGAGTAACTCATTATGTATGGGTACATGTGTGTAATTTTTTTTTCAATGTTTATTTATTTTTTTGGGGACAGAGAGAGAGCATGAACGGGGGAGGGGCAGAGAGAGAGGGCGGCACAGAATCGGAAACAGGCTCCAGGCTCTGAGCCATCAGCCCAGAGCCTGACGCGGGGCTCGAACTCACGGACCACGAAATCGCGACCTGGCTGAAGTCGGACGCTTAACCGACTGCACCACCCAGGCGCCCCTACATGTGTGTAATTTTGATATGATATGATACATATATAGAAAAATTGCCAAAATAGTTCACATACTCATATACCCTTTACTCAGGCTTATCAATTAATTAAATATTTCCCCATTTATCATTGTCATTTTTCTTTCTCTGTCTCTTTCTGTTCCCTTCTCTGTTACTCCCCCTCCCAATATATGATTGTGTAATATATATGTATTTTCCTCAGCTTTTGAGTGTAAGTTAGAGACATAATGCCTTTTATACCTTAGTATTTAGGCATATATTTCCTAAGAAGTGGAACTTTCTATTATATAACTGCAATATAATTATTAAAATCAATATATTGAACATTGATACAATGCTAATAGCTGCTTATCTAGCAACATCTATATACAAATTCCTTCAATTGTCCTAACATTGTATTTAAAGATGTTTTGTGACATGAAAAATTTGATTGAGGAAGATGGCGGTCTAGGAGAACGCTGGGTTCACCCCACGCGTCCTGCTGATCACTTAGATTCCACCTACACCTGCCTAAATAACCCAGAAAACCGCCAGAAGATTACCAGAATGGAGTCTCCAGAGCCAAGTGCAGACGAGAGGGCCACGGAAGAGGGTAGGAAGGGCAGAGAGGCGGTGCACGCTCCACGGACTGGCGGCAGGGAGCCGGGGCGGAGGGGCAGCCTGCCGGCCAAGCAGAGCCCACGAGTCTGGCTGGCAAAAGCGGAGGGGCCAGACTGAGTGTGTTCCCACAGCAAGCATGACTGAGCATCTGGGAGGTCATAAGCTAACAGCTCTGCTTGGAAAGTGGGAAGGCTGGAGGACAAAGGGAGGAAGAGTTGCTGAGCCCTGGGACAACAGAGCTCAGTTTGGCGGGGAACAAAGGCACTCGCCAGCGCCATCTCCCTCACCCACCCCCCAGCCAAAATCCCAAAGGGAACCAGTTCCTGCCAGGAAACTTGCTTGCTCCGCGCAAAAACCCAATGCTGTGCTTCTGCGGAGCCACACCTCCCGCAGCGGGTCTGACTCCCTCCCGCTGCCACAGGGCCCCTCCTGAAGTGGATCACCTAAGGAGAGGCGAGCTAAGCCTGCCCCTCCTGCCCCCATGCAACTTGCCTACCCACCCCACCTAATACACCAGATCCCCAGCATCACAAGCCTGGCAGTGTGCAAGTAGCCCAGATGGGCCACGCCACCCCACAGTGAATCCCACCCCTAGGAGAGGGGAAGAGAAGGCACACACCAGTCTGAGTGTGGCCCCAGAGATGGGCTGGGGGCAGACATCAGGTCTGACTGCGGCCCTGCCCACCAAATCCAGTTATATACCACATCACAGGGGAAGTGCCCTGCAGGTCCGCACGACTCCAGGGACTATCCAAAATGACCAAACGGAAGAATTCCCCTCAAAAGCATCTCCAGGAAATAACAACAGCTAATGAACTGATCAAAAAGGATTTAAATGATATAACAGAAAGTGAATTTAGAATAATAGTCATAAAATTAATTGCTGGGCTTGAAAACAGTATACAGGACAGCAGAGAATCTCTTGCTACAGAGATCAAGGGACTAAGGAACAGTCACGAGGAGCTGAAAAACGCTTTAAACGACATGCAAAACAAAATGGAAACCACCACGGCTCGGCTTGAAGAGGCAGAGGAGAGAATAGGTGAACTAGAAGATAAAGTTATGGAAAAAGAGGAAGCTGAGAAAAAGAGAGATAAAAAAAAATCCAGGAGTATGAGGGGAAAATTAGAGAATTAAGTGATACACTAAAAAGAAATAATATACGCATAATTGGTATCCCAGAGGAGGAAGAGAGAGGGAAAGGTGCTGAAGGGGTACTTGAAGAAATAATAGCTGAGAACTTCCCTGAACCGGGGAAGGAAAAAGGCATTGAAATCCAAGAGACACAGAGAACTCCCTTCAGACATAACTTGAATCGATCTTCTACACGACATATCAAAGTGAAACTGGCAAAATACAAGGATAAAGAGAAAATTCTGAAAGCAGCTAGGGATAAACGTGCTCTAACATATAAAGGGAGACCTATAAGACTCGTGACCGATCTCTCACTGAAACTTGGCAGGCCAGAAAGGAATGGCATGAGATCTTCAATGTGTTGAACAGAAAAAATATGCAGCCAAGAATCCTTTATCCAGCAAGTCTGTCATTTAGAATAGAAGGAGAGATAAAGGTCTTCCCAAACAAACAAAAACTGAAGGAATTTGTCACCACTAAACCAGCCCTACAAGAGATCCTAAGGGGGATCCTGTGAGACAAAGTCCCAGAGACATCGCTACAAGCATAAAACATACAGACATCACAATGACTCTAAACCCATATCTTTCTAGAATAACACTGAATGTAAATGGATTAAATGCGCCAACCAAAAGACACAGGGTATCAGAATGGATAAAAAAACAAGACCCATCTATTTGCTGTCTACAAGAGACTCATTTTAGACCTGAGGACACCTTCAGATTGAGAGTGAGGGGATGGAGAACTATTTATCATGCTACTGGAAGTCAAAAGAAAGCTGGAGTAGCCATACTCATATCAGACAAACTAGATTTTAAATTAAAGGCTGTAACAAGAGATGAAGAAGGGCATTATATAATAATTACAGGGTCTATCCATCAAGAAGAGCTAACAATTATAAACGTCTATGCGCCGAATACCGGAGCCCCCAAATATATAAAACAGTTACTCACAAACATAAGCAACCTTATTGTTAAGAATGTGGTAATTGCAGGGGACTTTAACACTCCACTTACAGAAATGGATAGATCATCTAGACACACGGTCAATAAAGAAACAAGGGCCCTGAATGATACATTGGATCAGACGGACTTGACAGATATATTTAGAACTCTGCATCCCAAACAACAGAATATACTTTCTTCTCAAGTGCACATGGAACATTCTCCAAGATAGATCATTTACTGGGTCACAAAACAGCCCTTCATAAGTATACAAGAATTTAAATTATACAATGCATACTTTCAGACCACAATGCTATGAAGCTTGAAATCAACCATAGGAAAGAGTCTGGAAAACCTCCAAAAGCATGGAGATTAAAGAACACCCTACTAAAGAATGAGTGGGTCAACCAGGCAATTAGAGAAGAAATTTAAAAATATACGGAAACAAATGAAAATGAAAATACAACAATCCAAATGCTTTGGGACGCAGCGAAGGCAGTCCTGATGGGAAAATATATTGCAATCCAGGCCTATCTCAAGACACAAGAAAAATCCCAAATACAAAATCTAACAGCACACCTAAAGGAACTAGAAGCAGAACAGCCAAGCAGCCTAAACCAAGCAGAAGAAGAGAAATACTAAAGATCAGAGCAGAAATAAACAATATAGAATCTAAAAAAACTGTAGAGCAGATCAAAGAAACCAAGAGTTGGTTTTTTGAAAAAATAAACAAAATTGACAAACCTCTAGCCAGGCTTCTCAAAAAGAAAAGGGAGATGACCCAAATAGATAAAATCATGAATGAAAATGGAATTATTACAACCATCCCTCAGAGATACAAACAATTATCAGGGAATAGTATGAAAAATTATATGCCAACAAACTGGACAACCTGGAAGAAATGGACAAATTCCTAAACACCCACATGCTTACAAAACTCAATCAGGAGGAAACAGAAAGCTTGAACAGACCCATAACCAGCGAAGCAATTCAATCGGTTATCAAAAATCTCCCAACAAAAAGGGTCCAGGACTAGATGGCTTCCCAGGGGAGTTCTACCAGACGTTTAAAGCAGAGATAATACCTATCCTTCTCAAGCTATTCCAAGAAACAGAAAAGGAAGGAAAACTTCCAGACTCATTTTATGAAACCAGGATTACTTTGATTCCTAAACCAGACAGAGACCCAGTAAAATAAAGAGAACTACAGGCCAATATCCCTGATGAATATGGATGCAAAAATTCTCAATAATATACTAGCAAATCGCATTCAACGGCATATAAAAAGAATTATTCACCATGATCAAGTGGGATTCATTCCTGGGATGCAGGGCTGGTTCATTCGCAAATCAATCAACGTGATACATCACATTAATAAAAGAAAAGATAAGAACCATATGATCCTGTCAATCTATGCAGAAAAGCCCTTTGACAAAATTCTGCACCCTTTCTTAATACAAACCCTTGAGAAAGTCGGGATAGAAGGAACATACTTAAACATCATAAAAGCCATTTATGAAAAGCCCACAGCTAACATCATCCTCAATGGGGAAAAACTGAGAGCTTTTTTCCTGAGCTCAGGAACACGACAGGGATGCCCACTCTCACCGCTGTTGTTTAACATAGTGTTGGAAGTTCTAGCATCAGCAATCAGACAACAAAAGGAAATCACAGGCATCAAAATTGGCAAAGATGAAGTCAAGCTTTTGCTTTTTGCAGTTGACATGATACTATACATGGAAAATCCGATAGACTCCACCAAAAGTCTGCTAGAACTGATACATGAATTCAGCAAAGTTGCAGGATACAAAATCAATGTACAGAAATCAGTTGCATTCTTATACACTAACAATGAAGCAACAGAAAGACAAATAAAGAAACTGATCCCATTCACAATTGCACTAAGAAGGATAAAATACCTAGGAATAAATCTAACCAAAGATGTAAAAGATCTGTATGCTGAAAACTATAGAAAGCTTATGAAGGAAATTGAAGAAGATATAAAGAAATGGAAAGACATTCCCTGCTCATGGATTGGAAGAATAAATATTGTCAAAATGTCAGTACTACCCAAAGCTATCTACCCATTCAATGCAATCCCAATCAAAATTGCACCAGCATTCTTCTCGAAACTAGAACAAGCAATCCTAAAATTCATATGGAACCACAAAAGGCCCCGAATAGCCACAGGAATTTTGAAGAAGACCAAAGCAGGAGGCATCACAATCCCAGACGTTAGCCTCTACTACAAAGCTGTCATCATCAAGACAGCATGGTACTGACACAAAAACAGACACACAGACCAATGGAATAGAATAGAAACCCTAGAACTAGACCCTCAAATGTATGGCCAACTCATCTTTGACAAAGCAGGAAAGAACACCCAATGGAAAAAGACAGTCTCTTTAACAAATGATGCTGGGAGAAGTGGACAGCAACATGCAGAAGGTTGAAACTAGACCACTTTCTCACACCATTCACAAAAATAAACTCAAAATGGATAAAGGACCTGAATGTGAGACAGGAAACCATCAAAACCTTAGAGGAGAAACCAGGAAAAGACCTCTCTGACCTCAGCCGCAGCAATTTCTTACTTGACACATCCCCAAAGGCAAGGGAATTAAAAGCAAAAGTGAATTACTGGGATCTTATGAAGATAAAAAGCTTCTGTACAGCAAAGGAAACAACCAACAAACTAAAAGGCAACCTACGGAATGGGAAAAGATATTTGCAAATGACATATCGAACAAAGGGCTAGTATCCAAAATCTATAAAGAGCTCACCAAACTCCACACCCAAAAAACAAATAACCCAGTGAAGAAATGGGCAGAAAACATGAATAGACATTCTCTAAAGAAGACATCCGGATGGCCAACAGGCACATGAAAAGATGCTCAATGTCACTCCTCATCAGGGAAATACAAATCAAAACCACACTCAGGTATCACCTCACGCCAGTCAGAGTGGCCAAAATGAACAAATCAAGAGACTATAGATGCTGGAGAGGATGTGGAGAAACGGGAACCCTCTTGCACTGTTGGTGGGAATGCAAATTGGTGCAGCCACTCTGGAAAACAGTGTGGAGGTTCCTCAGAAAATTAAAAATAGACCTATCCTATGACCCAGCAATAGCACTGCTAGGAATTTACCCAAGGGATACAGGAGTACTGATGCATAGGGGCACCTGTACCCCAATGTTTATAGCAGCACTCTCAAAAATAGCCAAATTATGGAAAGAGCCTAAATGGCCATCAACTGATGAATGGATAAAGAAATTGTGGTTTATATACACAACGGAGTACTACATGGCAATGAAAAAGAACGAAATATGGCCCTTTGTAGCAACGTGGATGGAACTGGAGAGTGTGATGCTACATGAAATAAGCCATACAGAGAAAGACAGATACCATATGGTTTCACTCTTATGTGGATCCTGAGAAAGTTAACAGAAACCCATGGGGGAGGGGAAGGGAAAAAAAAGGACTTTAGAGTGGGAGAGAGCCAAAGCATAAGAGACTGTTAAAAACTGAGAACAAACTGAGGGTTGATGGGGGGTGGGAGGGAGGAGAGGGTGGGTGATGGGTATTGAGGAGGGCACCTTTTGGGATGAGCACTGTGTGTTGTATGGAAACCAATTTGACAATAAATTTCATATAATGAAAAAAAAATAAAGTTATTTGGTTTTTCTAGTCTAGGAGTTAATCCAGAATTGTATGTACTAATTGCATGTACGTAATGTTTTTCTTAGTCATCTCTTACATGAAACACTGTCTCAGATTTTGTCTTTCATTTGAAAACAATATGATTGAAAAAATAACAAAGGACAATCTCTGTCCTTGGAACAGCTATAAAACTCTCATTGAGGTCATATTCCTATTAGTAAGTGGTTTGTTGTGATAATTAAATGAGTACAAAATATATTAAACATTCAGCAATAGATCAAAATTAGTATTTAAAATTATACTGCGAGCAATGTACAGGATAGACTAAAAATAGCATTAACTACAGGCATTGACTTTATTTAGAAAGATATGTATTTAAATTGTTGAAGTGGGATTTTATATTGAAGAATAATTATACCCTTTATATTATCCTTTATATTTAATTTTCAAATAGTATATTTAGATTGAGATTTAAACAGATCAATCACCTTATTGACTAACAAATGAACACATTTTCAATCTATTTCACCACCTTTTGATTTTTTGTTTCCTTGTGATTATTGGATTATCTTGATATAAGTTAATATATCAAACTATTATAAATCTGATTCAAAAAATTGTTCTTTTGTATTAGTTCACAAATAAGTCTTCAATATTTCCTTGAAGAGTAAAAAAGAGCAGTGAAAAGTACAGATTGATATCTGACCATCTTATTTAAAATCTCACTTATACCATTTCCTAGCTGTGTGAAGTTGGCCAAATTGGTATTTCTTTGTTTTAGTTTTCTGTAATTTAAATTGAGCTCCTTTCTCATGAGGTAATGAGCAGTATGTATTCAGTAAGTGTTCAAAATAATTATTCAAAAACACTATTGCCTAGAAGTTAGGATCGGATACTTTAGACTCAAGAATGTATGAAGCAAAACCCTGAATAATTTAGTTATTAACTATATGCCTTAGGGTAATTTTATTTAGCATCTTGATATCTCAATTCCCTCAGTTTAATGTAGAAACAATAATATATTTTTATAGAGCTATGGAACTATTTAAAGTAAAGCATGTACAGCACTTAGCACAGTGCCTAAATCATGAAAAAGTTTCGTCCAAATGTTCCAATAGGCTATATATTTATATTTTCCTCCTGTGAGTTCAATAAGGATAAGTATTTCAGAAAAAAAATTTTTTTTTAACAATCAGAGTTGTGTAATAAGGAAATGCATGGTCTGCGAATGCCTTTGTAGCAGGATTCTCACACAGAGAGATGGGACACTGAGGGTGTTCCTTCCAGGAAGCAGCTTTATTCATGCCGGCATGGGCTTAGAGGGCTAAGACCCCAAAAAGGCTAAGCTCAGAGCACAGCAGCATGTAACCTCTTATGCAATTTCTACTTTTTTGTCTCCCACATATGGTGACAAATATAGTCTAACTGGACACTGTCCAAGTTACAGAGTCACGTCAGACTTAGGCATACGTGTATAAGAGTTGGTTTGGCCATGGTGCATGTCACCTTCCTTTGTTTTGAGAAGGCCTCCACCACATTCCTTAGGGAGGGGCTCCACCACACCCTGGCATTGAAAATACATGATATGAACCTGTAAGATACACTACAAAGTCCATTTGTATAGTCAGGCTTGGCTATCTAGGAAGTTTTTCCTCAATTTTAGAATTTTCTGATGCTATGACCTTATGTCCAATATATGAAGAGTGGATAGACTTAATATAGAAGGATTTTATTATCCTAAATAAGGCTAGAAAATATTTTAATACACAATGGAGTACCTGAGTGGCTCAGTCAGTTAAGCATCCGCCTTCAACTCAGGTCATGATCTCATGGTTGGCGAGTTCGAGTCCCGCTTCGAGCTCTCTGTTGTCAGCACAGAGCCCGCTTCAGATCCTATGTCCCCTTCTCTCTCTGCCCTTCCCCCATCTGTCTCTCTCTGTCTCAAAAATAAACACTAAAAAAAATTTTAACACACATTAACAGTACGTTTTATAAGATCTTAAAATATTACTCAGAGATCTAGTTTTTAAATTATTGTGCCTTCCTTTTGGGATGAGCACTGGGTGTTGTATGGAAACCAATTTGTCAATAAATTTCATAAAAAAAAAATAAATTATTGTGCCTTACTAGGATATGTACAGCATACATTGTGGTAGGACATAAAAACTGTCTTGATATTCTCAAACAGTATTCTGGTCAACTTAATATATATTTCCTGTCATATGAAGAAATATCTAATTATGATAAAATAGTAATTATGATGATAATAGGCAAAATTTATTGAGCACTTACTATTTGTCAAGCACTATAGTAAGCCTTTCATACATATTATCTCACTTACCCTTGAAACAGTTTTATCATAATATGGGGAGTTTTGTTATAATAATTTTAGAAAATAAGAACTATTTATATAGAGATTATATCACCTGCCAGTGCAAATTGGTAATAAATCAGAAAGGATGGGAACTCAGTAACAGTTTAACTCTATAAACCATCCTTTTCCTTCTATACTAGATTTTAAAAAAATGTTCTATGAATGGATATTCTGAACAAAATTATTTTATCATCAAAAACTCTTTGAAACCATTACCCTTTTACATCATAATGTTAGAATTTGTTTATCATTCAACACAAATCAAATACAATTAAATAGAGAAAAATTTATTATCACACATGACTGAAAGTCGAAAAGGGCAAACTTTAGGGTTGAACTCATTCTAAAGACTTTACAAAATGTTGACTGCTCTCCCCCAAACCTCTTCTAATTCTTGGCTTCATACTCAGGCTTCCTCATAAAAAATGTCTCATGCTTCTGGCAAACAATGTTTAAAAACAAACATAGAGGGCGCCTGGGTGGCGCAATTGGTTAAGGAGTTAAGTCTCTGACTCTTGATCTCAGCTCAGGTAATGATTTCAGGTGACTGAGCCCTGAATCAGGCTCTGGGTAATGGTGTGAAGCCTGCTTGGGATTCTGTCTCGCCTCTCTGCCATTTCCCTTCTTGTGCGCTCGCTCTCTCTCTCTCTCTCTCTCTCTCTGTCTCTCAAAATAAATAAATAAATAAACTTAAAAAATAAATAAAAACAAACATGTAAAGAGCATATTGTGTCTCTTCCCAGACGCCTATCAGAATAATAATAATAATAAAAAATCACAAAGACCTTAGACCTTACTGTTACATTTCAATGAACCACATACCCACTGGTAAATGCATTACTGTCTGAAGGCAGTGCTATACATTCCTTAACTTAGGTATACGATGCAGAAACAAGGAAAGAAGATAACCATCTTGGGCCAGTTATGACTGGCACATAGCACATAGCTCCCAGGGAACAACTACGTAAGATAAAGGGAAAAGAGATGGAAAGAGTTTTGTAGAGACGGGACCTATATTCGCTAAAGCTCTTTGATACTTACCATGTGCATTAATGTAAAAAGTGTTCTGAGAACTCCTAAATTAAAGATACCTATTTAATTTCAAATATCCCAATATTTTCCCAGATTATATGACTATTGTTCCTTATTTCATAGTGTAGCTATTAGCATATCAAAACACAATGTTCATGGCAAAAATTTAGGTATATTATGCTCTATCTTAATAATTTTCAAAATAAATGATAGAAAATAGTTAATTATATCCCACAAGACACCCCCCACCCCCAAAATAGGGGCAGAACTCTTAAAATCTGTGGGTAAAAGGTCTAGAAAAAATTATCATTTGATTATGGTTCATCATCAGATTTTTATAGTTACTGAAATGTATCTGAAAACTGGTCTAAAATAGATGAAATTGTAAATACTTAATAATGGTCAGAAACTTGGGAGCAAATCTACAAAACTAAATTAAAGATTCTGTCACTAAATCTCTTCAACTGCACCATCTCAAATAATATTCTTTGATTTATTTCTTTCATATATGTATTTGCCATTTTATTGAAAGACTCTTGATCAGAAATTATAGAAAAAAAATTCCAACTAGCATGCCTTCTATTCATCATAAAAAATTCAAAAAATAAATCCTGGAATGAAAAAAAAATTCAAATTGTGATGATTTGACTGTAAAAAAATGTGTCAGATTCACACAGTGCTTTAGAATATATTATCTGGTTTGGTAATAACACTAACTCTATAAAGTAGATATTATAGTCATCATTTTGCAGTTAAGGAATATTAAACCACTTTACTTCCAGTTCCAAAATGCCCTACTTTTTTTTTTTAATAAAAATAAAGCTAATAAAGACCTATAAAAAGTAGGTGATGTGTCAGATAATAAGTTCTAGATCTGGGACTAATACTGTCTTTGAAGATAAAGCTGATATTTTTAATATCTGGCCACAGTTGAGCAACAACATATCCATAAGATGAAACCTCTTCTGAAACTCAGGATATTAGCATACCTGATACCTTTCACGTGGGATGCTGAACAAACCGTTATATATAACAGTAATAATGATTAAAATAACACACTGTGACAGTGACTGTCTATTGATCACATACAGTATGTTAGATGCTTTATGCACATAATGTAGTCTTCTCAATGATAACTAGGCTCAAAAACTTCAGTAATTTATCTAAATCCTTCAAGTTAAAAGTGAATATGTAGAAAAATTTATACTTGCAGAATAAATCCGTGCTGTAGAAGTCGATCTATCTACAAGTTACCAAATAATATGACCTTCAAATTAAATTTTGATGAATCTATTAATTGATGCTAATTTTAGAAGTTAATTTAAAGAAATAATTTCTTTCTATGTAGTTTGGACATAGAAATGGTAATGAGGGTTTCTTAATCTCAGCACTACTGACATTTTAGGCCAGATAATTTTTTGGAAGGTGCGATGCCGTCTTCTACATTTTAAGATGTCTAACAGTATTCCTGGATTTCACTCATTAGATGCTGGTAGCAATTCCCCTCTTCACATGTGACAACCAATAATATTTCAAGATATTGCCAAATGTTGAGGGCTGGAATAATGTCCTTGGTAACCAAAGAAGAGAAGTGCCTACTGCAGAAAGAAGAGAGTTATTCTTCTTGCTTTTGTGTGTCAACAAAAGCTGAGAGGGAAGGAAAGAGAGAAAAATTGTAAAAGAACAAAACATTCATTTTAGAGAAAATTTATAACTACATACATATATATTTAGAGAAATAAGCACTATTGTGTTTGAAATATATATATATATATATATATATATATATATATATATATATATATATATATATATATATATATATATATATAATACGTAATTTGGAGAAATAAGATCCAAATGAAAATAGGATAATTTCCATGAATTTAAGTAAAGTCAGATGATCTTCTGTGTCAAAAGAAGTAAAAAGGCTTGGATGAGGGACTCAGGTTTTGGTGGGTAGTCATACAACAAGAATACTTGCTATAAAGTCAAATTCCAAAAAGTCACTACCCAAATTTTTAATTCAGTCTGCCTTTCTTATAACACCAGTAGAGCATCAGGTGATTCACTGGATATAAGTAGGAATGTTGGGAAAAGAGTCCACTTCTGTGGTTGAGTTTTAGACATCAGCATTATTTCCAGTTGATGGTTGTCTTGTAAATAGAAACGAGTGCTGAAAGATCCAGTTTCAAACACTTCCCCTAGTTATGGGAGGGAAAATAACTTAGACATTACTGGGCAAAAACCTGATTTTATAGATGAAAGAACTAAAGTGAAATTTAGAGTAGGTGCTATAAATTCTTCTTACTGATACACAGACCACCCGAGGGAAGACTGAAAAATTCTTCATAACTATCCGCATTGTACATAGCCTGACACACAGATATGGTACCTAAATTTAACCTAAATTGGACAGTCATTCTTCTCTTGAAATGCTGTTGCTTTTTTTGAGTAGGCAGTATGTAAATACAAAAACATAATGGTCTATTTGGAATTTCAGCTTCAGAATCTCATTGTATGAGAGATTATGAGAGGTCATGTGATTGGAGAAAGGGACTAGGGAAAATTTGGGGATTTTTTTTTTATGAAGAGGATGTTGTTTTTATTTCTACTGCTTATTTAATTAGAATGGTTTGAGGGGTGCCTGGGTGGCTCGGTGGGTTAGGCGTCTGACTTCAGCTCAGGTCATGGTCTCATGGCTTGTGGGTCCAAGCACCCCCCCCCCCTCCCCCCGCCGCCCGTCGGACTCTGTGCTGAAGGCTCTGAGCCTGGGAGCTTGCTTCAGATTCTTTGTCTCCCTCTCTCTCTGTCCCTCTCCCGCTCGTGCTCTGTCTCTCTCTCAAAAATAAACATTAAAAAAAAAAAAGAATGGTTTGAGAGAAGTGATGGAGTTGTGATATGAATGTGAAATGAACTTGGTACCATTACAAAAATTAAGTTTTCCAATCAATAAAAGTAAAATACATAAGAAATCTATAATTAAATTATGAGCATTCATAATTCATCAATGACATTGAATACAAAATCATAAATGAAATCAATATATTTTTCCATATTAGAAAAATTAAATATGTATTTTATAGCAAAGAGTTTTTATTTTGATTTTTCATATTACCAAGCTCAAAGCTTTCTTAATGACTTTGCATGGCAAGCATTTATTTTTACTGAAATATGTATGTTATTTCTATAAGTCATATATAATGAAAGTCGACTAAATTATGCTGAAAAAAGTAAGAATAAAGAGAATTTCTCCTTTGTTTTTGAAAAATTACAATGCTGTGCTTTTTTTAATGTTTATTTATTTAAGAGAGAGAGAGAGAGAGAGAGAGAGAGAGAGAGCGCGCTGGGGAGAGGTAGAGAGAAAGTGACAGAAAAGCCACAGAAAATCCCAAACAGGCTTTAAGCTCGGTGCAGAGTGCAACACGGGGCTCGATCTCACAACCATGAGATCGTGACCTGAGCCGGAATCAAGAGTCAGATGCTTAACCAACTGAGCCACCCTGGTGCCCAACACAATGCTGTATGTTTAAAAATATTTATGAGTCCCTATTTTCTAAATGTTCTTATAGTAAATCGCCTAATGTAAAATAATTTAAATAGGGTATATTATTCCATGTATTTCTCTATATATGTGACATATTCAACTACAATTTTCTTTTTGACAGCAAATAATTCAAATATGATTTTTGCCAGTCATCCAAACACACATCTACAATAGAATATAGAGACACATACATAATAGAATATTTTATATACCTCATATACCTTAATTAATGAATTAACATCACATAGATACTCATCAAAGAGACATTGTATTTATCTCTCTATATATTAATACACATACATACACACATAAAATACCCCAATATAAAGGTTCAAAACAGCTCTATTATTTACCATCTCTGGCCCCATAGGACTTAAAATTCTGTTGCTTTTATTTGTCTTTTCAGTACTAGTTACACAGGTGTATTTGTTTGCTAGGAATGCTGTAACAAATAACACAGACTGAGTGCTTTAAACAACAGAATTTTTTCCCCAAAAATCTGGGGGTTGGAAGTTCAAGATCAAGGTGTTGGCAGTGTTGCTTTCTTCTGAAGCTTCTCTCTTAGGCTTCTAGATGGCCATCTTCTCTTCCCTGTGACTTCATGTGGTTTTCACTCTGTGCCCATGTCCAAATCTCCTCTTCTTATGAGAATGCCTGTGATATTTGATTAGCGCCTACCCAGATGACCTCATTTTAAGTTAATTACTTCTTTAAAGACTATATCTCCAAATATATCCAGCCACATTCTAAGGCATTGGGTGTTAGGACTTCAGCCTATGAACCTATGAGGAACACAATTCAGCTCTTAACAACAGAGATGTTTGGTTTGTGAAATTAACTGATCTGTATACTCACCATTTGGATAAATACACACAAACAGGATTAAAAAAAATTCAAATAAGAGTTTTCTGACTTGCTGTCTACTGACCCTGCTCCATTTGCTCTATCTGAACCTTTTCTTTACCCTGGTACAGTCCTGCTCAATTTGAATGCAATCCTAGCAGTTTCATCATTTGGATTCATCTCCATATTCTGGAGGAAAGATCTGCTTTTAAAACTTATTTTTATTGTGTTTCTGAAATCCTGAGGACTTAGGCTGTGCTGCCTTATAACTCTCTTAGTGGGTCTCACTATTCATTTTCATCTCATGAATAAACTGAAGCCTTTTGTAGCCCTCTATTAGTCTCACAAGCTTCCTTCAGATTTCCTTGTGGTGGCTTCTAACTCTCTTTCAAGAAAATATTTATTTCTGTCTACTTTGGCCCTTAGGATAAGAAGAAATCCCTGTTATTTTCCCTTCATGATTTCAGCCAGCTGGTACTTGCTCACAGGTGTTACAGATTCTGTTAGGTAGGGAAGATTCTGAAGTACATCTTGATACCTTATCTCTAGTTTACCAGAAGCCATTGTTTGTGTTTATTCTGTTCTTTTTACTGTACCAGCTGCTGTTCCTATTTAAGAAAAGATTGGGAAGGATTCTAAACATGAAGTCATGGTCAAGATCAAAATCGAGATCTTATCTCAGTAACAAGTTCTTACTTTTTTATGTTTTAATGTTTCAGTTTTTAAAGATAATGACATTATAGGGGCAGCTGGGTGGCTCAGTCGGTTAATCACCTGACTTGGTTTTGGCTCAGGTCATGGTTTGTGAGTTCAAGTCCCTTATCAGGCTCTGAGCTGACAGTGTGGAGCCTGCTTTGGATTCCCTCTCTCCCTCTCTCTCTGGCCCTCCCCCACTTGTGCATGCTTTCGCTCTCTCTCTCTCAAAATAAATAAACTAAAAAAAAAAATGACCTTATATTAATTTCAGGAGTAAAGAAATAATGAAGGTGAACACTGCATACTCAAAAAAAAATCAGATTACATTTAAAATTCTGGGACTGTGCATGCTTATAGTGCCTGCCCAACCACATGCTTGTCAGGTTTCTGGGCATATAGACTGATAAAAAATTCTAACAACTACAAATTATTAGTAGAGAGATGGTTTCTAGTAACATATACATTGAACAGAGTTCAATGGACTTTAAGAGATTCAATACATTTAATTTTCACCAAATATTAGGCCATATGTCACCTGAAATCATAATTTAAAGAAGTAGGTCAACAAAATAAAGCTTATGCACAAATTTTAAAAAATAAGTAGGAAGTATATTATTTTACATGATCTATTTTATATTACATAAGACATACATATTATACATATTAGAGAATATATTTTAAAAAACTTTTTTTTTTAAATTAAAAAAAAAAAAAAAGGGGGCACCTGGGTGGCGCAGTCGGTTAAGCGTCCGACTTCAGCCAGGTCACGATCTCGCGGTCTGTGAGTTCGAGCCCCGCGTCAGGCTCTGGGCTGATGGCTCAGAGCCTGGAGCCTGTTTCCGATTCTGTCTCCCTCTCTCTCTGCCCCTCCCCCGTTCATGCTCTGTCTCTCTCTGTCCCAAAAATAAATAAACGTTGAAAAAAAAATTAAAAAACAAAAACAAAAACATTTTTTTAATGTATATGGCTCATGATAATATCTCCCTAATAAAATAAAGGGGATTTAAGTTAGTATATGTTTCATTTGAACAAACTCTAGTCTCCTTTTTGTGATATAACTATTAATATTTATTACATACCCTTCCAGATTTTTAAGTGACCTGAATATCAATTTATTATATAAATGGGAATATTCTATGCATTTTTCTGAACATCACCTTTCCTCTTCAAAGATATCTTAGGTACTCTTCCAAATTAGCACATAGCACATTTTTCTATAGGATATGCATAACACCTCATTGAACAGGTGTCCCAATAATTTATGCTAGCCCTATTGAGGGATTTATCCATTGTTTATATAATTTCCTATTAAAAACAATGCTGCAATTAGCATAGCTTTAAGGGTTGAAAAAAATTCTCATGCAATTTGAATGGTTTAAACAGTTTTATGTTCTTAAAAAAAATCATGAACTCAATGAAAGAGGTATCAAGAGCTAAGAAAATAGACTAGTATAAACCAGAAAGAAAAGATAATGAGAAAAAAATAAAGCAAAAGTCCATTTCACAAATCAAGACTAGAAGTGTACCTGCTAAATCTCCCTCACAAAAATTAAGACTAACGCTGCAGAACCATTGTTATCAGATTGGTAATCAACCTCCACATTAAATGATTAAGATATTTAAGTTGTATGTAAAAAGACTAAATAAAAAAGTCTATAAAGACAAGCCTTAACTAAACAAGTCATATGGTTTTACTATAAAAAGAATTTCAAAGGTATAATTGAAATCCATGCAATACTTCAAATATTACTGGGTAACAGTTCATTCAAGAAAAATTAATACACAGGAAATAAGCCATTTTGATACAGTATCTAAAGTATACTGAACATCAATTGAACATAACTCTTCTTCAAACAGTAAGACACAAAATATATGAAGTAAATATTGAGGAACTAGAGGGGGGTGAACTGACAAGAATACAATGATATCATTCTTTAATAATTTAACCTCAATCACAACAAATGGAGTAAATAAAAAAATATCTGGAACAGACGTGATAAATCGCCATGCATGCTGAGACTAAACAGGTAAAGCAAGTGTGTGAAATAATCTTGTGTAAAGAAATAGAAATTACAAAGGCTGCAGTGAAAGGCAGAATGATGTCTTCAAGTGGTATGCAAATAAGAAAAAAAAAAGAAAACATTTTACTGTCAAAATGAAATGCTTCTGCAGACCAGTTGGTTACTCCAGTTGTATATGCTTATAAAAGTTCTATGGTCTCTGAAATAAAATTCACTAAGTCCATAGAGGTCAAAAGATAACTGGTCACTTTCCATGACCAAGAGGAAGCTAGCAATTCATATTATAAGTGTGTGTATAACTGACATCAATGAAAATACGTTACTGTTAAATAACAGGTCAGTCAAATAAGAACTTACAAACTGCAGTTACAGAATATCCTTCTTTTTTCCTCTTTAGGATTCATAAGACATACCTTACTGGGAGAAAGAGAAGAAATGAGATATAAACAACGAGGACCATTTTTTTTCCCTCAGAAGTAGCCTAAGCCCTTAAATTGCATGAATGATTAGGGGTACACAGTATGACAATCAGGCATATCCACCACCTTGGTGTAAATACATAAGCAAGTTATTTAAAATACCAAATAGGAGCTCAGATTCTTCTCAGTGGTTACCCTTTGTGCTTTCTTTCCCTCTATCCTCCCTCTTACAGCTTCACTCTAGTAATATTTAAATAAACCCGTCTTTGAGCTTCAGAAGAGGAAAGTGAAAGACAACAATGTCCTGAAAAGGTAAGATGATGATGATGATGATGATGATTTTTAATGTTTATTTATTTTTGAGAGAGAGAGAGAGCAAGCGAGTGAGCAAGGGGCAAAGAGCGAGGGAGACACAGAATCTGAAGCAGGCTCCAGGCTCTGAGCTGTCAGCCCAGAGTCCCACAATGGGGCTCCCAACTCATGAAGATAATGACCTGAGATAATGACCTGAGCTGAAGGAGGACTTATGACACTTAACCCAATGAGACATTCAGGCACCACCGAAAGGTAAGATTCTTGTGAAGAGTAATTCAACACCATTCATTAAAATAAGGAGTTCTTAAAACAGATTTCTATTATCGAATATATATTAATAAAATGTATATAAAGTTAAATGAAACAAATCCTTACAGCAATTGATAATTTTAGCATATTCCTTATTTTAGGTGTGTATTCATAATAACTGCATACAGATTCTTGACCATATTAAAGATAAATCTACAAAGCACTGGAAAAATTTACATTAGATTTAGGAAAATTTTACTACTCTACATACTATAACTAACATTGATCATTATTCAATAAATAATTATCAAACTACTATTTATCAGATACAATTATAGGCACTGGTACTTCTATGAATGTACTGCTTAAATTAGAGGTCTGAATTTATGATTAAAGATGATAAAATTATGTTCTGCATGTAACATGATTACCTAGAAAATATAAGAAAATCAGCTGGGTAAAAAGTCATTTTAGGGCATTAGAGATCAGTAATATAGTTAATTAAATAAACATAGAAAAGGTTAGAAATTTCTTACATATTTGCAGTACCCATGGAGAAACTGAAATGGAAAAGTGAGACTTCATTCTTAATGACAAGAAAAATATAAAATACCTATTTATACACTTTTTAATATTGACATTAATATGTCACTAAACTGTAATGAAGAGATAAAAAAAACCTGAAAAAACAAAGAAGCCTATAATATTCTTGGATACGAAGAGTAAATATAGTAAAATACCAAGAAAAATATAAATATACAGAAAAAATATAATTCCAAAATAAAAATTTTTTTCAAAACTTTGGAACTTGATATTAAGAATATATACAAAGAATATTAAAATACTTTTTGAAAGGTAATGAGGGATAAGTTTTATATTGCTAAATACTTAAATAAAATATAAATATCTAATAGCTTAAAATGTGAAACCTGGACTATCCTGGTTGGATAAAGAAATGAAATTGAGGGGAATAGAAAAATAAATGTGTGTGTGTGTGTGTGTGTGTGTGTGTGTGTGTGTGTATGAGTGGGTGTGTGTTTTTCTATTTGTATGTGTATGTGAGTAGGTTTTCTAGAAGATTATACAGTATATATGCAATTATGAAAACAGGAGAAAATGATTCAGTTTAGTAACTGTGTTTGAATGATTTAACTCTTTGGAAAATGATGCTTGATTATGTCTGACCAGAATAAAACTAGAAAGAGAATATCATGAAGAAATACAATGTTTAGATTATAATATCTCTGCTCTTATATCATGAAAAGAAAATAAAGGTGAAATCACATGAAGTAAGATTCGATGTATTAAGGAAAAACAAGAACTATTTTGTCCTAGATCTTCCTGTATGAGGTCTGGGACATGTTCAAATCCATCATTCTTAAAATTATAATAGATGTTCCTTTTTGTCTAAGAGGCTGCCTCACAAGGCACAATGCTTTTTCATTTCATCTCCATGTTGCTAGACGGGATTACACAAATGTTATTCCCAGTTGCAATGGTGCTACTCATCCTTGTTTGGCTTTGCAGTTTCTGTACCGTGTCCATCATTTGTATAAAGGGGAGTGAGTCATTTTTTTTTGACATCTCTTGGAACCAGGCAGGCAGGCAGTCTGGCAATGGAATGGCAGAGACTGACATTATCCATAATTCAACTTGCTGACAAGGATTGGCTGATCAATAAAAACAGTCTTTTGACACAGATGACAATTTATCCTTCATTGAGTGTCAGGTGATGAGTGATATCCCACATCAATCATTCTTGCTTCTTATGTATTATCCTGTGGCTCCATTTCTTGTCTTGAATGTTTTCTTGACTCTGATTATAGGTTCCTTGCCTTATTCAAAGTGGGGAGGACGACACTTTATCCACACATTAACACTTGGAATTGGATTCATATCACCAGATTGAATTTCCTTTTCAAAGTTTTCCAGAATTTGCTGCTTGCAATGATATCTACTGATTACAAAATAGATCCATCTATCTGGCTCTTGCCTTCAGCATCAAGGCAGTATCTCCAAGAGCACTGCAGTTAACCTTGTGATTGTTCTTTGGAGTCCTCAAGAGCTATTTCAGATGTGTTCACTACACACATTTCCTTTTCTTTGCCTTGACTTTATGTTGTAAATGACCCATAGTTCCTATGGGAGGTTCTTTGCCACTCTGTTGATTGCCTACAAAGGTATCTCCAGATACGTAGAAGGTAACTCTAAATTTGAAAATATGACTGCCCTTTAGGACTGAACTGTCTTTCCCAAACTCACATCTGAGTTATATATGTTATATATTAACCATCCTCCCTGGCGAGTGCTGCCTCTGGTACTCAAAGAAACACACAATCACAGGTATAGATCATTTGTTTGATGATCTCTCCTACATTCTCTGCTTGCAGATCTTTCCCTACCAGGGTGTATGAGTTCTTCAGGGGTCAATTATTATTACATACATGACTTTGTCAGAATTACCTCCCTCTACAGAGACTGAAGCTTTGCTATGGAACCATGCTTACCTGTGTCAAGTCTTCTTTTTTCAGTTCTTTCCAAGGATGATATAATGAGCCCATATGGGAAGGAGGATCTCTATGTTAGCTAGTTAACTATACTGAGGATCTGACAGTATTTACATTGAAACTGGGACCCTGGCTATGCTCATTTTCTTAAAATAGTTTTCCATTTATTAGAGAAGGATAGATAGTTGCTTTAGAAAAGTGAAACACATAACAAAAATAAGACATGCAACTCTATGTCTCAGAAATAATTGGTAAATGTAACATTTCATGAAAAAATAGAAAACATCTAGTTCTATGTAGAAAGGTAGATATAACTTACATAATGTTGTAGGTTAATGAATAATGGAACCATATATATTGTGTTATAACATTTATTTTTAAATTAGTATTAACATGACAGCTATTCTATGTTAACAAATATTCTATGTCGGTATTAGCAGCAGTACTCTTATGAACAATAACTGTAATAGTAATCATAGCTAACATTTGATATGTTTATTATATTATATGCCAGACTCTATCCTAACTGCTTTATATACACTAACTCATTCATTTGCCTCAACATTCCTATGAGTCACATACTTATATACCATCTTAGTGATAGAATTAAAATTTGGGATTTTCTAGGTATTGCACAATATTTCTCAGAGGGCAAGAGTTCATTCAAAGAAGAAAATATAGAAATGTTCAATACAATATTACACTAAAGCCTACTATTGATTAAAAATGCAAGTTAAAATAAGAATCACCTATCTTCAGTACATCCACACAACTTTCAAATTAAGCATATGAATTTTTTCTTAGTGGTTGAATGCAGGGTTAGAACTATCATCATATAATGTAGTAAGCATGTAAATGATGACAACAGGTAAAGGCTATAAATCAAAATTTAATTTGTAGTATTTTATTCCTAATATGTTTGAATGTGTCCAAATATTATGCAATAGAATGTGTATTCATTTCATTAGTCTTCATATGTTAAAGTTACAAATACGTTAAGTGTTCACTAATTATACAATGGTTACATAAAGGATGTTCCATTCGTATAATTGAACATTGTGAAACCATTCGTAATTTTCATAAATACATTTCGTTGTGTGGATGGACATAAAGCAGTGATGCTCGCAAAAAGCAGGGTCAAAAAACTGGATGTGATATTACTTATGCATTAAAATATGTGTGTGTATATGCATTACAAGAACGCTAGAAAACATATTCACCAGAAATAAAACAGCAATGTCTGTTGCTGGATGGTGGCACTTGCACATAGTTCTGCTTTTATATGTGTATGTATGTAACTCACTTTTTAAACAATAAAAAATATTAGTACAGCGAAAAATATATTTAATTTTATAAAAAAGGTCATTTCTGCTTCCCCAAATTTTTTTTAAATTTTTTTTTCAACGTTTATTTATTTTGGGGACAGAGAGAGACAGAGCATGAACGGGGGAGGGGCAGAGAGAGAGGGAGACACAGAATCGGAAACAGGCTCCAGGCTCTGAGTCATCAGCCCAGAGCCTGACGCAGGGCTCGAACTCCCGGACCGCGAGATCGTGACCTGGCTGAAGTCGGACGCTTAACTGACTGCGCCACCCAGGCGCCCCTCTGCTTCCCCAAATTTTATGTTCAATGATCTTTTCTAATGTTCCTGTGTTATAGATTTAAAGATATGTATATATATGTATACATATATATATATATATATTTTTTAAATGATTTGGAAAATTTATGTGGAGTTTTGAAATGTATATTTAAATTTATTCTTTAAAATGGATAAAGAGTTGGGACGCTTGGGTGGTTCAGTCGGTTGAGCATCTGACTTCAGCCCAGGTCATGATCTCATGATCTCACCGTTCATGAGTTCAAGCCCCACTGACAGCTCAGAGCCTGGAGCCTGCTTCAGGTTCTGTGTCTCCCTCTCTCTCTGCCCCTCCCCAGCTTCAATTTCTCTCTCTCCCTCTCTTTCTCTCTCTCAAAAATAAACAAAAACATAAAAACCCCATAAAACTACAAAAAAAATTTTTTTAAATGGATAAAGAGTTTATCCTGATACTTTCATAGATATTTATTCCATTGTTTAATGATGTCTCCTTGATCATATATTACAAATTTATGTTCTCTATCTGGGATGTTTATTGTATTCCTCTTAATTACTTCTTATATTATGTCAGCTCCACACTATTTTCATTAATTCTTTGAATGACAATTTCAAGAGGTTTCTAGCTGGTAAAATGCCATGTTCCCATATTCATTATTAATTTTTTATTTCTAATTCTGATAAACCTATCCCATGCTTTAATTACAGGAAATAATTCCTTGCACCTGCCTGGTATTTTGACATTTACGGAGTATATTCTTATATACCATCCCATAAACCCTTATAAAAATACTGTCAATGAGATGCTGTCTTTTTTGTTTGTTTGTTTGTTTTTTAGCAGATGAGCCCACTAAAGCAGATGAGCCCACTAAAGGTCAGAGAGGTTATCACCACCTAAGGAAATTATTACATTGTGAAAATGGAATCATATCTAATTTCTGTAGTCTATTGAATTTAAGATGCCATTAATTATAATATTTACCAACATTTTATACATCAAAAGTAAAAGTGAAACTGCTTAAAAGCATTAAACAAAAATCAAAATGGCTGCACTAATGCTTCAGTGAAATGGGATTTTAAAGTAACCATTTTCCTCTGTTCCACAAACCTCCCTCCTCCCTTCTGAGCCTTTTGTTTCAGGAACCCGGTATCACCCTGAAAATGCCTAAAGAAGTTGGCAGCACTTCCCCTCTAAACCCGCTAGGTCCTGTATTTCCCTATAACCCTCTCAGCCCCTTACTCCCAAGGGCTTGCAGCCACAGCCTGCAGCAGCCTCCTTTGCCTGGCAAAGCAATAAAGCTATTATTCCTCTTTATCCTAAACTCTGTCTTCCCCTATGTTCTGGCTCCAAAGCATGGAGGTCAGGTTTTGAAAACAAAAACACTGTTAAACGGTGGAAAAACTATTCACATCACTTTAAACTTATATTGTATTCTTATTGTAAAAACACTCTGTGGATTCTTGTACACATTAATTTTTATCATACATCGTACTGCTCTGGTTTTAGACCTTTCTATATGCAAATTACTTCATTTCAAAGCTGAATGTTTACAATGTTTTTGAAGATTTTTTAAACCATGAATCTCTATATATACACATACAAATAATATATAGATATATATTATATATATACATAAATAATTCAAATTATGGCAACGACTTTGACCACATGCATAGGAAATGAAATGAACATCATCTTGTTGATTAACAAACTATGGGTTTAAGTTGGTAGTGATCACAAGGCAAATCCCCATTTGGGATAATAAAATGTGAAAAAAGTGCTCATCATTGAATAAATGAGACAAACTGTTTTTATGCTTTCATCTCTAGGTCAAAGACATTTACCATCTATCTAATATCATTAACTTTCTCATTAAAGAATTCAAAAAAAGGGATAAAGAGGTATAGCAACATTAGATCCCCTTAGCACCTCTGGCTCACATCCTTCCATAGCATTGATAAATATTTAAGTACCTAACATTTGCCAAGACCACAATGGATTCCTAGTTCCCATTTTTATTTACATATCAATACAGGTAACTAAACATTTCAGTTTAATCTCAATTTATTTTGTGTCCAATGTCTATGTTCTAATTCAGTTCAGTTCCTCTGAGCATGTTTTCTTGTTGTGAAGATGGGTGTGATTACCTCCAAACTTTCCACATGTGGGAGGTTAAATCAAAAGTCTCAAGTAGTTTTTAATGACATAGAAAGATATTGAGAAATTTTTAACAAAAATAAACCAAGATACAAAACTGCTCACCAGAGATGGTTTAATTCATTCAAATAAAAGCCTCACAAATAGGAAAATCAACCTAAAACTAAATAAAGTGCTAATAGTGGTAATACCCTGGCTTAATCTTTTACTTTTCTTTTATGTGCATTTTATTTTAATAAACATGTATCAAATAAAGTCAGAAAAATGTACATTAAAATGTTTTTAGTATAATGGTTTGGAGGAAAACTATAGAAAAAGAATAAATATGCCATAGCAAAGTGGGATATAACTTTCGTTATGCTGCATATTGAAAATATTATTTTCATTTTTACAAAATCTTGAAGGCGAGAACATAGCTGATAACAAGGTTTCAGAATGTACCATCGGAAAACATCTCCAGTTGGCACTGATTTGTCATGCAGTTCAGGTGCTACTTATGTTTCCACTATCTGCTTACTTCATTCAATTTTTGTGATTTCTTGCTGTCAGAGGATTTCACTGTCTAAGGACCTTAGACCACAGTGTTAAAAAAGGTGCAATAAAAGTTATTATAAATTTGATTATGCTACTTATCTTGTTGTAAACTTCAAATGAATCCTCTTTCTACAGAATACTATTGAATTGTAGAAGACTGGCTTATTTCAGTCTCCTCATTTCCTTTAGTTACATTACGCCTCCCTCTTCCTCCCCACAATGAAATGCCATACACCAGGACCTTCATTTTGTGTCCTCACAAATGTTGAAGTTTCTGACTAGAATCCCTTTATATCTTACTAACATGGAAAATATTTTATATTTAACTATGTTTTATACATCTAAAGAGAACAGATTATGCATCTATGCTTCAATACTCAGGTGAGAGGTTTAGTCTCCTGCTCTGTGCTACTACCACAAAACATTGGATATAGTCCTAGACTGACCTTTTTTTTTTACACCACATTATTATTACTGACAATTTACTTGTGACTTGTCCCCTCACCTCCTTCAGATCTTTACTCAAAGCAACTTTTCAGGGAAATGTTCCCTTATATGATTCCATCACCGAACACTCCTTATCCTCATCCTCTGTTTTGTTATTTTTAAAAAATTTCATGTTTATTCATTTTGAGAGAGAAAGCATGAGCAGAGGAGGGGCAGAGAGAGAGGGAGAGAGAAAAAGAATCCCAGCAGGGTCCATGCTATCAGTGCAGAGCCCAACGTGGGGCTCAAACTCACAAACCGCAAGATCATGACCTGAGCCAAAACCAAGTTGGATGCTTAACTTAATGAGCCACCCAGGCATCCCAACCTTTGCTTTTTAAAAATTCATATCATTTATCCTTATTTTTGCTAGGTACACATTAATTACTTTGTTGTTTACCGCCTTTCTCTCATATAAATGGAATCATACATAGCCCTTGAGTCTGACCTCTTTCGCTTAGCATAATGTTTAAAATTTATCTGTGTTGTATGTGAAACAGCTGTGCATTTATTTTTACTGATCAGTAGCATTTCATTATATGACTATATCCTACTTTTTATATCCATTCACCAGTTGCAGCATTTTTTTTTTTTTTTGGTTATTTCCAGATTTGGGAGGTTATATAAAAAAAAGTCACCCAAAACAGGCATATGAATGAAGCTAAATTTTCATTTATTGGGCAAAACTTAGGGGTGTGGTTGCTAGGACATATGAAGTGTATATGTTAAAATTTTAAAGCTGACAAACAATTGGCCAAAATGCCTGTGCCATTTTGTTTCTCTAGTAATTTACGAAATTTCCAGTTTCTCTGCATCCTTTCAAGAACTTGGTATCGTAAATTTTATAATGATAATGATATCTCGATTTTAACCATTCTTATAGGTATGCATGCTATTTCATTGTGGTGTTAGCTTGCATTTCCCTAATGACTGATGGGGGAGAGAGAGAGAAAATCCCAAGCAGGCTCCAGTCAGTGCAGAGCCCAATGTGAGGCTTGATCCCATGACTGTGAGCTCATCACCTGAGCTGAAATCAAGAGTCAGATGCTTAACTGACTGAGCCACCCAGGCACCCCTCATTGAATTGTTTATATATATATATATTTGCCGAAATAAGTTAGCCATATATTTTTGTGTCTACTTCTGGACTGTCAATTAAACAACGTTGTTATTTGTGTCTATATTTTCACCAATATACTACTATCTTGATCACTGTAGGTTTACAGAAGTCCTGATATCAGGTTGTGTACACACTACAACCTTTATCTTCTTTCACCAAATTGTTTTGGCTATACTAGCTCCATTGATTTTCATAAAGATTTCAGAATCACATCATTGATCACTACAAAAAAATCTTCCGTGATGTTACAGAATCAAAATTGTGATGTGAATCAAGTATTACATTACAATGTAATTACATTATAAGTTAATGTACTAAATATTGCAACTGAAACACACAGGTTGTCAGAATAGACAAAAGTGTAAAAATCAATTTGATGTTATCTATGAGATACATTTTAAATATTAAAATTAGCAATAGGTAAAAGTAAATAGACTGAAAAAGAATCACCATGCAAATAGTAAGCATTAGAAGGCTAGAACGGCTATTAAAATTGTATTTTAATATAATGAGTATTACCAGAAATAAAGAGTGATATGTTATTATAATAATCACTTCATTAGGAAGACAGAATAACAACTGCTTTTGTGTCCAAGATTGAAGCTCCAAATTAAGTGTAGCAAAAATTGTTAGAATAAAGGGGAAAAATAGACCATTCCACAGTTGTGATTGAACACTTTGTACCCCTTACTCAGCAAATGATAGAACAGGCAAAACAAAAATCATTGTAACTGAATATATGAATATCATTATCAAGCAATTTGTCCTGGTTTATATGTAGTGAACAACTATAGCAAACAATTTCAACATAAATATTCCTTTTGGACAATATGATATATTCAAGAGGATATACCATATATTGTATTGTAAGACAAATTTCAATTGTTATCAGTTCTGTTTGCTCTCTTTTAAGCAGCAATAGTAACAGTCCTATGTTCTGGATGATCTTTTCAAGGATGTTTACATAGTGAACACAAGATAGAGATAGTGACTTTTGGAAAAGTAAAGACAGGGATCTTTGTTGTCCATAATAAAAGATTTGGGTTCCCTAGGTTAAGGTACCTCACCTGTAGCTGCTTGGGTGAGCAACTATCTGGGTTCATCCACATCACCCTCATGGGACTTGGGGGCAAGAAGAACTGATGTGATACGATGCTATACTCACAGCTTGTTGTGCTGTAAGAAAGTCTTTGTCTCTTAACCAGGTATTGCATGTTTTCTACAAGTATGAAACTAACTTGTCAGCATACAAGGAGGCTGTGAGGCAAGGAGGATGGGATGTTGACAGAGAAATGGCTTTGTGGAAGTGGAAGGTTGAGGGTCCTGTGGAATGACTGACAAGATCTGAGGTAAGTCCAAAGGAGTAAGGAACAGATATATTGATCAAATTGCATGGTCAACAGATAATAAATGGCCTTCCCCCATACTGACTATCAATGAGGAGGTACAGGTTGGCAGATACAAGCCAAATACCAGAACTTCTTTGTTAAATGGTGCTGTCTTCTTGCCAACTCTCCACTGAGTAGGGAGAAGGGGTCTTCCTCACCAGTCTGCCATTCATCTTTAGATCTTCCCATAAAGATTCATCTGAATGTTCAGAAGATTCACCACCATTTCAAAGGTACTTAAAGTGCTGTACACCTTTACTGAGCATGAAATAAGGGATGTTTGTGACCACCATGTACAGAAACAAGGTGAATCATTAGAATTTTTGATCAATTGAAAAATAAAGGATGGAGTAGCACAATGGTTGTCAAGGATGAAAGTCTAGAGCTTATGGTTTACTCTCATTCTGCTGTTTATTATGTCAACATTAGATCCATTCAGAGACAAAAGAAAACATCTCAGAGATTTGTCTGTGTGTGTGTGTGTGTGTGTGTGTGTGTGTGTGTGTGTGTGTACGCTTGTGTGTGTTGCTCTCTTTTGTTTGTTTGCTTGTTTGTGATGGGTCCTGGTTTGTGTAAGAGAGATCTGGCCTCTCAGAATTTTCCAAAACAGACAATGACCATGCTAAACCATAGGTGAGCCATTGCTTAATATTCATATTGGATATACAATGCTGCTGAATGTTACTCAGTGGGGAACGAGAAACTGACCCAAATAAATCTTGGTAAATATGCAATCATCTGAATTTTCCTAGAAAATTCATATAGCATTTATGTTAAAACTTGGTGAAAGCCTAAGAGATGTTATTGGTACAATTGGACAACAAATGATTTCAGTTTAAGTAAATTCCTTAAGAAATGTTACTACTGCATGAGTAAGCCTGAGTCAGCCAAAGCGTGCAAACCCTATGGCCCCATCCAGAAACAATATGGCTGTGACTGCTGACTCAGGGGTTCCCCAAAGAGAAAACAGATTATGTCAGTCGTGATGATCTTGACACTGGATATATAGCTTTGGGAAGACTAAAAACACTAGAAAATCCTTTCGTTGACCTGTAAGCAGCTACTGAACTGCTTGAAGAGGAAAGTAAATGAGCCTTACATAATCACATAAAATTGGTATCTCCCTTTGTCCACCTTAATTGTTCACTCCTTCCTTACTCTAAACTCAGACGCTTTAAGGAAAAAGACTATTTGGGGTGGGGCTCTGTCTCCAAGAGGAATTTAGGATCACAAGTACCCATCCAAATAGTCTAGAAAATTTCAGAGAGTAGAGAGATTCAAACTTTTATTGTTCTGATGGATATAAACACCCAAACCACCTTTCTTCTATGTTCTGTCAGGGAATGAGATAACTGGGTTGAGCTAATAAGGTTTGACTAATGTCCACAGAAGCTAAAATGACCTTATGGTGGGACTCTTTGGACCAATTCAATTACTTTTTCCATTCTCATATATTAAAGGGAATAGGAATCAATGTGTTAAAAAAATTTTTTTTTCAACGTTTATTTATTTTTGGGACAGAGAGAGACAGAGCATGAACGGGGGAGGGGCAGAGAGAGAAGGAGACACAGAATCGGAAACAGGCTCCAGGCTCTGAGCCATCAGCCCAGAGCCTGACGCGGGGCTCGAACTCACGGACTGCGAGATCGTGACCTGGCTGAAGTCGGACGCTTAACCGACTGCACCACCCAGGCGCCCCGGAATCAATGTGTTTTATACTTATACCTCACTTTTCCATAAATGCCAGAAAGAATTTGTCCAGTTGGAAAGAGTACATAGAGAGAAGTGCTAACGGGACAGAGATAACCAAAATCCTTGTCATCTGCCATCAGAGAGGTGCCAGGATTTAGTCTAAGTATCTCTACTCTCTGATATACAGTGTTGACTCTATGAATGCCATCCTCTTGCTTGGCAAATCAAAAGTCTCAGTATCAATAAAGTTGGCTATAGTGTTGTCACACCTACACCAGCAAGGATGGTTGATAAACACCAGCAAAGCTGGAAAAAAAACTGCTAGTAAGTAAAATTTCTTGGGATTATGTGAATGTATTCATAATTCTCAGTCTCCTCAGCAAAGGAAGATCACTGTGTGTTTATTCCCAGCATCAAGAGGGACACTCAACATCTTACGGTTTCTGTGTATGAGAGACAGTGTGCACCTTACCTGAGCTTTCAGTTTGGTCATTTATACTGGTTAATCCACTAATCTGAATTCTCTGGAATCCAAACCAACAAAATATTCTGGAACCTGGCAATCAAGCTATGGCACACTTTCTACATTTACAGCCCACAAGTCTAACAACCCTTCTTAGGTTACAAACTCTGTAACTGATGATCTTGTGGATTAAGTCCCTTGGCAAAGGAAAGCAATCTTCAACCAGAGGCACCCTTTCTAAAGCAGATTTAAGTGCTGATTCTTTATTAGTAGTTGCACTATCAGGACAGTGTGTGCATTAAAGGGAGAGAAGACAGAATATAACCAAGTTGGTTATTGCTTCAGCATACATATAACCAGTCATTTATCCATGTGCAATATCACTGTCCATTATGCTGGGGCATGAGAGAAGAGATAAAAGGGTGATTTATCTGTATTTCCCACCCATCATCTTTCCTTCACTGCTTAATACTTCACTCTTCTGCAATTCTAGGTTACATCACCTGGTTCTTTAAGCTCTCCCTGGGGAGGCCAGATACCATGACCTGTGATCTGATGTTTCATGTATCTCTGAAAGTGAAAGACAGTCAGTCACCACTCTTTATGGTGATGTAACCATGGACATTAATAAGAGCCAGTCTCTACAGAGGTGACTGGGCAGAACCAAATGAAGCTGAGAGACCTGAGACAGCACAGTAGGGGTTTCTGATACACTCCGTTGTTTTTTTATGTTGTTGTTGTTTTTAATTTCCTTACATGAATTGTGAAAAATAAAGGAGAAGGAATGCTCTAAAGGGCTGTTTTGCAAGTAAAGATTCACTTGAAACTTCTTCTATCATTTAAATTACAGATATATATGAATTGTTACTTTTTTCATCTGCTGAAGTCATTTAAAAGTCTCCTGGAATGAATAAAAATGTATGATACTGGCACAAACATAGACACATAGGTCAATAAAACAGGATAGAGAGTCTGGAAATAAACTCACACTATTTATCGATCTATCATCTATTTCTGAGAGAAAGAAAGAAAGAAAGAACGAACGAATGAACAAGGAAGGGGCAGAGGGAGACAGAATGTCAAGCAGGCTCCACACCCAGCACAGAGCCCAACGAGGGGTTCGATCTCATGATCATGACCTGAGCCGAAATCAAGAGTTGGATGCTTAACTGAATGAGCCACTGAGGCGCCCCTAAACTCATACTTATGTGGTCAATTAATCTATTACAAAGGAGGCAAGAATATACAATAGGGAAAAGACAGTCTCTTCAATAAATGGTGTTAGGAAAACTGGACAGCTACATGCAAAAGAATGAAACTGGACCACTAACTTACAATATACACAAAAACAAACTCAAAATGGATTAAAGACCTAAATATGGACCTGAAACCATAACACTCCTAGAAGAAAACATAGGCAGTAATCTCCTGGATACTGCCCTTAGAGCATATTTATGGATATGTCTCCTTAGGCAAGGGAAACAAAATCAAAAATAAACTATTGGGACTTCATCAAAATAAAAAGCTCCTGCACAGCGAAGGAAACCATCAACAAAACAAAAAGGCAACCTACTGAATGGGAGAAAATATTTGCAGATAATATATTGGATAAGGGGTTAATCCCAAAATGTACAAAGAACTTACACAACTCAACACCCCCAAAACAAACAAGTTAATTAAAAAATGGGGAAAGGACACAAATAGACATTTTTTCCAAGAAGATATGCAGATGACCAACAGACACATGAAAAGATACTCTACATTATTATTCATCAGGGAAATGCAAATCAAAACTACAAAGAGATATCACCTCACAGCAGGCAGAATCACTACCATGAAAAAGACAAGAAATAACAAGTTTTGATGAGGAAGTGTAGAAAAGGAAACTGTTGTGCACTTTTGGTGGGAATATAAATTGGATCAAGCATTGTGGAAAACAGTATAAAAGTTACTCAAAAAATTAAAATTAGTAATACCATATGATCTAGTAGTTAAATTACTGAGTATTTTTCCAAAGAAAATTAAAATACTAATTTGAAAAGATATATACATCCCTATGTTTACTGTAGCATTGTATACATAGCCAAGATATGGAAACAACCCGTGTCCATCAATAGATGAATATATATATATATATATATATATACACACACACACACACACACACACACACACACACACATACATACAATGGAATATTACTCAGCCATAAAACAGAATGAGATCCTGCCATTTGTGATAGCATGGATAGGCCTAGGTGCTATTACATTAAGTGAAATAAGTCAGACAACGACAAATGCCTTATGATTTCACTCATATGTAGAATCTAAAACAAAACAAAACAGAAATTTTAGACTCATAAATGCAGAGAACAAACTGATGTTGCCAGTGGGGAAAGAGATGGGGAATCGAATAAATAGGTGAAGAAGATAAAAATGTGTAAACTTCCAGTTATAAAGTAAATAAGTCATGGGGATGAAAATTACAGCATAGGGAATATAGTCAGTAATATTGTAATAACATTACATGATGGTAGATGGAACTATACTTACTGTGATGAACATTGTGTACTGTATGGAATTTTCAAATTAGTATGGTGTATCACTGAAACAAACATAACATTGTATGTCAACTATACTTCAATCATAAAAATTTAAAAATAAAGACTGTTTCTTAGTCACTGCATAGGGTTAGTAGATTTCTTCAACAGCAAGACAGAGTCAAAACAGCAGTCAAATTCACAGAAGCAGAGAACAGAATTGTGATAAGCCAAGAGCAGGGCAGGGGGAATAGGAAAATGTTGCTCGAAGGGTACAAAGTTTCAGTTATGTAAGATGAATAAATTCTAGAGATCTAATGTACAGCAATATGACTACCGTTAACAATACTGTATTATATACTTGAAATTTGATAAGAGGGTAAATCTTAAGTGTTTCTAAGAAAGAAAGAGAGAAAGGAAGAGAGAAAGGAAGAGAGAAAGAAAGAAAGAGGAAGGAGAAGAGGAGAAGGGAAGAAGGGAAAGGAGGGAGGGCAGGAAGGGAGGGCAGGAAGGGAGGAGAGAAGAGAGGGAAGAAGGGAGAGAAGGAAGGAAAGGAAGGAAGAAAAAGAGAGAGAGAGGAAGGGAGGAAGAGAGACAATGGTAACTATGCAAATTGAAGTTATTTTGCAATGTGTACATATACTAAAAAATCAGGTTGTACATATTTATATACAATTTTACCTGTCAATTACACCTCAAAAAAGATGGGGGAAAGGAAACTAACAGCAAGGAAAAGATAAAAACAAAAGCAAAACACAAAATAGCAGAAATTATTGTCACTTTATCTCTATTTAAGAACAAATGCCTTTTGAGGGCAACAATATTCAATATTCCAATGATACAGTTTATGCAATGTAGAGCAACAATCCTTCCCTCCTCTCTACCTCTCCTCTCTTCCACCAAAGTTCCTAGATACTTCTCTTGGTCTGCATATCAACCAAGACCTAGTACAAGTGGTTCATTAAATTCTAACACTACCCAACATTTGGTAGGGTATCCAGAGGGTTCATTTCTGAGGAGAGTGATAGAAGAACCTAAACAGTCTACTCTCTTCATGGTAAATGCATCAACTTTGACACTTGTTGAGTATAACAAGCAACAAACACTCTTGAGTCTCTCCTGTTCCTTTCCCAGCTCCTATGTATACACTAACCCTCATAATTACTTCTGGTTCCCTTTACCTACTTTATTTACAAAATCAGAGATTTCTTTTAAAAAACAGAGAAATTTGTATCCATACCTATAGACAGGTATATATTTAACATAGGTGAGAGAACATTTACAATTTTCAGTATTTCTGTGGTTTACTGAATTCTTTCTAGGTTCACTCATCTCTCTTACATTGTTTTCAGTTCTCATACTAATCTTGCCAGGAACAAATTTTTATTATCTTCTTTTTGCCACATGGCAATGGTTTCCTCTCTATGGCTAACATGCAGATAATCGTCTACATATGCAGCTCCAGCATACCATTGTGGTCGGTCTAGATTTTCAGAGAAGCATTGACAATAGAACTTTCTGCAATGACAGAAATGTCCAGTGGTGGCCATTAGCTACATGCGGCTATTGAAGACAAAATATCTCAGTGGGAGGTGACTGAGTTTTTCAAAATTTTAACTAATTTGAATGTAAATGTAAACAGCTACATGTGCCTACTATATGGGCAGCACAGTTTTAGAGAATAAATTTTATTTTCAAAAACAGCATTAAAGAACACAGCTCATACATCAAGTAAGGCACAGTGCAGTCCACAATTTAAATTAACTATTTATAATATCCAAACTCTATTTCTTGTGATGTAGAAATTTTGGATGAGTTATTGTTTTCAAAGTGTCCACAGATTAGCATATTTTACCATAAAAAAAGGTGAACACATTTTATCTCCTTGCTGTTCTAAATGAGAGCAAAAGCTTTCCTATCTAAGAGAAAAGAAAAGAACAGGGAAACAACTCTCATTCTGTATAGTTTAACACTCCATACCCTTCTTTTTTCAAATAAGCAAAGTAAGGAGTAGGTAAGGTAATATGGCTACAGAGTGACAGAATAAGCTATAGATTCAGGCATACTGGCTTCTACTTAGTGCCCTTTAGGCTAAACATATTTAAAACCCAACAATCAGTGTAAGGAGTATTTGTTTGTTTTAAGAGTTAAAAAAATAGGGGGCGCCTGGGTGGCTCAGTAGGCTAAGCCTCTGACTTCAGCTCAGGTCACGATCTCGCGGTCCATGAGTTCGAGCCCCGTGTCGGGCTCTGGGCTGATGGCTCAGAGCCTGGAGCCTGCTTCCGATTCTGTGTCTCCCTCTCTCTCTGCCCCTCCCCCGTTCATGCTCTGTCTCTCTCTGTCTCAAAAATAAATAAACATTAAAAAATTAAAATAAAAGAGTTAAAAAATAAAACAAAATAGATTCGATAGTTTAGAAAATAGTTTAAAAATATTTCCAAAAGTAGAGAGAGTTTTTCATAAATGTTTTCACCCAAGAACTTGGTATATAAGGTACCTAAATGGTCTTTATAGCACTAGCTTTGGTCTTGCTTGCAAACATAATGCTGTTGGAAAATTCTAAGTGATTATGAACTCAGAGTGAATTTATAGACTCTTAGCTTGTTTATAATTTCACAGAGAAGCATTTGATTTTTTCTCCATATATAAGCTTATACTATAGTAACAGATCTTTTTTATTGCTTTCAATGTTTTAGAATGCAGGAAAAAGAAAGACAATAATAAAAAAAAACACCTGTGTTCACACAACCAATAATTAACAAGTATAAGATTTTGACATTTTTAAAGAAACCTTAGTAAAAATGTATTACAGAAAAACCTGAGGTTTCTTTTGTTACCTACACTACATTTTCAATCTTTTTCACAGTTTTACAATTGACAGTATTCACTAACTCCTCATATCCCAGACACATTTAACAGCAATAATTTTGATGATTAGGTGGGGTTCAACTGGAAAATACAGAATCTCCTCTGGCTTGAGGTTTATCAGAGAGTCTAAAATTACTTAAAGATCCATTAGACAGAATGAAGAAATAAATGCTTGCCTAAGTCTCCAGAACACAATACTTCCCGGCTACTCATTCATGTCTCCCTGCAATCAATCGAAGGATTGTCCAAGCTTTCCTTCCAACCCAACGTTTACTTTACACATAGAAATAGGTCAACCTTGTGAATACTTGAGAAATCCTGCCCGTTTCTTTCCTTATTTTCCAGAATATTATTCTGCTTTCTCAAGGACTGTGACAATTCTTAGTTTTCATTTGACCTGAACTTTATGCAGTATTTAGCTGAAGTCCTTTAATTGACTTGGTAAAGGGATATTTTATTAATGCAGTCAAAGGTTTGGTGACTTAAAAAGAATGAAATCTCTATTCTTAGAAATTACCTTACTATTAACTAATACACTTAGCTGGTGGTAAACAAATTATATTTACAACAATTGTGGCTATCACATTTTTAAAAATCTCATCTTGGAATTGACCATGAAAATTTGATTTTTACTCATTTTTTTTCCGACTTATGCAGTTGTGATCTTGCAGGATGAACAGATCTGCTCTGAAGCTGAGTTCTTACTTTCTAAAAATTTGGTCACAATTAAACGAGACTAAAAGGTAAAAGAGTATAACAGAATACTAGTAACATACAAAGCTATCAATAATTATTACCCGGCATATGTAGTAAATGATTTTTGATGACTCCAAACTCTTCGTGTTTGCATAATACTCATATATTTGAAATGATTGTTCTAAAAGTATTAGCTCTATGGAGGACCTACAAAGATAAACAGATTTTTTAATGGAATCACATATTTTTAAATTATTGCTGATTTGTCGGTCAATGCGAGTAACCCTTAAAATATACTTGAGAATGTCATACTCAAAGACCTTTAGCAAATGTACAGAAAGACAAAAATAACTTGCTTAAAAAAGGACTATAATGAACTGGAAACATCAATGTTTTAATATCTATTTTTTCCATATGTCTAATTCTGATTGCTCCATTTCTTTATCTTTGCAACTTTTCTTCAGTCCTTTTCCTTATATTAGCTGTGCTGTATTTTTCTTGAGTTCCCTTTCTTTCCTCCCTTCTACATTTGCCTCCTCCATTCACTATGCTATATATTGCACTTAACCATAAATCTGCCTAAGGTCCAATTTACTACCTAGTAGAACAGAGAATTCCTATTGAAAGCCTGTTTTGTTCCAGGAGTTCTCTCACATTCTTTCAGAGTCCATGGAAATTTGCAGACAATTTAAACACTGAATTTTTCCTTGTAGTATAAAAAGGTCTTGCAAGCAATTAGCAACTTCACCAAACACATCAGTGAATAAGAAGCTATGCTCATGGATTCAGGACTCAATCTAAAATCAAGTATAGGAAAAGGACTTCCCTGAATGATCCAAACAAATACAGAAACAGGTATGTTGTTGCTCTAGCATATTTGCCACTTATTCTGAATTACAAACAGAAATTTAGTTCATATATATTCAGTTTACCATATTCTAGATTATAAGACATATTACATATTATATTACCAAATACCCATAAAATGCCTAAGTTCCAGATGTCAGTGACTTTTCCATTATAGTTTTACAAAGGGACATGAAACTCATTCACCTTTTTTTGGATTCAACAATTCAAACAGAAAAATCATTTATTATCACTAATTTATATATCAGGGAACAGGTCCAAATGGCTAAATTACTCTTCTATGTTTATCAAGCTAACAAGAATGGTTTAGTATGTAAACCATGACTTTTGTTATTTAAATAGCCATTACTTCTTTCCTCAAAAGCATATTGCCTTATATACTGAATTCTATCATTCTCATAAGCAATAAAAATGGCTAATTTTATTTAATGGTTACTAATTGCTAGGTTACTATTATTTTTTAAAATTTATTTATTTATTTTGAGAGGTAGGAGGGAGAGACAGAGAGAGAGAGAGAGAGACAGACAGACAGACCAAATCCCAGGCAGGCTCTGAACTGTCAGTTCAGAGCCCAATGCAGGGCTTGAACTTACAAACCATAAGATCATGACTGAAGTCTAAGTCAGACACTTAACTGATGGAGCCACCCAGGAGCCCCAAGGTTACTATTCTTTAAATATGTTTTTCTTTTAGCTTATTTTCCTTACATGCTTACTCATTTAACATTATAAATATGTTAGTAGGTTGTTTTACTTAATTTCATTTCAACCAGAAAGTAGTCATGATTATTTAGTTTGACAGGTAAAGACTTTGAGGCTTAGGGAGGTTACATAAGTTTCAAAGCTCAAAAAGCTAGTAACTGATGTCTGGTAGTGTCTAATTCCAGAATGTCTTACACATTATGCTATTTTGTATTTAAAATTTTTTATGATGTATATTTAATCTTCTTTACATATATCTACTAGTTTTAAAATGAAATGTACACTCTACACATCATTCTACATTACTACAACATGGTATTTTAGGTTAATTGCTAATACAATAAGAAAATAACTTCTATTAATCAGAAAGCAAAAAGAATTCCTATTTACAAATTTAAAAACTATATTACACAAAAATAGATTTATATAACAGAAATTACATGTTAGAAATAGAAAATACCTTGTTAAATTAGTAAAAAAAAAAAGGAGTATATGGTACAAAAAAATTCACAGGAAAGACAGTACTTACGTAGTTCAAACTATGACGTTTTATTGAAAGACATCAAAAAGAGATAGTGAGAGGAAATTTCTTAGAATACCAAACTTACCATCCTAAAAAGTTTACTGTAATTAATGCAACTCTAATCAGAGTCTAAAGGAGTTAAAAAACAAAAACCTGGAAGTAACGATTTCAAAGTTCCAAAGGAAGAAAATAGTTAAATAAAAGCCAAATCAATTTTGAAAATTTTAAGTAGGCTATATCTTAACAGATCATAAAATGTGCTATAAATCCACTCCACACAAAATGCATTAATACTGACATAGGATAAAAAAGTCATTATTATAAAACTATAGGAATAGTTTAAAATTTGTACAGGGGATTATTCTGTTACAAATATTATTTTATTTCATTCATAAGAGAATGGAACTTTAATTATTGCTATTTATAGTTTTATCTACATGCATCTGGAAGAAAACAAAGCTAATCTATTATTTTATAACATTAAAAATAAAATCTAGGGGCACCTGCGTGGCTAAGTCAGTCAAGTGTCTGACTTGATTTCGGCTCAGGTCATGATCTCAAGATCATTTGCGACCTGAAGATCTTTGTGTCACTAAATATTAGTTTGCATTTTCTAGACTTGTACACAAATGGAATGATATAGCATGTATACTTTTTGTCTGGCTTATTTCACTCAACATAGTCACTTTGGAAGTCATCCATGTTGTTACATGTACCAGTTATTTATTTATTTTTATTGCTGAGCTCCAGTGTATGAATATATAAAAATGTGTTTATCCATTCACCTATTGATGCACACTTAGGCTGCTCCCTGTCTTAATTCATTTTGAATGATTCTTGTCATGCAAGACTTTGGAAAATAAGATAACTGAATGCTGTCTCTTTAGCACAGAGCTTTGAGTCTCACTGCAAGCCTAACTGCTTAGTTGGAATTGTCAAAAGAATAAGCAGGAACTCAAAATGGATTTATAGACTATGTTTATATTTTTAATTTCACAAGGAACCATTTGTTTCGCATATATAAGCTCAAGCTTTAGTATGTAGATCTTTCTTGAATCACTTTAAATGATTTACAGTGCACACAAAATAAAAACAATAATATAAAAGTAATTGTCTTCCCAAGCCAATAATTAAAAAGCCTAACTGGCACTGTCTCAGCCCCTGTGCTCAAGAAGCTACTGATGGTGACTGGTATTGATGACTGCCACACCTTGGCCAGCAGCTGCACTGTCATCCTGGGCAACTTCACCAAGGCCAAGTTTGATGCCATTTCCAAGACCTACATCTATCTCACCTCTGACCTCTGGGAATAGAGTGTGTTCACAAAGTCTCCCAATCAGGGACTCACTGACCATCTTGTAAAGACCCACACCAGAGTCTCCATGCAGAGGACCCAGGCTCCAGCTGTGGCCACCACAGAGTTTTATGCAAGAAAAATAAAGCAAATTAAAGCCTAAAAATTTGTTTTTGTTTGTCTGCTTTAGATATTTTAGTAACAAAACAAAGGTAATATAGGCTTAGATGATTCCACATAAAACATTTAACAAATACCAGAATCAAATCAAAAAGCAAAACATAGATTGAAAGATATATTTGTAGGATATGTGACAAAAATGGCTGATACATATTAATGACAGATTACTTCAAAAATAGAAACTTAATGTTTCACATTTTTTCAGTTTTTTAATGTGTTACATGAAGTCTGTATTATTTTTCTACACTAAACAATTTAAAATTTTTCTTTTCCTTTTTTACTTTCACTTCCTCTTCCTGACCCCCTTCTTTTTCCCCTTCCTTCTCCTTAAATTCTCTTCCTGAACAATTCAATTCTATCCATCAATGGGAGCAGAGCACTCCTGCCTCCTTCTGCAGCAGCAGCTCAGAGTAGAGTATATAAGCCTAAGTTGGGTGAGGAAGGAATCAAGGGGGGAAAGCCATGTAAAAGGTTTTGGATTCCAAGCAGGGTGAGAAGGACATCCATGTAGGAATGTGGGCATCTCTCCCCATGTGGTGAATCACTGCTGAGTAGGGTAAGGAGGAAAGCTACCCTGGATGGGTGACTTATCCTGGGGACTAAGAGTCTGCATGTGGTGGGGAGGGCATTCCTATAAGGAGCTGCTGGAGTGTGGTTGCAAGGGCAAGGCCAGCATCTACACAGAAGAAGGAGTGGCAGCAGAAATGGAAGATTGGTTATAAATTAGAAAAATGATCAAATAAGTAATTTTATTAAATGTAGTAGAGAACAGTGTTCTCAGTGTTAAACAATGAAATTATAAATATAAAAGTTCATAATATTGAATAGGAGTTTGGAATCTTGGTTTGAGTTCGTAGTTCTTAAACAGATATATGATGAATGGCAGATAAACTGAAAGTAAAACATGCATGTGTGTGTGTGTAGACTGGGAGTAGCAAGGTCTCAATGTCAATGAGTACACCTAGCAACCAGATTTCAGCTTCTAAATTTTCTACTAAAACAAATTAGAAATCCTTGGGCAAATGGTTACTTCTAGATTTGTGGTAGGAAAAGTATAAGACAGCCTGGAGCTTCTTACTGTGCCCCAAAGCAAGAAAGTGCTAAAAGAATGATGGGAACATAGTTAAAGAGACCAAAGCCAGATTGAATGGGCCCCAAACTGGCCAAAGTGAGAATATTTTGCATATCCAAGTAAATGATGATTATAACCCATTAAATATTAAAAAAAACTGAAAAAATTACATAAGAATGTATATATGTATCATTTTATGAATAGGATTTTTATATTGTTTCAATTTATATTCAAATATAAATTATATTGTTTCAAATATTGTTTCAATATAATTTCAACAATTTCAAAATTGTTTCAATATAATTATATTGTTTCAAATTATATCTTTTGAAAATCTTAATAATTATAAGGAAAGAGAATCTATCTGATAGAGAAACATGGAATATATCAACTTTATCAAGTGTTCAAAGTGAAGATCAATAACGAGGCAAATTGAAACTGTATTACCACCTGATAAGATACAGTGAAAACAACATATAATCACTCTTCTGATATTCTTGATGAAGATACGTGACGTGAATATAGCCATGAAGAAAAACCAGATAAACATAAAGTAAGGGACAATCCAGAAAACTGGCCTGTAATTTTCAAAGCCAAAGAAGTTACAAACAGTCTAGACTGGAGACTAAAAAGATATGGTGTCTAAATGCAATGAATGGTTATTCACAATAGCCAAAATATGGAAATAACATAAGTATCAATCAATGGATGAATAAAGATATGGCATGTGCACGTGCGTGCACACAAACACACACACACACACACAGTGGAATATTATTCAGCCCTGAGAATGAAGGAAATCCCTCCATTTTTGACAACACAGATGGACCCTCAGGTCATTATGCTAGGTGTAATAAGCCAGAAAGAGAAAGGTAAGTATGACATGATGTCACTTAGATGTGGAAGTAAGAAAAAGGGGGGTCAAACCCTTAGAAATAGAGTAGAAAAGTTATTGCCTGGAGGTGGGGGAAATGGGAGGTGACTAAAAGGGTACAAACTTTCAGCAATAAGCTCAATCAGGTATGATGATCTAATGCAAAACATGGTGACTATAGTTTATAACACCCTATTATATAATTGAAATTTGCTAACAGAGTAAAATTTAAATGTACTTACCAACAAACAAAGAAAAAAGAGAGATAAATATGTGATGTGATAGATGTATTAATTAACTAGATGATGGTGGGAATCTTTTCACCACGTAGAAGTTTATCACATCACCATGATTAGCATTTTAAATGTCTTACACTTGTATTTGTCAGTTAAACTCCAATAAAGCTGAAACAAATAAATGCAATGAATGATTCGGAACTGAATTATCTTGTTATAAAGGATATTATTGGGACATGGTAAAATTTGAAGTGGGTCTAAGAGTTAGATGTTAGTAATGCATCAATATCATTTTTTGATTATTGAATTGTGGTACTTCCTTCTTTCTGTTTTGTCTAGAAGAATGTCCATGTTTCCAGGAAACATGGATTTATGGAGTATTGGGTCAGCAGTTAACTCCTAAATATTTCAAGAAAAAAAATTATTCTTATGTTGTACTCCTAACTCTTCTATAGGCTTCTGACTGCTCTACATTAAAAAAATAACAAAGTAATATTTAAATAAATACAAATGGGAACTTGATTCAGCATTATGATATAATAAGAAAACAAACAAAATAGAGTTAAATATACCATTCTGAATAACTTTTTAAGCAAATGTAAACATTAGACAACATCATTACCATTTATAGTTTTCTAAATGAATTGGTATGGTAATTTAATGACATAATTATATGCCTAAACAGCTCACATAACAATCTGTTTATATATATTTAAATTAATTGCATAGTCAATGAATTCCTCTCATATATCCTGAATAATCCCTATTAATTTCTCCTCAATGAATACATGATGCTTAATTTGGTTAAACAAATACCTTAACCACCATAAATTAATACAGGCCATGCACTTAATATTCACAGTGAATTTCATCTCAGAGAAAACCACATTGATGGATTAAAGGTGCTCCAGGCAAGAAAAATAATTTCAAAATCTCTTATTATTACTATGTTGAATTTAATTACTTTCTTCATTCCATAGCATTGTGCCTACTCTTTAGGGAACTTCTAAAAATCAATTATAAAGAACCAACATGTCAGGAAAATGTTGAGGATGTGGCATTTTTCAGTGATTTCTGCACTAATTAAGAGGGAGAACATTTTGGATTAAAGTTGTGGGTACCTGGACAACCCCACTCTGTTTTTTTAATTCTTAAGCTCTTTTCAAGAGCACACATGAATCTAGTGTGCATCCCTCCTCCTCACAGCACGGTGTACCTATTGTCTTCTGATGTCTTTTTCTGTGGAGATAGAGGGAGGTTTCCTTTGAAGATCTTGGACACAAATAATGTCAACTGCCTTGATTGGAGTTCAATATTTTGACAGGAATATGAGGACTAAGGTAAAAAAAAAATCTCTGATCCAAAGTTGGGGGAAAACTCTTGTCTTCTGTGGGCCTCAGGGAGTGACGACTGAATCCTTTGACAGGGACAGGCTTGTTGATACCACACATTTGGGGAGAACTATCCTATTTCCTGGAGCCTCACTCTGACTAGGTAGGACCACACCTGCCAGGGCTCCCTGAGGATGAGTCAGGGCCTGCTCACTGCAAAGGTAGCCACAGATGGTAGAAGTTGGACTTCCCTTCTGTTTTCTCTTGAAATGTTAGTTAATATCCTATTTGAAGTGATCATCTGGTCTCAACAATTACTCTAGTGGAATAAGCTTGAAAACTAGTTGAAATGAAACTACTATGTGGAAAGCAGTAGCAGCCTAGGAAAGGATGGAATTTTAATTTAAAAATTTTCATTTTAAAAGGAGGAAACAATTCCAAATGTATATTGATATCACTGCAATGTACTGCAGGTGAATTTCTGAAAATAAAATGTGTCACCCCCAAAATATGCCAAATGATTTTGTACAATAGGTAGAGCAAGAGGAACATTCGCTGTTATATTGGAATTCATCTGGACCCAGGACTCCAATACTCCAATCTCTCTCTCTCTCTCTCTCTCTCTCTCTCTCTCTCTCCATATATATATATATATATATATATACACACACACACACACATATGTGTATATACATATAAAGGGATATATGCATATGTGTGTGTGTGTATATATACCTATATATGTGTATATATATATATATATATCTTTTGTATATACACATATATGTATATATATACCTTTTAATTTTTAAATTTTTATTCAGATATAGTATTATATTAGTTTTAGGTGTACAATGATTCAATAATTATATACATTTCTCACTGTTCATCAAGATACATGTACTCTTAGTATCTTATCTATCTCACCTAACCCCCAACCACATCCCTCTGGCAACTACCAGTTTGTTCTCTGTATTTAAGAGTCTGTCTTTTTTGTCTTTTTATGTCTTTGTTTTGTTTCTTAAATTCCACATATGAGTAAAATCATATGGTCCTTTTCTGTCTGACTTATTTCGCTTAGCATTATACCCTGTAGGTCCTTCCATGTTGTTGTGAATGGCAAGATTTAATTCTTTTTATGGCTGAGTAATATTCCATTGTGTGTGTGTGCATGCGTGTGTGTGTGTGTGTGTGTGTGTGTGTGTGTGTGTGTGTGTGTATACACACCAAATCTTCTTTATCCACTCATGTATCCATGGATACTTGGGCTGCTTCCACTTGTTGGCTATAGTAAGTACTACTGCAATAAACATAGGGGTGCATATATCTTTTCAAATTAGTGCTTTCATTCTTTGGGTAAATACTCAGTAGTGGAATTGTTGAATCATATGGCAATTCTATTTTAATCTTTTGAGGAATGTCCATAATATTTTCCACAGTGGCTGCACCAATTTGTATTTCCACCAACATTCCAATGTACTTTCATTAAATATTCTTGTAGTTGAATAAAATACATTTCTTTTTCTGATGCCACTGTGTATGAAAAAAGACACTTGAAGAAGTTTCTCAGTATTCTGGAATTATCACCAGTTGTAGTACAACCTTCCCAAATGTAGGATCATTGGATAAAATTAAACTATCTTCATTAGAAAAGGCAATCTTTCTCTTTAAATTATGAAACTTAAAATACACATCTTTTAGTGCAATACTGAAGATGCTCTATAAATGTTATTATTTATGTCTCTTGAAGACAATTCTTTTTGAAGAAAATTATTTTTTCCTAGAATTACATACTAAAAGATTTAAAAAAAATCCTTGTTTATTGAAAACAATCAGGCTCTTTAGTATGGGTCACGGCAAAACAGTTTTCTAGAATTTTTTTAAACATTCTCTCATTGCTTCGGCATAGTATGGATTCAATTCCAAGTTTTCTCATCTGTCAGTGAATACAATAAAGCAGATCCAAATCACAGTGTAGATCAGTTATAGGTGAGTCAAAATTATTAGTGGTTATATTGATCCTCAGAGTTCCTTTTAGAAAGTAAGAGTGCTGCTACCAGTAAATGAAGATGGCAGTGAAAAATCAGCACTCTGAGTGCAGGCTTCCTGATTATATCCTGTTTTGACAAGGTCAATAAATACAGCAGGAGCATATTGATTTTGTTCCCTAATTTTCACTTGTACCTTCCAATGAGGAATATCATATCCAATCACTATGATATGGATAGTGTGTGACACGGCAGCATCCATGGGTACAGACCTGACAGGTATACGACAGATAATTCTAAAGGAGTTTGATCAAGGGACTACAATCACAGTCCTTGTGCAGGATAATATGAACACAATCATGATCAGTCTTTTCAACTGCATTGTTGAAACTGGTGAAAAATATACCTCTCTACCATGCTCATATTTAGCATAGGTGCTAAAAACTATAAATGCTTGGGAAGATTACACATACAGTTACACAATGTGATGAATGCATGTTACCTGCTGATTTAGAGTAACAGCTCAAGTTCCTATCAATTTCTATGATGTTTCATGTCTAATCAGAAATGGGGCATTAATCCTATCAAATTACAAATATTCCTAGCATTTACTCAACATTCATATTATGTAACATGTTAAAAAGCTATCATTACTAGGGTTTACTCTAAAATTAAAAATAGTGCAACCACTACAAGGAATAGCTTTTCACTTCTAGGGTTCTGGGAGGGATTTTAGCCATAGGTAAAACTTTTATCTGAGATCTTTGAAACCTTCAGAAGATAAAACAACCACAATAACAATTCATTTCAAATGCTGATAATTCTTCATATTGCCAGAGGTAAATATGTGAAATTGCACAAAAAATCCCAGATGCTTATGATGAAAGTTGGTGATCTGATCATTGGTGTGGAGAGGGTAAATTCTTTGTAGTTATTCAATAATCCAGGCTGACAGAGCTCTGCCATTGTCAATACATAGCTTCCAAGGTCACTCTGAATATTAATATACAACCAGAAAAAGGGGGAAGAAGGAAAAGAAATGGTGAAGGAGCTTATGGAGGTTACTTATGGACCAGGGCTGTAACAGGAATAAATGCATTTCATTGACTAGAACTCTGCCATACACATACCTAACCATAGAAGAGGATGGCAACTGTAGTCTAGTTATGAGCACAGAAGTAACAGAAAATCACTTTAGTAAAACAGCTATGCAGGCTCAACACCATAAATTTTTGATAAAAAAATAAGTAAAGATTGTAACTTATATTTACTAATCATATCGAAAATGGTAGCAACTTTGCATGTATACAGAATTTCAAAGCTACAATTATTAAAATAGCAGACTCCTATAAGTTGTAATAAATTATTTCCCTGTAATGAGAAAAAGCAATGACTCAGAGCTGAGTAATCCAGGGGAATGGGAAGGTTGAGGCAGTAAGAAGTGAATGGTAAGAACTCTGCGAAATGGTGAGTAATCCAATGTGACTTGAAGTCATAGAATGAATGGAGGTATGCACTTGGGAAAGGCAAACACATATATGTTTATAAATACAGAGTCTACATACTGTAATAATATACATAATATTATAGTCTATATTTTATGTGTCCACAAATTTTTTATAGGTTTTATAAAGCAGCATATAAGGATTCTCTCCTTCACTCCAGTTGGGCTTTTAGCTGTCTCTCCATTTATCCATCAAAATGTTTTTGTCAAGGTTACTGTCAAGGTTACTGTCAACATTGCTAAATTAGGTTGACAATTTATAGACCTACTTATCTCAACATATCCAAATCATTATTACAGTGATCACTGTAGTAATAAATAAAAATGAAGTCATTAAATCACATTTTGTGGCCATCATTTACTCTAAATTTGTATACCCTGCAAATACCAGAAAAAAAAACACACACAAAACTTTATTCTGTGTGGTTCAGTGACACAAAATAGATAGAAAAACTGTTCCAGTGCCAATATCATCCCTTGTTTTCCAGTCATTTATAGAAAATAACATGTACTTTAATGTAAAACCAGATGCAAGTGATGTAATGGGCTCTCAGCATTTGGGTATCATTGAGGTTAACTTAAAAAATAAAAGAGGAAATACCCAGTAACTTATTACTCTTCACTTTTTAAAATTTCAATTACTCTGAAATATTTCAAAATAGGAAATTGATTGATCCACACCATTGACTCAGTTTGGTCATACTCTGTTAAAATTATGAATGACCACACAGTTAATACATAAGATTACTAAAACGTAAAGTAACAACCATGCCTATGTCAATTTGTTATGTAGACCATAGGAAATAATCACATTTAGGGAAAATAATCATATTTAGAAATTCATAAAATGACTTAATATAGCAGAAAATAAAAATAAAAAGCAACCTGGAAAAACTTAAATATCTGCCAACAGGTAAATGAATAAACAAACTGTGGTATATCCATACAATGGACACAAACGAACTATTGATAAATGGTACAACATAAATAAACCTCATAATAACTTTTCAAAAATTTTTTTTAATGTTTTTATTTATTTTTGAAGGAGAGAGAGAGACAGAGCATGAGTTGGGGAGGAGCAGAGAGAGAGAGGGAGACACAGAATTCGAAGCAGGTTCCAGGCTCTAAGCTGTCAGCACAGAGCCCGATGAGGGGCTCAAACCCACAAACTGTGAGATCATGACCTGAGCTTAAGCCAGATGCTCAACTGATTGAGCCACCCAGGCTCCCCTCATGGTAATTCTTTTTAAATAATTTATTGTCAAATTGGCTACCATACTGTGTGTAAAGTATGCTCTTGGTTTTTGGGGTAGATTCCTGTGGTTCATTGAACCTCATAATAAGTATGTTTAGTGAAAGAAGACAAAAAGAGTACACACTATACGATTCTATTAATGTAAAATTATAGAAAATACAAACTGATCTCCAGTAACAGAAAGTTGATCAGTGGTTTCTGTCAAAGAGAGATGAGCAAGAGTAATTACTAACGTTCACAACAGAACTTCTAGAGAATGTTGATAGGTTTCTTATGTTGGTTGTGGTGATGGTTTTATAGGTGAATATATATGCCATAATTTATCAAAATGTATACTTTACTGCATGCAGTTTATTGTATACCAACTAAACCTCCATAAAACTTTTTTATAAAAGAAACAAGAGACATTGAAAACAAAAATTACTAACATGCTTTTCTAGAAAGATGTGCCTTTTCATTTTGTAGATTAAAACACTGAGGTGGTTATTGAAAAAGTTGTTTGATACTCTTTTTTGAACTATGCCAAAGTGCCACATTGGCAAGCCACATATCTATTCTCTTAACTGATTTGAGCTCAGATTTATGTCCTAAGTGTCCCCATTAGCCAGGTTGAAGTTTTCACCCCATGAGGATAATGGCATCTGTGACATCATGGATAGAGGACTTCTTAACAGAACAAAGTGCCAGAGAAACTGTTTGTAAAAAGATAATGATTAGATAAAAGATGAGATATAATTCTTTATGTGTAGAATGCCCCCTACAGCTTAATTAATGGGGTCATGCACCTATTTATCTATGCTAATGATATTTCCCATTTCATTTTCTGCTCTCCTATACAGGGTAATTGGTAAAGATGAGTCTCTTTTGTGTCCTTTATTTTTAATGCTTAAAAATAAATGGCCTTTCCTACTAACTGAAGAGATAGAATGAATATAAGTAATGTCATAATAAAAGTATATATAATCAATTTCTACTTATTTATGGATAGGTCAGATCTACTTTAATTTTTTTTTAGTAAAGTCAAATTTTACTAACTTCGTTAGCATGCAAGTATTTTTTAGTATGTGTTATTAATGGACTTCTGTGATTTTAGAAGAAATGTTATGTAACTTGAATCATACAGACTTTAGAATTTTGGATTATAAAATTTAATTTATTTATGCAAAGACACTTTTTTCTAAAGCCCTTCCTTTTAAAAAATGTTTATTTATTTATTTATTTATATTTATTTATTGAGAGAGAGAGAGAGAAAGAGAGAGAGAGAGAGAGAGAGAGAGAGAGAGAGAGAGAGAGAGAGAGAAAGCACAAGCAGGGGAGGGACAGAGAGAAACGGAAACAGGATCTGAAGTGGGCTCTGCACTGAGAGCAGAGAGCCCCACATGGGGCTCCAGCTCATGAACCCTGAGATCATGACCTGAGCCAAACTGACACCATGAGCCGAAGTCTGAATCTCAACTGACTGAGTCACCCAAGCACCCTTAAAGCCTCCCTCTTAACTAGTATTTAATAGTTGATAAGTTTCTATGTGTGAGAGAAATAAACATCTACCATGTGTGTATTTTCATATCACTCAAAACACAAGCTGATTCTAATACATGGGAAAATGTGGAAGCCTTAGCACATAACTGGCTCGTGAATTTTTTTCTCATAAGTCATTATAAACTAATGACTAAATAAAGCTCCTTCTCAAAAATGCACATTTCTATTTGTAATTTCTTTCTGCATTCACAGGATCTCAAAATATTTTAAAAAAATTAAAGAGAATTTTGCCACATTGAACAGTTTTGCCTTTGTAATTTTACTTGACCGCTTCTTTACTGGAATATCCATAATAATTTTGTTAATTACTTATGCGTCAATTCTACATTGTACTTCCCAGTTTAGAGAACAGTCTTAGCTTCAGACTTCCCATGTTCTAATACAGACTGGATATATAAAGTCATTTTATCCTCAGCCCCATTTCCCTTGTATAATGTCTCTCATAGGGCTATTGTAAGGATTAAATAAAATAATTTCTTTTAAATAACTGTGTACCTGCTACCTACAGTCTGCTGGATTAAAAATATTAACTGATATCTATGAAACTAGAAGACAATCACAAGAAAATTTCTGGAAAGACCACATATACATGGAAGTTAAAGAACATGCTACTACACAATGCGTAGTTCAAACAGGAAATCAAAGAAAAAAAAATGGAAACAAATGAAAATGAAAAGACAACAGTTGAAAACCTTTGAGATGCAGCACAGTGGTCCTAAGAGGGAAGTATATAGCAATACAGGCTACCTTAAGAAGCCAAGAAAAATCTCAAATAAACAACCTAACCTAATGGAGCCAGAAAAAGAACAAGAAATTAGCCTAAAGCCAGAAGAAGGACAGAAATAATAAAGATCAGAGCAGAAATAAATGATACAGAAACTAAAAAATAAATAGAACAGATCAATGAATCCAGGGGTGAGTTCTTTGAAAAAAAAATCATGAAATTGATAACTTCTAGCAAGACATATCAAAAAGAAATGAGAAAGGACCCAAGTAAATAAAATCACAAATGAGAGAGGAGAAATAACCAACAACACAAAAATACAAACAATTGTAAGAGAATATTATGAAAAACTACATGCCAGGATATTGGACAACCCAGAATAAGTGGATAAATCCCTATAAATATAGAAACTACCAAAAGTGAAACAGGAAGAAATAGAAAACTTGAACAGACTGAGACTGAATATCTATTCTTCTCAAACTATTCGAAAATATTAAAAAAGGAAGGAAAACTTCCAAATTCATTTGATGAGGCCAGCATTACCCTGATACTAAAGCCAGATAAAGACTCCACTAAAAAAGAGAACTACGGGTCAGTATGCCCGATAAATATGGATGCAAAAATTCTCAATAAAATGCCAGCAAACCAAATCCAACAGTACATTAAAAGAATCATTCTCTACAGTCAAGTGGGATTTACTCCTGGGCTGCAAGGTAGTTTCATATTTACAAATCAATGTGACCTATCACATTAACAAAGAAAAGGGTAAGAATCATATGAGCATTTAAATAGATGCAGAAACAACATTTGACAAAGTACAACATCCATTCATGATAAAAAAAAAAACCCTCAACAAAATAGGGTTAGAGGGACCGTAGTTCAACATAATAAAGGCCATAAACAAAGAACTCACACCTAATATCATCTTCAATGGGTAAAAACTGAGAGGTTTTCTTCTAGGTCAAGAAAAAGATAGGGATGTCCACTCTCACCACTATTATTTTACATTGTACTGGAAGTCGTAGACACAATTATCAGAAAACAAAAAGAAATAAAAGACATCCGAGTAAGGAATAAGTAAATCTTTCATTCTTTGCAGATGATATAATGCTCTACATGGAAGACCTGTAGAACCTGGAAGACTCCACCGAAAATCTTGCTAGAACTGATACACAAATTCAGTAAAGTCACAGGATATTAAATCAATGTGCAGAAATCTGTTGCATTTCTATACACCAAAAACGAAATAGGAGAAAAAGAAATCAAGGAGCCAATCTCATTACAACCATGCCAGAAGCAATAAGATACCTATGAAAAAAACTAACAAATTGCTTAAAGACTTATTCTCTAAAAACTATAAAACACTGATGAAAGAAAGATGACACAAGGAAATTGAAAGATACCCCATTCTCATGGGTTAGAACTATTGTTCTTTGTTATTATAATGTCTATAATGAAGAAATATGCTCATTGTTATTATAATGTCTATACTACCGAAAGCAATCTATACATTTAATGAAATATATATCAAAATACCAACAGTATTTTTCACAGAGCTAGAACAAACAATCCTAAAATTTGTATGGAACCACATAAGACCCCGAGTAACCAAAGCAAACTTGAAAAGAAAAGAAATGTGGCAGGCATCACAATTCTGAACTTCAATTATATTACAAAGCTATAGTAATCAAACAAATATGGTACTGGCACAGAAACAGACATATAGATCAGAAACACCGAATAGAAATCCCAAATAAACCCACAACAATATGGTCAATCTTCAACAAAGCAGGAAGGAATATCCAATGGGAAAAAGTCTCTTGAACAAATTATGTTGGGAAAACTGGACACCAACATGCAAAAAAAATGAAACTGGACCATTTGCTTACACAATATACAAAAATAAATTCAAAATGGATTAAAGACCTAAATATAAGACCTAAAACCATAAAAATCCTGTTAGACAGTAACCTTTTTGACACTGGCTGTATGTAGCAACTTCTTTGTAGATGTCTCCTGAGGCAAGGGAAAGAAAAGCAAAAACAAACTATTGAGACTTCATCAAAATAAAAAGCTTTTGCACAGTGAAGAAAATAATCAACAAAACAAAAAGGCAACCTATGGAATGGGAAAAGATATTTGCAAGTGACATATCCGAAAAAAGTTAGTATCCAAAATATGTAAATAACCTATATAATTCAACATATAAAAAACAAATAATCCAATTAAAAATGGGCAGAAGATATGAATAGACACTTTCACAAAGAAGACCTATAGATGGCCAACAGCCACATGAAAAGACGCTCAACATCATTCATCACTGGAGAAATTCAAACCAAAACTTTCATGAGATATCACCTCACAACTGTCAGAATGGCCCAAATCAACAACACTAGAAAGAACAGGTGTTGGTGACGATGTGGAGAAAGGGGAACCCTCTTGCGCTGTTCGTGGGAATGCAAACTGTTGCAGCCACTCTGGAAAACAGTACGGAGGTTCCTCAAAATGTTTAAAATAGAACCATTCTATGATCGAGCAATTGCACTGCTAGGTATTTACTCAAAGAATACAAAAATGCTAATTCAAAGGGATACACTCACCCTGATTTTTATAGCATCATTAAGTACAATAGCCAAATTATGTTAACAAACCAAGTGTCCATCGACTCATGAATGGATAAAGAAGTGGTAAGTATAAAAGAATGGAAAAATGAAATCTTGCCCTTTGCAAGGATGTGAATGGAGCTACCAAGTATTATGCTAAACAAAACAAGTCAGCCAGAGAAAGAGAAATACCACATGATTTTACTCATATGTGGAATTTAAGAAACAAAACAAAGGAGCAAAGGGGGAAAAAAAGAGACAGAGACAGAGACAGAGAGAGTGAGATCACTAGGGCACCTGGGTGGCTCAGTTGGTTAAACATCTTACTCTTGATTTTGGCCCAGGTCATGAGCTTAGTCATGAGACTGAGCACCATAACAGGCTTTGTGTGGGCATGGAGCCTGATTAAGATTTTCTCTTTCCCTCTCCTTCTGCCCTCTCCCCTGTCAAAAGAGAGAGGTTTGGGGGGGGGGTGCGCAAACCAAGAAACAGACTTTTAACTATGGAGAACAAACTGATGGTTACCATTGGGGAAGTGGGTGGGGGGAATGGGTGAAACTGGTGATGGGGATTAAGGAGTGCAGTTGTGATGAGCACAGGGTAATGTATAGAAGTGCTGAATCACTATTTTACACCTAAAACTAGCATTACACTCTATGCTAACCGGAATTTAAATAAAATTAAAAAAAAAGTAAATCACTCAAATATGGACACAAAAGAGTTGTATAGTTATGAACTATAAAGTCTATTAGTTTATCTCATATAGAAAATCTGCATAAATCAGTTTATCAACCACTCTAAATTTACACATTTAAAAAAGAAAATATTCTCAATATATTAAATAATTTGTGATTAAGCAAACATTTGCAACATGAGAAACAAATGATTATAGTGTAAGTGATGTTTTCATAAATATGTTTGTTCAATAGATTGTAAGAATCTAATGTATGTAGTTAATTATGCAATTAAGTTTATAAAATAAAGTACAGAAGTGTTTTCCTTAATCATTAAAAAAAAAAAATAGGCTGTCTGGGTGGTTCAGTCAGTTAAGCTCCTGACTCTTGATTTTTTGCTCAGGTCATGATCTTATGGCTTGTGGGATCGAGCCCTGTTTGGTGTCCACAGTGAGGAGCCTACTTGGGATTCTTTCTCTCTCTCTCTGCCCCTCCCCTGCTACCCTGTCCCCCCACCCCCGCCAAAATTTTTTTTTTTAATTTAAAAATATTAACTAATATATTCCTAAAACAAAGGGTGGTACGGTTTCAAAAGCCAAATTTCTGCACTTACTCTTGTCTGATGTTTATGAATAGTTTTTTTTCACCACTTTTTCTCCAGTTTACTAGTTTTTTATGATTTAATGCACATCCTTTAGAAATTATTCCTTCATGGACTGAAGCAGATTTCCTTTTTATTTTTCCTGTTTGTTTTTATATATTTAAAACCATGCATTCATACTGACAACACCAGTGCCAATCTAATAATTTTCTTCCTTTTGATAATTCTCTTCCCAAACAGTGAGAAAACCAGTTTCTATTATGTTTAATATGTTCATTTGTTTGGTCCATCCTCTTAAATCTAACAACTTCTTTTCCTTTGCCAGTGCCATAGTGACCCACTGAGGCTCTAATACCCATCCATATGTTCCCTGCCCCATGTAAACATCCTCAATGCCCCCTTAGGGCTTCAGTATTCCATTCCAGACCAACCCATTGCATGGCCACCTTCCTTTACCTGATGGGACTGACACATCACATTGGATCTCCCTCCTCTTTGCTCCTCTCTTTGTCCCATTTGTACTCTGACACCTTACACAGGACTGCCTCCACTTTGGGATATCTTCCTTACTCATTCAGACTCAATAACTGCTAGGCTGCTCTCATTTTTAGGTTCTGTCACCCTTTAATTGTGCTTTTTTCCCACATAGACAGTTTCCTGATTCTTCTCAAGCTCTGAATGGACATACTGGGCTCTCTCTCCTTGTAGAAGCACTTCACACCAGTTAGACTCCAGTGCCTCAGCACCTCTCTATGCAAAGATCTTCACCATGCTGGGGCTCTCATATGGCTTGTCAGGCCACATTTTCAGAAGGATGCTCATCTCCCTGACTTTGACTCTCATCTGTCATCCCATTTCAGAATACCTCCATGAATTGTGAGTATCCTCTGTTCTTCCGTATCTCTCTAGCTGGAACTTTCACATCCTATTCTACTCTATGCATTTGCATGGAGGTCTTCCTCAGCTAATGCATAATCTAACACATCATGCCAGTTCTTCTACCAGTAAGAATGCCCTCTGTAATTCTCTTGGGCTCTGATAACTCACACTTGGCAAATGATAATACTTGTTCCATTTGGATTTGCCTCTCCACAATAGGTTATCTCCCTGCATGTATGCATCCTTCACTTTACTTTGGCTCTGCCAACCCATTCTGGGACTTCTCAAGGCATGAATCACCTTATTTCCCTCACATGGCACTGCCAACCTGCACCAGGCTATCCACACACTTGGACAACATTGTTAGTCTACTAGGTTTCAAAAACCTTTCTTTGAGGGATTGCTTTTCTGACTTCACTTGGACTTTGATTCCTCATGGCAGGCTGTATTCTGTGTGGTCACCCTTTTCACTAGCATTTCAAAAGGGCAGGCCAGGCTTATTCTCCTTGTGGATGCCCTCCGCCCTCACTTATCTTTGACTCCTTATGCTAATAAATAGCCTCTCAATATGGATGTCTTTGTCACTCTGTTTGAGCTCTGACACCCTAAGCCAGGGTATCCTTTCAAATGAAGTCTACTTTGCTCTTCTCCCAACTAATGGCTTTAGGGTTGAATAATTAATGAAGGAAAGGTAAAGGTAGAGGAAGACAAAGAGGAGAGAAGAAGGAATAGGAGAGGAAAACTCATAATTATATTTGAAGGCATGAAATTATATAATACAATCTAGTATGTAGAGAGTATGTAGAGAGTGATGAATCATCGAGTAGTCATATTATGGGTTACTATGTACTACACTACTTCCAAATAATTTAAAAAAATCAAATCAAAAAGTGCACTTTTATGATAGTAAGTTATATTTTTCAGGAAAGGAAGGGTGTATTATTTTAAAGAGATTATTTTTATTGTTTATCTTAACTAAGACTTATTTATATTTGCTGACAAATACAGATGCTTAATAATTCCAGTAGGTTAAGAAAATCCATAGTTATTTAAATTAGGCAATCATTATATGTCTATCTGTGCCTGTACTATAGAAAATTTATAATAAAAATTTCATTTATTAAATTAAAATCTATGAGACTGTCCATACTTGGGTGAATCTATTAATTCAAACTTGCTATGTTAGAAATAGATGAAAAGTCAATTGAAGTTTCTTTGTTCTAACAACAGAAACTAATAAAAAGAAACATTTAGAAGTTGTGAATCCACACCTGTGAAAATAAAAGCTATTTTGTGGCACAAATCAAAATATCATGCTTAGTATTAAGACAAATGCAATTTTATTTATAATTTTGCAGTGGAGATAATGTATATAAACCATATGTATAGAAGGAAAATGTTTACTCATAGCAAGAGAGACTATTGTTAATGTTGTCCTAACGACCAATGTTATTTGGACATCTCTATGCTTCCTTCCCTCAGAACCAGTTACAAGAGTTCAACACTCTGTATTGAAGACTTGGTTTCTGTCCATTTTTTCTGACTTCTAGAAATTAAAGGGAGTTTTGACAGGAGGATGGCAAATTTGCCGTCAGCTTAAGAAGTGGTGGTTTCAACAGTAACTACAGAGACCATTATTTCAGGTGGAGTTCAGTATTGAATAACCCTGGAGTTAGGGTTTACATGGTCTCCAGTTGGATGTACCTGGGACTTAGCCTGAAACCATGTAGTCATATTCATTAGTTATAACTCAGTGGGTAGAGATAAGATAGTTATACAAGACTTCTGCTTCCATAAGCTTAAACTGGCCTCCAAATGTGGGAATGGATTTGGGGCAGGATGGGAGTGGGGGTGCCTATTTATTGCCGTCAATTTAGTGGACTAAGTAACGATGAAAGTAAGTTCACTATTTTATGAGTCATATTCAAACTGTATTCTTACCTGTTGGGGATTATTAATAAAAATTGTTACTTTTCTCTGCTGAACCCGAAAACATGTTCATTTTAAAAAATGAAACTAACATTTATGAGCCTGTAATATGTGTCGGATATTGAATAGGACCTTTAGAAAAATCATTTAACTTTATCTTCACACTTAAATCCTGTTTACAATCCATCTAAGTGGTACAGGCAAGCAGCTTCAACCTAGGGATGGCTGACTTTAAAAAGCCACTATTTTTTTCTAATAAATTATATTTGACATTCTTGATTTTAACTCAGAGTTGAGTATTAAGGATATGAAAGATTTTTGTCAGAAATACCTGGATTTTTAACATGATTCAAACTCTGTTCAGCCTATTTCCTTTAGAAATGACAACATACATGTTAAGTTTGGATCTTCACATCGCCATTGTGAACACACTGCCATTGATCTAACCAATACAGTAAATGCAGTAACTGACTTCTAAATACATACCCACACACATCCATGCCAGTATTATATGTTTGAACCATTTAGTTGCTCAAATTCATTAAAAAAAGCCAAATTAATTCCAATAATACCAGATAAATACTCCCTACATGACTGTTAAATTTCTTTCAAAGCATTCATCTTTAATGTACATTGAACCAATGCTTTAAAACCTATAGGGACTGGGCACTCATTATCTCAGGTAGCAGACATACTTAGATCCTTCTGGCACAAAACCTTACCTTCACTTACACACAAATCTATATTTGAAATACTTATCTAAAAGAGACATTAATCCCTTTGCTCATGACAGGCTTTCAAATACTGAAGTGATATACCTAACTCCCCTGTGAGCCCACTCTTTGCTATTTTAAATTTTTTTTTTTTTTAACGTTTTTTTATTGATTTTTGAGACAGAGAGAGACAGAGCATGAAAGGGGGAGGGGCAGAGAGAGAGGGAGACACAGAATCGGAAGCAGGCTCCAGGCTCTGAGCCGTCAGCCCAGAGCCCGACGCGGGGCTCGAACTCCCGGACCGCGAGATCGTGACCTGGCTGAAGTCGGACGCTTAACCGACTGCGCCACCCAGGCGCCCCCACTCTTTGCTATTTTAAAATGCCATGCTGCCTTCCATCATGTGTCTTGTGAAATAATTTAGAGTCCTTTAAATTCTTCTTTTCTTCTTCATTTTTTTATCTGAATTAATTCCCTTTTTATATACCTGGCATTGAACAAAACATCTGAGGAAATGTCATACCTTTAATTCCCTCAGCTGATAAATCATGTCATTTGTCATACACAATCATAAATCTTTTGAGAGTCTTGCCATTTTCTAGTATCTACAGAACCTAGTAAAGTGTATATAGTCATTTCTTTTTATCTTTTAACTGGAAGATTACACATTTTCAAACATTATTAATCGTGTCTCATTTATAGTTAACTATAAGAAACTGAAAATACAGGAGACATGGGACAGTTAATAAACACTTGCTCTCTGGCAGTTATATCAGCCATAGATGAGGTTATGTAAACATTCTGAAGCTGACTCAGGTGAGCAAGTAATTTGTATGTCTTCCTATGATGTGTTCATCTTATAGATTCAACATACTGTTCTCCAATAATGATAAAATGGTTACATAGTTCAATAGGGAACCACTAAGGTCAAACCTCATATAATAAAGATACTCAAACTGTTCTTTTAAGAATCTTCTCCTTTTAAGATTTTTCTTTGTGTTAGGAGTTTTAAATCAAAAACCAATTAGAATGAAATAAAATCCAATTTTATGGGCCATGAAGAAACCACACAATTTCATTTATCATCACAGAGTCTCTCCCACTTAGATCTCGTTTGAACATTTTATTTCTAGGGAATATCTCTTTTCCAACTGCGTCAGTAGCCCAAAGATGTAACACTGTTCAATTTTTCTTGTATGTGCTGTTTTCATCTGACATCAGCTAAAGTCTATTGTCAGTCTCCCAGATGCAACAAGAACTACTCTTTGCCATACAAAATGTCTTGACCCAGCTATTATAGTACCAGTGAAAGCTTTCTCTGAAAGATACATTCTCTGAACACCCTACAAATGTAATCTTTTAAAAATTTTTTTCACCTGAATTCCTATATGAAGAATTCTTACGATTTTACTTATTTCAAAGCAAAAATTCATGCTTTTAAATATACTCCTAATTTAAGATTCATATGAATATGCAGTCTGGCAGATACTTAACCAAAATAATAAGTAATACATTAAAATCAATTTAGTTTTCTCTTGTGTGGCAAAAGAAATAAAATATAAATTACCATATTAATCCTTTCACACTTGATACTAAATATAGCCTTGGGACCAATTATATAAAGAAAAAAATATGGTAGGTTTTATTATAAAATGTGTGAGCTCTTGTACTCTGGAGTCTAAATAAACATAATTCATATATATATATATATATATATATATACACATACATACATACTTATTCATATAAAGTATGTAAAATAAAATAGGAAAATGAAAATACACACTTAGAAAATATAATCTTTACTTCCATTAGACATGTTTTATTTTGCTATGCTCCCCTAATAAAAAGCATTATCTTTTAAATATTATCTTCAGAAATCTCTAAATTATAAAATGAATACTTTGAAATGAGGGAATCACACAATGTGTACCTATTTTAATTGCTGAATACAGTTTAGTGATTATGTCTATTACTGAATATTTACTGACAAACACTGGCCATTGAGAGGATAGGGAAGGGTAGAATATGTGATAATCAATCTGATGAAATAAATCTGTGAATGTGACATGCAGTATAAGGAAAAAAGAGGTCAAGATAGAGATTAAATATTTTGACACTACCCTACTTTGCCACATATTACTACAGTTGAGTATTGAGTAGTTTATAGTTAAAGAAAGATGACTCTTGGGGCACCTGGCTGACTCAGTTGGTTAAGTGTCTTACTCTCGACTTTGGCTCAGGTCATGATCTCACAATTGTGAGATGGAGTCCTGCATTGGGCTCTGGGATGGGCATGGAACCTGCTTAAGATTCTCTCTCTCTCCCTCTCTCTATCCCTCCCCTGCTTGTGCACGTGTGTGTGTGTGTGTGTGTGTGTGTGTGTGTGTGTGTATGAGCTCTCTCTCTCAAAAAAAATAAGATGGCTCTTACTTTCTCACTCATTTTTGCCTTATTTATAAGTAATATGCTATCTTTTTTAAATGTTTATTTTTTGAAAGAGAGTGAGAAAGAGAGAGAGCAGGGGGAAGGGCAGAGAGAGAATTCTAAGAATTCCAGAATTCCCATGAGCCGTGAGATCATGATCCAAGCCAAAATCAAGAGTTGGACACTTCCGACTGAGCCACCCAGGTGCCCCTAATTGTCCTTTAAAAAAAGGAAGACATTTTCCCTAAAGAGAGAGGGAGAGAGGCAAACCAAGAAGCCTACTCTTAACTCTAGAGAACAAACTGATGGTTAACAGAAGGGAGGTGGTTTGGGGAATGGTTGAAATAGGTGATGGGGATTAGGGAGTGCACTTGCTGTAATGAGCACAGGGCATTGCATGAAAGTGTTATATTACTATACTATACACCTGAAATTAATACATCATTGTATGTTAACTAATTAAAATAAATTAAATTAATTAAATTTATTTAATGAATTAAAATAAAAACTTAAAAAATAAAAAAGATAAAAATAAAACCATTTTCCCTGTTCCTTCATCTTTGAAGGAGTACTGTTCATTATCTTTTATCCTACATTTCTATTCTAGTAGTTCTGCATCTTTCCTTATTCTTTCTCATTCTCTTTCTTCAATTTTCCTACTCTTCTCTCTTCTGCTTCTCTCCCTTGAAATGATCGAAGTGATCTGGTAGAAGAAAATTCTTTCCCTCTCAGATTGCGAGAAAAATCTCAAAGAAGAGATTTGTTTTTACTTTGAAAATGTATTATGCTGGCTTTAAAGATGCAGTTAACAATAGCAATCCAGGTGGGTTTTTTAAAAATATAACAATCTTTATTTTACAATATATTTCAGTATTTTATGTCAAGTAAATTAAATTTTCAGGTATTTGATACCAATAGACTGTCAAGTGATAATCAAAAACTACCCAGTAAAAAGAGATCACCACATGATCTGAAAGGTCCTGTACTGCATAGGGTAAAGGCCAAGGTTTTAAATATGGCTTGAATTTGACCTGGACAAACTATAATTAAGCTCTGTGCCTCATTTGTCTATAGTATTAAATGAGAATATTCATACCTGTGTTGACTGCATAATCACGTTACTATTAAGAAGTGTCTTATAAAACAAAATTAAAAATAGATCCAGCCAAGGAGTATTTTGGTAATGAAATAAAATAAATTCTGCCCTTTATTCTTTCAGAAATATTCTTTCAGAATGTTCTTTGTATGACAACACATATACCCAGGAGTCATATCTGCACCTTCAAATATGTGAAGGACATTTTTAAATGTGAACTTGCAACCTTTCTTAAGTAATTCCTCTCCCATATCCCTCTATAAAATCACATTTAATTTTCCTTTATAGATGTACACAATAGTTATTTACTTGATTATTTTCTGTATTGCCCATTAGGCTATAAGCTCTATGACATAAGGGCACATATGTTTTTGGTTCATCATTATATACCCTGAACATAACAGAGGGAAAACAATGGATTAGTGAAAGGAAGAATAACCACAAATAATCTGATTAAAAATACCTAACACCAGTTATTGTAAAATCACTCATAATAAAAAAATGAAATACCTACCCTTGAATATAAATTTAGTACTGGCAGAAAAAAATGTAAAAGGCACAAAACTTGTAACTTAGCTCTTAATTAAAATCACCCTATCCTTATCATCTAGATTAGCTTGAACACCCATTTCAAGTCCTTTAAAAAGAAAAAAATGTCTTCTCCAAGGTTTTTACAAATGATCAGATGGCCACCTGTGCTCTATTACTTTCATTTATTTAATTCTCTTTCTCTGTTAATGCTCTTTTCACTTTAGTAACAATTTTAAACACCCTGTTGCCTTGAAATTTCCCCATCTCTCAACTACATCAAGCAAATAATACAAAACAGGAGCAGTAACAACAACAACAACACTAAGGAATTCCACCAAAACTGATACTACTAAAACTAATGATTAATTCAGTAAAGTACCAGAATCTGTTGCATTTCTATCCACTAATAATGAAGTAGCAGAAACAGAAATTAAGAAGGCAACCCTATTTACAATTACATAAAAAATAATAAAACATTTAGGAATAAACTTAACCAAGGAGGTGAAAGATCTGCACTCCACAAACTATAAAACATTGATGAATTGAAACATTAAATATATATAAATATAAATATAAATAAATATAAAACATTGATGAATTGACACATATAAATGTAAAGATATTCCATGCTCATGGAGGTGAAGAACAAATATTGTTAAAATTTCATACTACCCACAGCAATCTACAGGCTTAATGCAATTCCTATCAAAATACCAAAAACATTTTTCACAGAACTAGAAAAAATAATCCCAAAATTTGTATGGAACCATAAAAGACTCTGAATAGCCAAAACAATCTTGAACGAAAAGAACAAAAGTGGAGGTATCAGAGTCCCAACATTCTAGATATACTACTACAAAGCTGTAATAACCAAATAGAATGTTACTGGCACAAAAACAGACACATAGATCAATGGAACAGAATAGAAAATCCAGAAATAAACCCATGTTTTTATGGTCAAATGGTCAATTAATTTCAACAAAGGAAGCAAGAATATACAATAGGAAAGTCTATTTAATAAATAGTACTGGGAAAATTGGACAGCTACATGTAAAAGTAAAAAAAAAAAAGAATAAAACTGGACCATTTTCTTATGCCATACACAAAAATAAACTCAAAATGGACTCAAAACCTAAATGTGAGACCTGAAACCATAAAATTCTTGGAAGAAAAAATATACAATAATTTCTTTGACATAGGCCACAAAAACTTTTTTCTATATATGTCTCCTATGGCAAGGGAAACAAAAGCAAAAATAACCTATTGGGACTACACCAAAATAAAAAGCTTTGCATAGTGAAGAAAATAATCAACAAAGGAAAATACAATCTACTGTAATGGAGAAGATATTTCCAAATGATATATCCAATGATATAACTCTGGTAACAGTTTAGTATCTAAAATATATAAAGATCCCTACACAACTCAACACTAACATCATCATCATCATCATCATCATCATGATCATCATCATCATCATAATTCAATAAATATGGGCAGAAGGCCCAAACAGACATTTGTATAAAGATACAAATGGCCATCAGACACATGAAAAGATTCTCAACATCACTCATCTTAAGTGAAATGCAAATTAAAACCACAATAAGGTATCACATTACACCTGTAAAAATGGCTAAAATCAAAACCACAACAAGATACTAAATGTTAGTGAAGATATAGAGAAAAAGGAACCCTAGTGCATTGTTGGTGGGAATATAAATTGGTACTGCCCCTGTGGAAAACAGTATGGAGGTTGCTCAAAAAAAAAAAAAAATAGAATTACCATATGATGCAGTAATACCATTCCTGGGTATTTAACCAAAAAAAATGAAAACACTAATTTGAAAAGATATATGCACCCCTATGTTTACTGCAGCATTACTTACAACAGTCAAATTATGGAAGCAGCCCATGTTTATCAATAGATGAATGGATAAAGAAGATGTGATCTATATATGTGTATATATACACATAGTACGTATTTATGTATGTATGTATGTATGTATATACACACACACACATATACATGTATATGTGTATATATATATACACATGGTATATATATATATATGTGTGTGTGTATATATATATACACATAGTATGTATTTATGTATGTATGTGTATATATACTATTCACACTAGTGAGTACACATACATCCATAATACACATACATACATATATACATATACATACATATATACACATACATACATATATACACATACATACATATATACACATACATACATAAATACATACCAGAGAATATTACTCAGCCATAAAAACTACGAAATCTTGTCATTTTTAACAACATGATGGGTCTAAAAGGCATAAGCTAAGTGAAATAAGTCAGTCAGAGAAAGACAAGTATCACATGATTTTACTCATATGTGGAATTTAAGAAACAAAATAAATGAAAAAAGAAAAAAAAAAAGAGATGGACAAGAAAACAGACTCTTAAATACAGAGAACAAACTAGTGGTTGCCAGAGGTGGTTGCAAATATATTCTCAGGGAATAAATTTTATCAGCCATAATTTATTTGCCCAAATTAGTGTGAATATCAAGCAGCCCCAGGCTTCATGTTCTCATGAGAAATCTGTTACTGATATCTTTTTTCCGTGTAATTGTTAGCATGAACCAAATAAATCCTCTTTCTCAATATTCCCTAGTATCCACTTGCCCATTTTGAAGTACCCTTTAATTATTTAAAAACACTTACCACTCTTATTTTTGAAGTATTCTAGAAAAGAAGATCGTTCTCAAAAACCTTTACCCACTATAAAAGTACACGTTGATAACTTTTAACACTATAAGTGTGGCCCTTTTATTTCCCCAGCCTACCGTCAATACACACATTTTCAATATTGGTGGTACAGTACAAAGACCTCATGTGCTTCAGAAAGTAGCTTTCATGGCAACAACATATGCAGTGAGCATGCTAATAACTTCAGTAAGTTAAAAATTATTGTTAAGGTATAATGTAAGGTGAATAACAAATAAACATTGTATTCTGCCTTTTAAAAAGAGCTAGGCTTAGCAACCTGGGCTTAATTCAAATATATCAGGTAAAGCAAACACATAACTGTATTATCAAATAACCTGCAAGGAGCATTTAAACGAACAATTAAAGCCCAGATTATACTACAACGACAGAAAAATCTCCATTTAACGTTTTTAGCCATTGATGCTTATTAAAACACCTAGAATTACATTGACTCTATTAATATTCTTTGTATTAGGCATCAGACAGAGTGTAAATAAGATATAAAAGGCTCACATTGTAGAATTTAATGTCTAGATTTATCTTCTTGTACTCAGTTTTTGGTAGATTTGACTAGGTACCTGCACCAGTGGGAATGAATGTGACCTGACACTAGATCTACAATTTGGTTTGAAGTAATGCACCTTAGGTTTTCTTTTTAAAATAAAAACTTTGAATGATAAGACTGCTTTTCTTTTTTTTTTTTAATTTTTTTTTCAACGTTTTTATTTCTTTTTGGGACAGAGAGAGACAGAGCATGAACGGGGGAGGGGCAGAGAGAGAGGGAGACACAGAATCGGAAACAGGCTCCAGGCTCTGAGCCATCAGCCCAGAGCCTGACGCGGGGCTTGAACTCACGGAGACGGCGAGATCGTGACCTGGCTGAAGTCGGACGCTTAACCGACTGCGCCACCCAGGCGCCCCAGATTGCTTTTCTAAAGTGTTCTTTTCCCAGAGAAAGAAGGTTCTAATGATCACTATAATATCCCTTATAACTGACCTTGTAAGTTTAGAAGAAAATGAATTATAAAATAGTTTCAGTAAAAATCTGTTGTATTTTAGATAAGAAGTTAAAAGACATGTTTTTTCTGTATTATTAATGGGAAAAACAGAGATTCTAATGTTAATCCAAACTACAAAGCTCTTAACATTTTTTCTTTTTTGACCTTTCAGTGGTTACAATTTTATCAAAGACTATTTCTGGCATTTCAATTCAAAATAAATTAACAATGCAATTTTTTTACCTTAAAGTACATCCATGATGTATAAATATGTGCTGATCTACTTTAAAATAAAATTGAATTTTCATAACACTAAAAAAAAACCAAAACAAACACCTTAAATGGATGTCCCTCATTCAATCAAATAGGAGTTAACAGAGTCCTGTAACACATTATAATAGGAAGGCTGTATTCCATAGATGGTGAAAACATGTGACACACATTTAAATAGATGTGGATTTGTGATGGATAGAATAATGGCCCCTCAAAAATGTCCATGTAATACTAATCCCTCAAACCTGTGAATATGTCACTATATCTGGTAAAAGAGTGTTTGCAATTGTGATTAAGTTAAAGATCTTGAAATTGAGAGATTATTCTATTTGTCGAGGTTGGTTAAATGCAATCAAAAGGTCCCCTGTAAGAAGTAGACAAGAGGATCAGAATCAGAGAAGGGTAAGTGAGGACAGAGCAGAGGTGAGAGTGATGCAATGGCTGACTTGGAAAATGGAAGTGACTCACAAGTAACAAGGAGGGGGGCAACTTCCAGGAGCTCAAAAATATGATTTATACATGGTTCTTCAGAGCCTCCAGGAAGAATAAAGCTTCTCAGACACCTTGATTTTTAGTCCAGTGAAATTTATGATCTCCAGAGCTATAAGATAATAAATTTGAGCTGTTTTAATGTACTAAGTTTGTTGTTTTGTGTTATCGTAGCAACAGGACACTTAGGTTCTCATCTCATGTCCAACACTTGCCAAAAAATGGAAACCAGATTTTATGAGCTTAAGAATAGGTGGTCTTAAGGCAATGAAAGCCTTAAGTTTTAAACAGTTTTATAATAAAGATTATTTTCAAAACATATGTGGTCCTTAGGGAAAAAGACTAATTCTAAGATTATCAATGATAAGAAATATTGTGATGGCCAACTTACCAAGGTATAATTCAGAAGTGGCTAGTAAAGCAGTTATATGGTATGTGGATAGTTACATATCATGTCCTCATCCATGACATGCATTCATAATTGATTCCAGTACTGGGTCATAGCCACTGTATACCCTTAAAGTATATTCAACATGACACAAAAGGAAGCTACTAATTTTTTTAAGTTGGAGTATATGTCATTCAGAATCCATCTGGGTAGCTTAATAGAGAACTAGCTACGTAGGTGACGGAAAAGCTAAAAAGACAAGAGGAGAAACTAAGGATACCCAGAGATTAGCAGTAGCAGAATACTACAACCCCTAAGCTGCTAAGAAAAAAGGGAAGATTGGGATCAACCTTCAAAAGTTGTAACCATGGCCTGTCACTTGGGAGCTGGAACCAATGCTGGAAAAGTTGATGAGGGAGATGCACATGTATGTGTGTGTGAGTGTGTGTGTTTGCATTTTTATTTTTTTAATCTATGTTTTCTTTATCCACTTATCCATCAGTGAACACTTAAATTGTCTCCATGTCTTGGCTATTGTAAATAATGCTGCAATAAATGGGGTTGTAGATACCTTTTTGAATTAGTGTTTTGTTTCCTTTGGATATTTATCCAAAATCCAGAGCAGAATATCTGGATCATATGGTAGTTCTATTTTTAATGTTCAGAAGAACATCACTCTGTTATCTCCCACTAGTGCCTCTCATTAACTCAAAATAAGCTGAAAGCCGGCTGAAACTGCAGCCAAAGAAACCTAATATCAGGGCCTCCACTGTGCCAAACAGAACAGGGATGGGCAAGGGAGGGATGTGAGAGCAATTGACTCTTGATAGGCATAGCATGCAAAGTTAAAAAAACATTTAAAAAGGATTCCCCCTTTTAACTATCGGATATGATGAGGAACCTAAAAAGAACATCATTTGAAAAACAGGGATTCTATAGAAAGGAATACATTTCTCAAGTTGTAATAATAATTAAAACTGAAGTGTATAAAAATAAGACTTCCTCTCATGTCAAGCTCCTTCCTGTTTTGCTTGCCTGAAGAATACCAGCCTGATATATTGTATACATTGGAAAAAAATATAAATAAAAATTGCATTTTCTCTTATCTGACTTATCCATGTATAATTTAAGCATTGGAGCTCAAAAAGTTAACTTACAAATCAGGAAGATTATATAAGTAAGATTTCCAAGTGTTTTTTTTTTAAATGAGAGTTTTATGGAAATAATAATTGTGCTATTAGGTTAGCATAAAATATTAAGAGAATGTTGACTGGACATGGTCATAATCTAGTCATATATTTTTCATATTTCCATATTTAAGATATACCTAATTATTTATTTCATATGGTAGAGATAAATCTTGGAATATCAATAGGTTTTAAAAGTGAAGACTATAAAGTTGACGATTTTGTTAGGTGTGTTTCTCTGTTGCTACAGGTAATCATTTCGGGCATAAAATTATCATTGACATTTTAAGTCAAAAAATGAAGTACAATGTATGCCAATTAGTGGGCAATAATAATTTTCTTAGATTATAATAAGTACACAGTACACAGATGATTGACTCTGTGAAAATAATCAAGACATAATCTGTCTCTCAGCATTTATCAAGCTTCTCCCTCCTTGATCCATCAGAACTGTGACAGACTTCATGCCCATCTGTCATAATCAATTGAATCTTTTTCAGCTGACAGACTAAAGCACATGGGGGAATTCCTAGATGATATGATGGCCAGCACTCCTTTCTGTCAGAAAATTGCAAGGTAGATTGAGTTAAGAATTCATTTCACCTATGACAAATGATTAAGTATTTTGTTTCCTTAAAGTTACAAAATAGAATTTTCTGTCCTTTTCCATTGTTCTGTCATGTTAGAGAATTTTCATATTTTATTTACAAATCTCATGATCTCGTGGCATATTTTGTTTTGTTCCTGCTACAGGAGTCTGTCCACTATTTGAAATGCCTCTGTATAACATGAATTGACCAGACCACTTTGATTCAAATCTTATTAACGTATGGTTTTCCTCATAATGTATTGAACTCATGCAGTCCATTTGTTTTTATCTTAATGAACTCACAGTCTGAAAAGAAAGATAAATATATACATGAAGTATTACCATGCAGAGTATTATATGTAAAAACAGACCTAAGAACAATGTTAGTATTAAATAATTAGTTGTGGGTGATTAACTCTCTGAAGATGAAAGAAGTCTTCATGAAAAGCAAAGCTTACCTTTCAATAGAAATGAGCTTTAAGTTGAAAATCAGTACAAGTGTTTATCACACGACTGAGGATGTGTTTTCCACCACATTTACACAGACACAATAAAATGAAACATGAACATAAGCCTGAGTTTTCAGTATAGGAATGCCCAAACGTTGGTTTTGACATCAGAATTCAGCAAAAATCTGCCTTTGTCTTCGCTGCAACACTTGGTACCTCACTCAAATGGGGGAATATCTAAATCAGCATTTTTTCTTGATATCCCTGAATATCAATTATTCTTTAATCCATGCCAAAGAATAATTTTGGTGTGCACAATAAAATTAAGATGCAGATAAAAATTCTGAGATAATTTTGCCACCAAAGAGCCAATTGCTGTGGTGCCTGGGTGGCTTAGTCAGTTGAGCATCTGACTCTTGATTTTGGCTCAGGTCATGATCCTGGGGTAATGGGATTAGGCCCTGCACTAGGCTCCATGATGATCATCTCTCTTCATCTCTTGCTCTCTCTCTCTAGCTCTCCCCTTTTTCCTCTTTCCCCTGCTCATGTACTCTTTGTCTCTCTCTCTAAAAAAAAGAAAAAAAAAAGGCCAATTGCTCCACTGTTTCGTCTCAAACTCCAAGTCTAAGGGCTAATCTTGCCCCACTAATTTTATAAAAATATGGAAAAAAATATCCATGGAATATATAATAATATATTCACAGAATATACCCATGAAAACTCCATTATCATTATTACCAAATCTATCAAATTCTAGAGGTGAACCTGATAAATGTTTTTACACTAGTCAGTTTACATCAGAGATTAAGGAAATCTTACTAATCTAGTGTCATTCCCATCAATCTAAGTCTATACTAACAATCATAGTGAAGAATAGATCTTGATTCTACTCATGCCTCAGTGAAAAGTGAGCATATATCTAGCACAACAAAATGCAAAGCTGAGTGCCTGCAGTAGTACTCTAAGCAGCTATCACTGTGGAGAAATTATTGTGAAGCATTCAAATGTCAAAATTTGTTTGGATTTTTAATGAGTGACCTTGGCTGAATATTATCAACTTTTCTATAGCATCTTTGATAAGACCACATTTTTACAGGAAATTACAGGTATTGGTGAGGTTGTGGACAAAGAAGAACATTCTTACACTGTTGGTGGAAATGCAACCTGGTACAGCCACTGTCGAAAGCAGTATGGAAGTTCCTCAAAAGGTTAAAAATAGAACTACCCTATGATCCAGCAACTGCACTACTAGATATTTATCCAAAGAATACAAAAATACTAATTCAAAGGGATATATGCAACTTGATGTTTATAGCAGCATTATCAAAAACAGCCAAATTATGGAAAGAGCCCAAATGTCCATTGATTGATGAATGGATAACGAAGAAGTAGTGTGTGTGCATGTATGTGTATATACACACATACATATATATAATGGAATATTACTCAACCATAAAAAGAAGGAAATCTTGCCATTTGCAATGACTTAGATGGAGCTAGAGAGCGTTATGCTAAGTGAAATAAGTCAGTCAGAGAAAGATAAATACCATATGATTTCACTCATATGTGGACTTTAAGAAACAAAACAAATGAACATAGAGGGGAGAAAGAAGAAAACCAAGAAACAGTCTCCTAACTAGAGAGAACAAACTGCTGGTTACAGGAGGGGAAGTTCGTGGGGGGAAGGGTTAAATAGGTGATGGGGCTTAAGGAGTACACTTGGGATGAACACTGGGTGTTGCATGCAAGTGATGAATCACTAAATTTTATACTTAAAAAGAATATAAAACAGCATGTTAACTAGCTGGAATTTAAACAAAAACTTGGAAAGAAAAAAAAAGACAATTCTTTTTTCTTTGTATTATTTATTAACACATTACATTTCTTAATGTTAATTTGCCCTTTAGGCCTTGGAATAAATCCTGACAATCTATTGATAAATTGAATAATTCCATTTCCTTTTATTTTATTTTGTATCCATAATCATAAGTAGTGGTTTTATTTTACTGATTTACATTATTACATTATTTTAAACATATCCTGGTTAATAAATTAAATAGATTTCATGTTTTTTATAGTCTCGAGTATTTTCAATTATACTGGATTTAACTACTATTTAACAGTTAGGTGGAACCTATTTAAAATCATGTAGTCAGGGTGCTTTTTAAGAATAAATTTCCAGGGGTGCCTGGGTGGCTTAATCGGTTAAGCATTTGACTTTTGGTTTCAGCTTAGGTCATGATCTCATGGTTTGTGAGTTTCAGTCCCAAATCAGGCTCCATGCTGACAATGAGGAGGGGAGCCTGCTTTGGGATTGTCTCTCTTCCTCTCTCTCTGGCCCCTCCTGCTTGTTCTCTTCTCTTCTCTCTCTCTCTCTCTCTCTCTCTCTCTCTCTCTCTCTCTCTCTCACACACACACACTCTCTCTCTCTCTCTCTCAAAAATAAATAAATAAACCTTAAAAAAAGAGAGAATAAACTTCCAATGATTTTCACAATTTCTTCTATGATAATTTATCAAGTCCTTTGTCCTTCTTTTATCAATATTGGTAGTTTACTTAACATGAAGAAATCTATTTCCTTCAGATTAAAAAATATCTTGGGGCACCTGGGTGGTTAAGTTGGTTAAGTATCTGACTTCGGCTCAGGTCATGATCTCACAGCTCATGAGTTCAAGCCCCGTGTCAGGCCCTATGCTGACAGTTCGAAGCCTGGAACCCACTTCGGATTCTGTGTCTCCCTGCTCCTCACCAACTCACGCTCTCTCACTCTTTCTCTCAAAAATAAACATTAAAAAAAAATCTTAAAAAAAATCTTAAAGTTTACAGATAATATTCTCTTAAAAATCTATTATTTTGTTATGTCTGTGGATAAATCCATTTTCAATACTAACCTTAATGCTTTCCTCTATTTTTTAAATTAAGCACACAAACCAGATTTTCATTAATTTATCCTTTCCAATATTTTTCTTTTCTTTTATTATATTTCTCTGTCTGCCATCACCATTATTAATTTGTACCTTCTTTTATGTTTTAAAAAAAATTTGTTGTCCATTTTCTTAAAATAAGTGTTATGATTCTTTTCTGTTGAGGAGGGCATGTAATGGTATACACAGTAGTCTCAACTTCAAATGACAGATTCACTCTTATCTATTGTTAGGGAAAGGCCACTTCCAGAAAAAGTCTGTAATAAAGATGAGAACTCACTGTTTTGGGTTGAATTGTGTTTTTCAGAAATATGTGTTGATGTCTTAACTCTTGTATCTGTGAAAGTGACCTCCTGGACATACTGTTTGCAGATGTAATCAAGTTAAGACGAAGTCATTAGGGTGGTCCCTAATTCATTATGATTGGCATTCTTAGAGGGAAACACTACGTGAAACAGACACAGGCAGGGATAATGCCAGGAGACAATGGAGGCAAAGACTGAGATGTTGCACCTGAGGAATAAATGCCGAAGGTTGCAGGCAAACCACTAGAAACTAGGAAAAGGCAAGGAAAGACTTGCCCCTACAGGTTTAAATGAACTGCCAGAGGAAAGATACTAATAATAAATGAGATACATTTTTTGGCCTATGTAATTTATAGGATAGGAGGAAGATTTACCTGCCAATTTCTTGGGAATCAGAATTGTGAGTCATCCCTCCATTATTTATTTCAAGCTTTTTCTATCTTCTGGTTTACTACTAGAATTACCTTAATGTTTATGTTGGTTTGAGGCCATTCCCCAGTTTCAGTAAAGACGAAGATTCACACCATTTTTGTTTGATTTGATCATATGTCTAGACTGTTATTTGGAAATTTCACATTTCCATAATCTTATATGTCTTCTCTTTTCCAGAAGAATGCTTATTGATAGAAAGAATTATGTTTATTTATCTTTGTAACTTTCATACCTAAAAGGGTACTTGGAACATTTTAAGTGTAAATAAAAATGCATTAAAGGAATGAATGTCATCCATTTGTTCATCAAATGATGAAGAAGTGGAAAAAATTCCCAAAGGTATACAATATTTGACAATGGAATACAGTAGTTCAAGGGACTTTCATTATATAAAAAGACACGGTAACTGAACATAACATGTAGCATTAAAGGGAAATTAATTTTCTAGCATGGTTTGGCTATACTTAAAGGATGCTTCTTTTTTTATTTGTTTCTGAGGGAAGCATCTATTTTTAATTGATATTCTTATGGTTTCTAAATTTTTACCTAGAAATTTTTCCCAGAGTAATAATAACTGAATTAACTACTGAGAAATAGGATTTAGAGTCTAAGTTCCATTTCTATTAATCTTGGTGCATTAAGTGTTTTCCAGTCAATTAAACAGGCCAGCACCATATTCACCCATGACTGATATGAAGACAGCAGTTTTAGAATTCTTGATGGATGAATGATAGCAATCCATAAACCCCACTGAGCATACATACAGCATCAAATCAATGAATCAAATTCAGTTTTATCCCTTATCTATCTCACAGATAGAAAGTCCATTTTAATAGCTAGTCATTAGGGACTTGCTTTCGAATAGAATACTTAATTAGGAAAATGGCACTAATTTTAATAATTATGTTCTATTCCTGGATTTATTTACCCTAAGAACTTATCAAATAAATAAATATTGGCACTCCACAAAAATGTCCTTGGTTATATTTTGTAAAAATCACCGAACATAAATTTTTGGATTGCTTGTCCAAATTCCACAAATGACATACATGAAGAAAAAAAATAAAAAGGGAATATATATCTTAGATCTTCCAAGGTAGTGAATGGAAAGTAAGAACAAAAATGTCTCTGAAGAACTATCTGTTATGTTATTATAAGCTAAAACACTACTATTTTGGGGGGGGGTTGTGATTTTTCCTTTGTGTTAAATACTCTGGTTTCCCATATCTTTTTTCTGACTTAGCTGTTAGGGAATTGACTCTTACCCATTTTTTACTCCAATTTTGAAATTATCCATCAAGATAAAATGGTATTTATTAGTGGAACAATATAAATGTCATCTAAGTTTGTCCAGACAGATATTTTCACCCTAAGAGATTAGAATTGTGAGGTTAGTGATACAAGTATGGAGTGGATTCCTCTTGTCAAAATCCACTTATGACATTGATCTGGATCTTAAAATTTGACATATACTTCTCTTTTCTCACCCTGATTCATTTTTTCAATCTGCAATACATTCCTGTGTATTACAATTAAAATTCATTTTTCTTTCTAAGAAAACTCAAAGATAACTCAAGAAAAAAATCTTGGTGACCTTGGGTTTGTCTATGACTTCTTAAGTAAAATGGCAAAAGTAAGTTATATGAAAAAAATGATAAACTGGACTTCATTATAATTAAAAACGTCTGATCTGACAAAAATACTGTTAATAGAATGAACAGATAAGTCACAGACTAAGGGAATATATTTTCAAAAGCTATGTGTAACAAACAACTATTATCCAAAATATACAAACTCTTAAAGTCATCAATAAAAAGTAAACAATGCAATCAACAAATGGGCAACAGATCTAAAAACACAATTCTCCAAAGTAGCATGAGAAAAGATGGCCAATACTATATGCCATTAGGCAAACACAGACTAAAACAATGAGACAGCAGTAACATCAAGTGAAATAGCAAGGATCCAAAACACTGGCAACACTAAATGCCAGAAAAGATATGGAGAAACCAGAATTCTCATTCATTGAATTGAGAATGGTAGAGCCACTTGGGAAGGAAGTTCGGTCGTTTGTTACAAAACGGAACATTCTCTTACCATAGGAGCCAATAATCATGCTCCTTGGGTGTATTTACCCAAATGAGCTGAAAGCTTATGTTTGCACAAAACCCTGCACACAAATGTTTATAGTGGTTTTATATATAATTTCCCAGACTTGGAAGTGACCAAAATGTTCTTCAATAAGTAAAAGTTATGTGTGTGTGTGTGTGTACACACACATACAAACATACATACTAGAATATTACAGTCACAAAAAAGAATGAAATCTTGCCATTTGCGATGACATGGATGGAGCCAGAGAGTAGTATGCTAAGTGGAATAAGTCAGAGAAAGATTAATATCATATGATTTCACTCATATGTGGACTTTAAGAAACAAAATAAGTTAGCAAAGGAAAAACAAGAGAGAAAGAAGCAAAACAAGAACAACAACAAAACCAGACACAACTATAGAGAATATACTGATGGTTATCAGGGTAGGGATGTGGGTTAAATAGGTGATGGGGATTAAGGAGTGCACTTGTGATGAGCTCTGGGTACTGTATGGAAATGTCGAATCACACTCTGGGTACTGTATGGAAGTGTCAGGTGCACACCTGACTAACTGGAATTTAAATAAAAACTTAAATAAGTAAATGGATTAGCAAATTGTGGTATTCTACATAATGGAATATTATTCAGCAATAAAAAGAAATGAGCTATCAGGACCAGAGAAGACATTGAAGAATCTTAATTGCATATTATTGAATGGAAAAAAAATTCTGAAAAGGCACTATACTTTAGGATTTCAACTATATGATATTTGGAAAAGGAAAACTCTGGAGACAATGAAAATATCACTGGTTGTCAGGGTGTGTGGGGAGGGAAGGAGAAATGAATAGGTGGAATTCACAGGGTATTTTTAGTGCAGTAAAAATTTTCTGTATGTTGGTAATAATGGATACATGTCATTAAACATTTGTCAAAACCCACTGAATACACAACACAAAAGAATAATCCTAATGTAACTATAAACCAGTAATTCAAAAGATTATCTCACCAATTGTAACAAGAGTATAACATTAATATAATAATGTTAACAACAGGGGAAACTAGGGGAAAGTGGTAAATGGTAAATGGAACTTTGTACTTTCTGCTCAATTTTCCTGTAAACTTAAAACTGCTCAAAATAATAAAGTCTGTTCATTTAAAAATCATTACTCAACACTGGAAATAAATAAGTATAAAATAAATTTAATAACCTTAAAAATATACTTGTAAATTTGTATTTTTGAAATTTTTAAAGCAAAGAAACTGCAGTGATACTTTTAAGATATCCTGTGTATAATCTCATCAGACATGACTACAAAATTTGTTGAAAACTTAAGCCAGCCTGTTTTGAGGAACCTGATTATAAAGAACCTGATTATAATGATTATTATAAGTGATGATAATAACCTCACAAATTAAAATGAAAATTATACTTTTTTGTCCATCTACCTTTTACCAATGTAAACACAATCATAAAAACAAGATCTTGGATATTCTAGGGATAAACATTTAGCAATAGGGCAACTAGACAAATATCAACAGAAGTTTTCCAAACAGTTATTATTATTCTTACTTATTTTTTTTTTGAGAGAGAGAGAATGCCCACATATGAGCTTGGGAGGGGCAGAGGGGAAAATAGAGTCTTAGGCAGCCTCCACCCCCAGTGCAGAGCCAGGCACAGGGCTTGATCTCAGGACCTGAGATCTGAGATCTTTGAGATCTGAGATAATGACCTGAGCTGAAATCAAGAATCAGACACTTAACAACCTGAGCCATGCAGGTGCCCCAAAAACAGTTATTATTTTTTTTACAAAAGGTGTTCAGAATTTCCACACAAAGTAACTAACAACTGATTTAATATTTTAATCAAAATTTTAAAATAAAATGGACAATCCCACATTACATGAATAAAGTATAGCACTATTACGTCAATTCTGTTTAGGCACATTCTAGTATATTGAGTAAAACCCTAGCCCCTGACATGAGGAATTTTTATAGCTGTGGATCTGTTCCTTTTGCTGGCAAAAGGATCTGTTCCTTTGCCTGCCTGGCAAGCTTTGTTTTTGATGCTGATTTTTTTCCTTCTTTCGTTGTTGCCAAATACAAAACAGGAAGATATTTACTCAGACTTTTTATATAAAATTCACAACTCCTTTCTTGTGCCATCTCTAGACCTCTTTTTAGGCTTGGTTTATGACTATGATGATACACAGGTAAACACATATATGTCTGTTTAGTACCTTTTCACTGATATGTAACAATTCTATTTAATCGGATGCTAATAAACAATTTATATTTAGAAGTGAATTTCACTATCTTCCTCTAACTAGTCTGCTTCAGGCTCTTCCATTTGCTCCAATGTCATAAAGTGTTAACAACAGATCTATTACTGAAATGGATACAACCAAAAATTATAGTCACTATAGAGCTTTCTAAAATTTCTAAAATTTCTAAAATTTCAGGTGATGTTAATTTTACTTTAGGATTTGTAATTCATCTATATGCAAAAAAGAGAAAAATTAAGGTGCTGTTATATTATATTCAACATATTCCAGGCATAAAATTTAATACAAAAAACCAACAAAAATAAAATCATCGTGGAAAAGTGAGACAAAGTTGGTGCATCAAATACATACAATGAGGTCCTATATGCTTGAAAAATTATCCATATGCCAGACTAAATTTCTGCATCTGGATCAGACAGACTTCGGATACAGGTAATTTAGTGCAGATCACTGTGGTAGTCTCGATCACAATGTAGTAAAATTGATCAGGGAAAGTATGTGGGTTTATGAGGCAATAAGAAGTTAATAATGATCTGTAGCAAAAGTTCTATCCTGGGTAGAAATACAAGAAATATTAAGTCCCTAAATAATTTTACACATTAGAATTTTATCCCATGGAATTTAATGAAAAACAAATTTAAGAATAAATTTGTAATTCATATTAATGTATACATATCTGAAATGTATTTTTCTAGGGTAAGACAATACCATATTTTTATATACCTGATCTCTAGTACAAATAAAATGATCATGAAGGAGTAGTGACAAATTACTTGGCAGTAGTTCTGATAGTTCTCATCTGTGAATGAAATTCCAAATATTTGCATCTGTTTTCAATTTTATGATAAGGTTGCTATTTTATTCACTCACAATAAAATTCAAAGTACTCCAAAAATGGCCAAAACAATCCTGAGAAAGAACTTTAGAGTTGGAAATATATTACTTGATTTCAAAATATATTACCAAGTTATAATAATCATAAGAAGATGGTACTGGCATAAGAACAGACACACAGACCAAAAAAAAAAAAAAAATCCAGAAACAAGTCCAAGCATACACAATCAACTAATTTTTGATAAAGATGCTAAGAATCACAATGGAGACAAGATCATCTCTTTTAAATAGTGATGGGAAGGCTGAACACCCACATGCAAAAGAATGAAATTGGACCCTTATCTTTGACCATACAGAAAAATAAACTCAAAATAGATTAGAGGCTTAGACATAAGACCTGAAACCATAAAATTCTATGAGAAAACATAGAGGAAAAGTCTCTTTGACACTGGTCATGGCAAAGATTTTTTGGATTTAACATCAAAAGTGCAGGCAGCAAAAGAAAAAGTAAACAACCGAGACTATGTCAAACTAAAAAAAATTCTGCAAAACAGCCAAGATAATGAAAGACAACAATCAACACAATGAAAAGACAACTTACAGAATGTGAGAAAATATTTGCAAACATTACATCTGTAAGAGATTGATATATAAAAGAGATAAAGAACTCACAAATAATAAAAAAAGAACAATTAAAAACAGGCAAAGAAAAAAAAACAGGCAAAAGACCTAAAATAGCCATTTTCCAAAGATATAAAAACGGTCAATAGGTATACAAAAGGGTGCTCCAACATCATTAATCATCAGGGAAATGCAAGTCAAACAAAGACAATGAAACATTATCTTACACCTACTAGGTAAGCTACTATTTAAAAAAATAATAAAAGATAAATATTGGCAAGGATTTGGAGAAAAGTAATTCTTGTACACCTTTAGTGTAAATATAAATTGGTACAGCCATTACAGAAGACATCATGGAGAATCTTCAAAACTCGAAAAATGGAACTACCATATGATCCAGCAATCCCCTTTCTGGATGCACACCCAAAGGAAGTGAACTCTATCTCAAAGAGATACTGGCACTCCGTGTTCATTGCAGCATTATTCACAACAGCCAAGATATGAAAACAACCTAAATGTACGTACAATGGAAGAATTGATAAAGAAATAGTGATAGAGCTGGGTAGATAGACAGACATAGATATCTAGATATAAAATCAGATTTTAAAAACGATCTTGCCGTTTGCAACAACATGGACTGACTTGGAGGACATTGTCCTAAGTGAAATAGGCAGAAAGAAAAAAAAAATGATCTCACTTACACATGAAATCTTAAAAAGCTGAAGACATAGAAACAGTGAGTAGAAACATGGTTACCAGGAGTGAGGAGGTAGGAGAAATGGGAAAATGTTGATCAAAGACTGCAAAGTTGCAGTTATATTGGATGAATAAAACTAGAGATTTAATGTACAGATATGATTGTAGTTAATAACACTGTATTAAATACTGGAAATTTACCAAGAGAGATTTCAGGTGCTCTCTTCACACAAAAAGTAATGGTAAGTATGTGAGATTATATGTTAATTACCATGACTGAAATAATCATTTCAACATGAATATACATATTAAATCAAGGTTGTATATGTATATCAAAACAAATTAAGGTTGTATACCATAAATATATGGTTTTCTTAAAAATAAAATTTTAAAAGTAGGGGTATTGCATCTTTATCAGTATTTGTAGATGATTTGAATCACTTTAGACTTGAAGTTAAGATAATTCCTTTAGTGTTAGAGTTATTTCATCAGGGTTTTGTTGTTACTTTTTTTTATTTTTCTCTTCCATAGACTCTAGAATAGGACAGATGAATGTTGTACTATGATGTTGTAAGGAACACTTTCCACTACACCTCTCCAGGATTCAGGAAGGGACATTTTCTACTTGCTGGTAATACTAACAATCATGTCCCTCAGGCATAATGCAATCTAGCATCAAATATATGGAACATATAAATATTAAAAGAGTTTAAAATAAGTATATTTGCTGAAACACATTTAATGAGTAATCTCTGCTGTAGATAAGAGAATGACTGCATATACACCAGCTATTTCATAATAAAAGCATACGTTATTTTGCCCAGAAACTGAAACAAGTTGTATCAGTAAGTTATAATCTTCATGTCTCATTTATCTTATAATGTTTTCACAACCCAGTGAAAATGAAAACAAAAATATAGCATATAAGTGAAAACTGGTTCCCTTTTTTATTTGTGACCAAAAAAAAAAATACCTGCCATGATTTGTAGTAATAACAAGATTCACACTAATATTTGGTAATATTCCCATCTCCAAAGATTCATCTGGCTAATAAAAATGAGAACAGATGAAAGGTTTCAGAAATAGAAGGGTGGGAGAATGACTGATGATAAATTAAATTGTTCATATGAGGACTTCCTGTTTAAAAATAGTCACTCTAACAAGTTATTTAATTAACTAGAAAGCAATGACAAATGACATGGTTTGATGCAAACTTGATATGCCCTTCAGTCAAAATTAATGATCGTTCAGTAAGTGGTGACTGCTAATATTTTACTAATAATTATTATTAATATTAATGTACAATCCATACACAGTATTGGAGTATAATCCAAAACTAAAAAAAAAAAGATATCCATGAGTCCATACTGATGTAAACAAATGATTAAATACATAAAGGAGAAGAGAGAGGCCTATTTTACTTAAAAAATAATCCAAGTTGATTCATATAAATACATTCCACTTCAGGAGGTGAATCTTAATTATCTCCCCTCTCCCTTGAGTGCAGGCAACACTTAATGACTTGCTTCCAAAGAATAGAGTACGGTAAAGATGTAACTTTACTGCAGCAAAAACTGGCAAGATGAATCAGATTAACATCATTAGTAATAAGTCATATTGATATCATGTATCCCCAGCCTGATGTGATAAAAGGGTACTTCATCTTTGTCCCCTAAAAAATCCATAATCTCAATATAATTAAGAGGAATATAAGAGAAAAACCCAAGTAAGACATATTCTATGGAATATCTGAAAAGTATTCCTCAAAGCTGCTAAGATAGTGAAAAACAAGAAAAGATGGGAAAATTGTTACAGACTAGAGAGACTAAGGAGACATGACAACTAAATGCAATGTAATATCTTGTATGGGATCCTGAAATAGAAAGTTCGAAAGAATGGAAAATCTAGTGAAATCTGAATCAAACATGTGGTTTAGTTAATAATGAGGTATCATATTTGGTTTCTTAGGTATGACAAATATACCATGTTAATGTAAGATACTAACTATAGAGAAAGAAACTCTTTAAAGAACATATATTTGCTATATTGGGTGGAGTGTTCTTAAAATTGTAAATTAGGTTGAGTTAGTTGATAGTGTTCAGAGCTCTATAACTTGAGAGATTTTCTATTTGCTGTATCAGTTACTGAAAGATGAAGGTTGATGTCTTAAACTCTGTCAATTTGTTTAGTTCTTTTTTTGGTTCCATCAGGTTTTACTTCATTAAAATGAAGTTCTATTCTTAGGTCAATTAAACATTTAAGCATATTGTGTTTCCCTGCTAAATACAGTCTTTTATCTTTATGCAATATCCCCCCTCGTCTCTTATAATAGTCCTTGATATGAATCTTGCTGGATCTTGCTTTTATTACCAACCTTCCAATCACTGTCTTTTTATTAAGGTGTTCATATCATTTACAATTAATACAGTTATTGATATGTTTGGATATAAATATATCATCTTCCTAGTTGCTTTTCATTTTTTTCTATCTGTTCTTTATCTTTTTTCTGTCTGAATTGCATTAAATGTATGTTTTTTATCTTTTTCTTTTAGTGCAGTTGACATATAATGTTACATTCGTTTCAGGTATACAACATAATGATTCAATAACTCTATTATTCATTACTCTCAGTTTTATAATATATATCTTCAATTTATCACAGGGGATCCTTAAATACCATACATTTTGTCTACATTATATGAACTTTAGAGCAGTGTGGTTCCAATTTATTTTCCCATCCTTTGAGTTCTTTGTTATCATATATTTAAATTTACATCATATAAAATCCACAATTATTGCTACTATTCTTGTTTTAGGCAGTCAATTATCTTTATGAATTAAAAATAAAGATAAATGCCTTTATATTTACTTTCCTTTTTACCATTTCCAGAACTATACATTTCTTTGTGTAGATCCAAGTTGACCTCTGATAAAAGTTTGTGTATAAACATTCTTTACCATTTCTTGTAGTGCATGTTGGCAGGCAATTCATCTTTCAATTTTTGTCTGAAAGTCTTTATAGTTTCCTATTGTTAAAGATATTTAAATTCAATACAAGATTACAATTTTGCGTAACTTTCCTCAGTATTTGAAAATCACTCCATTGCCATCAGGTCTGTAAGTCTTCTGATGAAAAATCTATCATTATCATTTTGATTTTTTTTTTTGCATTTTATCTATCTTTCCTTTTATCTTGATTTTGAGCTATCTGAATATTATTTGTCTTGGTATGTTTGTGTTTATGGGTGTGTACAAGTGCGTGTGTGTGTGTGTGTGTGTGTGTGTGTATGTATGTGTGTCTGCCTTTGATATTGATCTTACTTTGACTTTTCTTCACTTTTTGGATTCATTGCTGGATTCTTTTATTAGATTTTAAAATTTCTTGGCAATTATCAATTTAAACATTTCTTGTTTTCTCTTCTCTTTCTGGATTCCCAATTTCATGTATGTTAAACTATATGACCACTTCATCATCTGTCCTTCCTGCCTCTCACCCTTTTCTTCTCTTTATGTTTCAGATTGGTAATCCATATTGACCTATCTTCAATTTCTCTAAGTTTTTTCTTCAGCTCTGTTAAGTCTACAGAATGAGTCTATCAAAGGATATCAACACTATTACTGCTTTTTGGGGGTAGCTTTCATTTAAACCCTTTCTTCTAGTTTCCAGCTCTTTTCTAAAATTCCCTATATGTTCATGCATTTATTAGCTATTTCCCCTAGATTATTCAACATTTTAATTATAGTTATTTAAAGTCCCTGTCCAATGCCTGTGTCATTTCAACCTGGCTCTCTAGATCACTTGATATATATATATATATATATATATATATATATATATACACACATACACACACACACACACATATATACGTGTATATTTATATGTATATATGTATCATATATATTATATATTACATATAAGTGTAATATATACATATATGTATGTATACATATATAAAAGCTATATACATGTACATATATACATATATAACTTTTATAATACCTCAGAGATTTTAACTAATGCCAGACATCTTGTATTAAACAATAGATACATATGTTTTTAAATGTTTACTTATTTTGAGAGAGAAAGAGTGAGTGCAAGCAAGGTATGAGCAGAGAGAGAGGAGGAAAGAGAATCCCAAGCAGGCTCCATGCTCAGTGTGGATCTGGATGCAGGGCTAAACCTTATCAATAATGAGATCATGACCTGAGCTGAAATCAAGAGTTGGAACTGAGCTACCCAGGTGTCTAATAACAATAAATAGTGAGGTGAGTCTTATGCCTGGGAAAAGGTAATCTCTTTTCAGGCAGTTAGCACAGAGGTTTTAATTGCTATGGTTACTTTCAATATTCCAAAGGTGGATTTTCCTTGGAATTAGTGTTCTCCCCTCAGGTTTCAGCTGCTTCTTTAAGTCTGTACCTCATGCTCTTATCCCCTAGTGGTAAATATTTCTTCTTGTTACTTGTTGCTTGCTAGGCTAACAGTGGGGTATGTTCTTATAGATAAGTGAGGTCTGCATAATTGCATCTCAGAGGTGGGGATTTTTCAGCATTCCTATCCCTCCTTCTCATGGCAGTGAAGTTCTGCCTTTTATCTGTGGTGAGTCATGGAATGGAGAAAGTTTTCCACCTTCCCCCAGTGATAGGAGATCTGTAATAATATTAGCATAGGAAACTAAACTTTCTTTATCTTCTTTTAGCAACAATGTGCCTTTCTTTGTTTCAAGGAAAAATAAATTCTGTGCCTCCCACAGAGGGTTGAGGCTTTGAGAAAAGCCTCTGAGAAAGACTGTAGGGTTTGTGTCTTTTTTGCAGAGTACCTCCTGTCCTCCCAGTACCTATACCAGGAAGAGTGGCTCTCTGGTCTCTTGCAACTCCCACAAGCTTTTGTAAAAGCACCTGGTGGAAAGCCATGGTAGTCTACAAATAAACAAACCCTCTACTCTCTTGTCTAGGGGCTGTATATACTATCACTCCAGCCCAAACTGTCATTAGCAATTTGTTGAAATTTTAGCTGATTTCTTTTCTTCTGCTTGTATTGTGGTCCCAATTCCTTCCCATGTTCTGCAACAAGTAAGACAGTCGAATTAACCCATTAGAGAAGGTGCTATCCTTTCTTAGATTTCACTACCTGTTACCTTCCAACTTCAGCTTTCTGAACGGTTTAAGAAAATTGTGTTTCATTAGCCAATTATCTGTCTTTTCTTCCCCTTATCTTTGGAGAAAGTGAACTCTATTTTCATCTTTCTACATTCTAGTAGTAGAAAATGGAATAGGATATATTTTTAGAAGTTAATTGCATATATTATATATACAAACAGACATATATGCACAACATGCATTAAAATGCTTTGGGAAAGTTTGCATTTCTCAGTAACTAGGAATAAAAGTAGGTATTTCGCAAAAATTCTTTTTTTTAAACGTTTATTTATTTTTGAGACAGAGAGAAACAGAGCATGAACAAGGGAGGGTCAGAGGGAGAGGGAGACACAGGAGCTGAAACAGGCTCCAGGCCCCGAGCTGTCAGCAAAGAGCCCAACGCGGGGCTCGAACTCACAGACCATGAGATCATGACCTGAGCCAAAGCCGATCGCTCAACCGACTGAGCCACCCAGGCGCCCCAATTATTTCTTTTTTTAAAGTTTATTTATTTATTTTGAGAGACAGAGAGAGAGCAGAAGTGGGAAGGAATGGGGGGAGGGAGGGATGGAGAAGGAGGGAGGGAGGGAGGGAGGGAGGGAGGGAGAGAGAGAAAATCCCAAGTAGGCTCCACACTGTTAGCACAGAGATTAATGTGGGTCTCCAACTTAAAACCATGAGATCATGACCTGAGTCAAAATAAAGAGTTGGCTGCTTAACTGACTTAGCCACTCAGGCACCCCAAACATTACTTAAAGGCAACTTCCTCCTTCCTTTTCTTTTCTTTTTTAATTTATTTTTGAGAGGGCAAGAGCACAAGCTGGGGAGGGGCAAGGGGGGGGCGGGGACAGAAGATCTGAAGTGGGTTCTGTGCTGACAGCAGAGAGCCCCATATGGGGCTTGAACTCCTGAACTGTGAGATCATGACCCGAGCCAAAGTCAGACACTTAACTGATTGAACCACCCAGATGCCCCTTGCAAAAACTATTTCAATATTTTTAACCTATCATCACTAAAACCCAGTTTTACATATTGCGCCTTTATTTTACTGATTTTACACTTCCAAACTTATGCTTCGTTATTTGCATATGCAATGCTTTGGTAAATGGCATTCTCTCTGCAGCTTTTTATAGAAATTTCTAATTTTAGAATCCTTTCATTTCAATCCTCAAATAGTTTATTTTTTTAAATGAGTCATATGTTTGTGTAGCTTATATTTTATGGTATTTGTTTTATCACAGAGTAATTGTCATAGAGAACAAATTTCGTCCACTAATAAAATTTATAAAATGTATTTACAAAAATATTTCCAAATAAACAACATTAAGTTACAATATCTAATAGAGACCATTCTTAAGTAGGATGTCCAAGATTTATAATGTGTTCCGTATTAGGCTGGTTTGCTAATATTTTTAAAAATAAAATCCCCGTTCTGTTAGTGAAACATAGGCCCTTATTTTCTCAGAATCTCTTCCTGTCAACTCCTCAGAAGATTTGACAGGATTCAGAGGTCACTTAGTCTTCAACACCATTTTTCAACCTACATTTCTATTAGTATCCTTTGGCCTCAAATACTCTTTTCAGCTCAGGTCTGCCTCCAATTTGAGTTTCCACAATTCACTGTGATATTGTGAATCACATACTCTTCACTATACCTCTGTCAACAGCTGAAGTTGGAGGCCCTCACATATTGATCAACTATGTTCTAAAATTTCATAATCGCAAGAGAATCTGCATTTCTTCACACTACAGAGTTTACATGTAATTACATGTTAACAAAAAATTTACACATTACTATGACATTACTATTACTATTACTATTACTACACATTACTATGACAATAATTGGTTTTTATCCCAATGCTATATTGGTAAGAAATAGTTGCTAAACAAAAGGAGAAAATTCTCCTAGAACTTCTAGCATCTGTTTGATTTAGGAAAAAAATAAGTTAGAAAGTGTGGATGTGAGGTGGGTACATTCAGGAGACTTAGTACAGTCTTTCTATCCTGAGATCTTGTTCTAGATGACCTAAATATTCACTATCACCATTCTCTCTTAACTCAGCATAGTTTGGAAATTCATGGTTTCTAAGTGGTAAATTATTGATAAGCTCCCTAAATTTACTGACTTCTAAAATGAAGTTTTAACATTATATGCCACTACTCAGAAAAAGAATGTCTAATATTAAAGTTCTGTTCAGTTATAGTACAATTATATACTATATCTATTTTGACTGACAATCCCTTTTCCCAAATATATCATTGAAGCACGAAGGTCTGCCAGGTATGACAATGGAAGACTGGCAAAATTGTTATGGGCAGTCCTTTAATTTGTTACCTCTTTTATTCTTCACTGCACTGTGTTTGATAATATTAATGGTTGTGTATCAGTTCTATAAAAATCATTTTGAAAGAGGAAAGTTGCTATCCTTCATAAATATGCATTATTCAGCAGTTGGGTTTCTATTATTTTTACTTGCATTCCTAAGTATTAAATGTATAAACTTCTACAGCAAAGCAGATAAACAACTATTTCCAATTCTTTTGAAAAGCTATGAACACTTCCAAAAAGAATAGTATTATTTTACACTTGGGCTTTATTCTGCACCTTTCTCACAACTGTTACCTGTGAGTAATACTGACTTTCCTTGTTCCCTGTCTCTACTTTCTTTCCTTCCATTCTTTCTTTATTATCCTTCCTTTCATACTTAGTCCTTAATTAAAAAAGCAAATATATGTCAGGTTGTTGCTATTACTGTGGTTACTAATTTAAGGAATAAAACTTTGTCTCTCTCTTCAAGATTTTACAAGTTAGATATGAATTACCTAATATTATATCCTAGTTGATTACTTTTCTGGGTATTCAAATTTCCCAATTCAATTCATGACTATGGCCTAGAGACAAGGGCAAGTTCTGAAAGATGGACCTATTAAAGGAAACCACTCTGAGAAAAAAATACCAAAGAAGTAGGTCATTGTCGATTTTGCAGATGAAGTACTATTCAAATACCTGGATTCAAATCCTTGATCTGACATGACTAGCTACGTGACCCTGGAGCACTCATTTGATTTCTCAGGTTTTTGTTTGTTTGTTTGTTTGTTTGTTTGTTTGTTTGTTTTCCACCTGTAAAACAGGAATAATTCTTTTTATTGTATTTATTTGTTTTGGTAGTTTCAAATTTTAATTAAATTCCAGTTAGTTAATATATAGTGTAATATTGGTTTCAGGAGAGTTTAGCGATTCATCACTTACATACAATGCCCAGGGCTCATCACAAGTTCCTGCCTTAATAACCTTAATAACTATCACCTCTTTAACCCAACCCCTTTAGCAAGGAATAATGCTCAATCCATAGAGTTAGCTACTCTGCAGTTTAAATGTGCCAATAAATGGAATAGACTTATAAAGTGTATTAGACATTAAAACATGCAAACAGTTACCATAATCATGCTATACAATGAAAAGGACATATGAATATGGAAAGTTTGCTAGAACCTAATACGTGGCACTTATAGGTGTAGTTAGTAAACCTCTAATCTGAGCTTACACTTGTTTGGTCATTCACAAAGAATAAAGTCAAATAATCTATCAAGAACTCTGAAGGGTTTTAGATTTTATCCTACTTACAAGCTAGTAAGTTGCTGGACCACAGTTTCTTTGAAGATGGCCTCAGTCATGAGACTCTTGAGTCAGGACATAATTATTCAGTGCACATAAGCAGTTCTCATGCATAAATATTTATGGATACATAATTTAATATTTATACTTATTTTCATGGGTTTATAATATGCATTTATATATTATTTCTATATATTTCAACTATGTTTCATAAACCTCCTTATTTTATATAATAATTACCTCCAAAACATCAATGTTCTTACATAAAGAATGAAGGCACTTTTTAAAAATTTTACTTTCATATTGTCATTAGTTGTATAATTTTCATTCCTTTAGTCATATAAATATTAAACAGAAATACTAATATTTTTCTGTAACATATACGTTAAAGTTTTATGCACACAATTTACACTTGATATGGGTTTATTGAAAGAATTGCTAAGAAAAAGAATGGATTGATGTCATGGATTGACAAATGAAATAATGAAGTAAAACATCATTTTGTTGACAAAGACTATTTTAAAGAGAAATCTGAGTTCTAGGGACATAAATTTTATTCAACGTATGCATAAATATAGGAAATACCAAATGTATCACAACTAGCTTCTATATCTGTGAGGAAGATAGAGCATCCTATGTGGAGACTTACTTTCTTAACATCAGAAATTTCTAAAACAATTATTTCTATAGCATATATGGACAGGTTGCTAGTTAGCAGCTATATTGGTTGCATGGCAGATACTTAGGGAATCTGTACTAAATTAAACTTAGTTGGAATACAGTATGATTTTCACTGCCTCCTCTCACTATCCCCAATTACCCTGGACTAATGTCCTGGAGAAGAACATGAACAGTTAAATGAGAAGGTACAAGAGGTGCCTGGGTGGCTCAGTTGGTTAAGTGTACGACTTCAGCTCAAGTCATGATCTCACAGTTCATGAGTTCGAGCCCTGTGTCTAGCTTCTGTGCAGACAGCTTACAGCCTGGAGCCTTCTTCAGATTCTGTGTCACCCTCTCTCTCTTCCCTTCCCTTGCGTTCTCCCTGACTCTCTCTCAAAAATAATAAACATTTAAAAATTTTAAAAAAACAAATGAAAAGGTACAAAAATTAGTTCAAATATGGGGAATTACTAAGCATTGTAAAATATATTAATACTATTTTTCACAGAACAGGACTGAGAGGTGAAAATATCATGTTAACTTCCCCAAATTCATTCCCTCTTACATATTATAGAACATACAGTCAATGTATAACAAAACGATGTCCTTGTTAGTAAAATAAGAAATGTTGAACAAATGGTATATTAACTGAAGCAAGGATGGGAATGTCCATGAAGCTTTAGGTAGTGAATCCTTTGATAGTGAATGAGTCAGTCTTAAGGTGATATATAAGTGAGGAAGAGAGCCATGAAGATATTTGAGGATGTTATATATATAATAAATATATTATTTGTATTTATATTTATATTATTTGTATTTATATTTATATAAAACTTATATAAAATTTAACATGTAAAAATACACACCATAACCTAGGATTTTTACTAAATCATAGGTACAAATGCTAATGTAAAAAAGTTTGTTCAAAGATGACTTTGTTTTATTCAAACTTAATGGGGCAGGTGTTAGAATTCCTATAAGAAAAGTCATTATAAAGATAAGTAGCTTTAAATCCAATGTCATTATTTTCATCATTCATCAGTGCTGTTTGCACTTGCTTTAGTACACATTTGCTTTGTTGATTTATTTTGCTATTTTCTCCCATGTGAGGGAATAAAACTGCTACAAATGATTCCCTTCAGCCATTTCAACATTATTATGTAACAATTTCAAACATAAAACAAGGGTACTGCTGCACTAGAGTGCAAGGCACCAGGGAAAATTAATAGCTGCCTGTGTAAATGGGTAGCTGAACTGACAAAAACTATTTCCTAGTTGTCAGGGGCATCTTGGCTTCTGAAGTTATAATGAGTAATTATCAAAAAACAGTAATTCTCTACAAATGCAGACATAAAGAATATAGGAACATTTCTGATACATCGGAAAACTGCTAATGGCACATGGTATGTGTGGGGTGATGGGGTGGGGAGGGGGGCATTGTTCTTCTCTAGTACTATCAGCATCATTGGAATTGTTTAAGCTGGCGTTAGTATACAAATATCAGATAATACAGGTTTTAAAGGAAAAAACCCCGAGACTTTAGGATTAAATGTAGGGTTAAAGAAGGTCATATATACCATTAAAATATTTAACTTATGAGAAATATAAAATTACTACAGCTAATTTCCTATTAAAATACGGTTTCATGTTATATAAGAAAAAAAGAACATTACAAAGAAAAAATTAAAAGTTCCAAGTTATTATATGTTTTCCCTTTATCCATGCCCCAGTGCCATGCTGCCTTTTTGAACAACATTTAGCATGTTTATTAATTTAACCTTTATATCTGTGGGTCAGTTGTCAGCTAAGAGTCTTCTTGTTTAGTCTTCCTATCTCTTCTAGTTCCTATAGCAACTGTTTTCGGACTCCTGCACATTAGAATTAACTGAAGCCTTTCCTTTCCACCATCTTGGAGCCTCTGGAGACCTACTGGGAACAGGACTCCTAAAATGACAACAATGTCTGGAAGATGTGGTCCAAGGCCTTTTTTGCTGGGTATAAGTGGGGTGTCTGGAACCAGAGGGAACACACAGCTCTTCTTAAAATTTAAGGTGCTTATGCTTTAGATGAAACTGAATTCTAAACAGGCAAGAGATGTGCTTATGTGTACAAAGCAAAGAACAACACAGTGACTCCTGATGGCAAACTGAACAAAAGCAGAGTAATCTGGGGAAAGATAACTCGTGCTCATGGAAACAGGGACACGGTTTATGACAAATTCTGAAGCAACCTTCCTGCTAAAGCTATTAGCCATAAAATCGCTGTACCCCTCAGGGATTTAAACTTACTGAAATGTAAAGTGTAGATTGTTTCTCTTGTAAAAAAAATAATTATCTGAGAAGTATGAGAAAATATAAATTCCTGAATCCAAATAATTAAGTACAGATATTTGTTCATCTTTGTGTTATACAAGTTTTGGTTATTCATGATCTTTGCACATCCATGATCTACAGATCCAAATAGGTACATCAAAGAGAAGGAAATAAAAGACAGCCAAATATAACATGAGTACACAGACCAATAAATTAAGAGGAAACATCACTTACTGAATAGCTATTGTTGTATAGGCATCGTTAGATTTTTCTATATATTAATTTAAGTTGTTAACAAGTAGAATATAAATATTATATAAACATAATATAAACATTACTATTTTGATCATTTGACAAATAATGAAAGTTTCCATGATTATATAAAATGTCCAGTGACAGAGCCAGTATTCCAAGTATAATATCTCTAATGGCTTCAGAAATAAACAAGTATGTTCACAACAAAACATCGTAGAAAATCCAGAGAACCACATATAACAGATTCATTTATGACATACTTGAATTGCAAGCCAGTGAGGAAGAGATACAATGGTACATACAAAAATGTAAAGGTACTCAAACAATGGCTTATATTAATTGGGAGAAGGATTATTTGCTAACTCATACCAGATAAAAGGATAAAAGGATAGAAGGATTATTTGCTAACTCATACCAGGTGGGTTGAATTCCTCAAACTTCAGGATATCATTCTAGCAAAAATTTTCTTAATACAAAAGCAAAACCACAGAGACAGCATAAACAACATGAAAAACAAAATAAGCAAAAGGTGCATATTTACTGTATATATATATATATATACATAATATTATAATATCTGTCAGTCATATATATATATATACATATACATCATGTATACATATATGTATACATATATATGACTGACAGATATTATAATACAGAATGTATAGCTGTTAATATAAATATGACAAAAAAGAAATACATAATACATATGGACAAGAAATCCATCTCACTAATAATAAAGGACCATGATTTAAAATCAAAGTGAGATATCATGTCACATGCATTAAAATGACATTTTAAAAAGATGACAATTATTATTATTCTTTTTATTTTTAAAAATTTTTTTTCAATGTTTATTTATTTTTGGGACAGAGAGAGACAGAGCATGAACGGGGGAGGGGCAGAGAGAGGGAGACACAGAATCGGAAACAGGCTCCAGGCTCTGAGCCATCAGCCCAGAGCCTGACGCAGGGCTCGAACTCACGGACCACGAGATCGTGACCTGGCTGAAGTCGGACACTTAACCAACTGCGCCACCCAGGCGCCCCAAAGATGACAATTATTTATTCTAAACTTAAATATTTGTTCTTATTTAAAGATATAAGAACACTCATACACGTCCAGTGGGAGTGTACATAGAAAATGCAGTTGATGGGGCACCTGGGTGGCTCAGTCGGTTAAGCGTCTGACTCTCGGTTTCAGCTCAGGTCATGATCTCATGATTTCGTGAGTTCAAGCCCCACATTGGGCTGTTCACTGAAGGTGAAGAGCCTGCTTGGGATTCTGTCTCCCTCTCTCTCTGCCCCTCCCTTTCTTACGCTGACTCTGTCTCTCTCAAAATAAATAAGTAAACTTGAAAAAAATTTAAAAATGCAATTGAGTCATTCCTATTTTGGTTGCAGATGTGAATTCTCCATTACCCAGTAATGCCATTTGTAGTTATGCACTTTAGACACAATATCCTACATTCAATAAGTAAGCATACTGTTCACAGTACCACCATTAGCTATAGCCAAAACATTAAAATCAATCCCAGCATGCATGAAAAGAAGAATGGAAAAATAAACTAAAATGTGATCATTACAATCACATTCCTTTAAAATGAATGAAAGAGAGCTGCACATATCCATGTGGAATCAAAATAATTCTTTTTTGCCAAAATTATTTGTCAAAAAATGAAGAATGAGCACATGTGCTGAATAATGTCATTTATGTTATGCTCTAAACTATTCAAATCTATATTCTATATTGGTTCTGTGTGTGTGTGTCTGTGTACTTACATATAGATGGTTATTAACATGTGATTTATTTTAGGAAATTTTAGATTTACATATAAATTGTGAAGATAGCACAGAAAGGTTACATAAATCCCACCCTTGGTTTCATTTATTATTTAAATCTTACATTTGTTTGGCACATTCAGTGAGATAATATATGTCATTATTAACTAAAATCCATACTTTATTCAGATTGCCTTAATTTTACATAGAGTTATTTTTTCTGTTGCACAATCACATCCACATTACACTGAGTCATCATGTGTCCTTAGGTTCCTCTTGACTGTTAAAGTTTCTCAGATTTTCCTGTTTTTGATGACCTTTAAAGTTTTGAGGAGTGCAGAACAGGTGTTCTGTATGCCCCAGTTGATAGTTATTTTATGCTTTTCTCATGATTAGAATGATTATTGGTTTTGCAGAGGTGAAGTGGCAGTTTCATCATGTCAGATCAAGGGTACTTATCAACATGACTGATCACTGTTGATCTTGACCTTGATCACCCAATTGAGGTAGTTAGGTAAGCTGCTCCAGTGCAAAGTTACTCTATATCTCAATCATTCATGCTGTACTCTTTGGAAGGAAGTTACAATGCACAGCCCATACTTAAAAAGTGAAGAGTTCTGCTCCACCTCCTTGAGGGCAAGGCATCTACAAAAATTATTTGGAATTCTCTTGCACTGGAGATCTACCTATTCTCCCTTATTTATTTATTCAATAACATATTTATAGTAGTATTGAGTCATGGATATTTACAACCTGGGTTATTATAATAATCAAACTTTCTTTGCCTGCCTCCCTCCTTCCCTTCTTTTCCCTCTCTCCTTCGTCTGTCCTTCCTTCCCTCCTTCCTCCCTCCCTCTCCCTTCCTTCCTTCCTTGCTTTCGTTTCAAATTATGCCAGCTTTGACCACTGGGAGCTCTTTCAACAGGCGTCTTTTGAGGGTCTTTTGGCAGACCCTGTCATGGTTTCTTTTTTTCCTTTTTTTCCCCCCTTTTCTCTGGATCAATTATTTGGTACCATAAGATGCTCCAGACTCATTCTATTATTTCTGTTCTGTTTCCAGAATCAACCATTTCTTCAAAGAGGTGGTATTAGGAACTGCGTGAGCTAGGTATGTTTGTTGCTACTGAGATTTTGTTGCTTTGAGCTTCTTTAAACTGACAGCACAAGGTAATATATGTGTGTATATGAACCTGCATGTATACTCATCTTTAAATATTTCTATATTTAACCATCTGTTTCTGTATTTAAATCCTCATGAATTCACATGGATGTATCTAACTCTATTAACACATGGGTAATTTTAATCTTCTACTCTTGTTTCTATCTAATCCATCACTCCAATCATGAAAAACATGGATCCTATCACCTGCCATCCTTCTATTTAATTGGTTATTTCAATATTTACATAAAATGACTTCAAAATTATTAACCAGTTCCCCATATTTTACCAACAAGAGTAATGTGCTATGTATGTATGGTTCCTTAAAAAAGTTTTTTTTTTAATTTTTAAGTTTATGTATTTAATTTTAGAGAGACAGAGATAGCACGAGTTGGGGAGGGGCAGAGAGAGAGGGAGACACAGAATTGGAAGCAGGCTCCAGGCTCTGAGCTGTCAGCACAGAGCCTGATGGGGGGCTAGAACTCACAGACTGTGAGATCATGAGCTGAGCCGAAGTTGGATGATTGACTGACTGAGCCACCCAGGTTCCCCCCATTTTTCCTTTATCATTAGTGTCCACTCATTTCCAAAGTCACCTACATAAGCACATCTTCCCCCATCACATTCACATTCACGAAGTTATTTTATACATATGAAATACTGTTAGATTCTTTTGTCACAGGCACCATTCCCCCTTAGGATCCAACAGCCTATCAAAGAATTTTATTACTTACCTAAAGTGTGCACACACTATTCTTTACATCATAAAGTTCTACTGGTTTTGACAAATGCATAGTGTTATATATCTACCATTGTAGTGTTATACTAAAAAAGTTTCTCTGGCCTAAAAAAACCAAAAACCAAAAAACCCTGTGCTTCACTTATTTAACTACCGCCTCAAATCTACAGCAAACATTGAGCTTTTTACTATCTTCATACTTGCGCCACTTCCAGAATGTCGTATTAATGTAAACATACAGTATTAGCCCTTTCAGATTAGCTTAATTTAGCAATATGAATTTACGATTTATGATTTACTCATATCTTTTCATGGCTCATTCCTATTTATCACTGAACAGTACAGGCATACCTTGCAGGTACTCCAAGTTCACTCCACACCACCACAATAAAGCAAAATATCATAATAAACTGGATCAAATGAAATTTTTGATTTCCCAATGGATATAAAAGTTATGTTTATACTATCCTGTAGTCTAGTAAGTGTGCAGTCACATTATGTCTAAAAATCAATGTATAAACCTTAATTTAAAAAAGATTGCTTTAAAATGCTACCCATCATCTGAGCTTTCAGGGAGTTGTAATAATTGATCATAGATCACCCTAACAAATAGAATGAAAAAGTCTGAAATATTTGAGAATTACCAAAATATGACATAGAGACATGAAGTGAGCAAATGCTGTTGGAAAATGATGCCAGCAGACTTGTTTGACACAGGGTTGCCTTCAACTTGAAAAACAAAACAAAACAAAACAAAACCTGTGATGTACAACAAAGGAAAAAAAAATAAAATGAGGTATGCTGTATTTAATTTTATAGACGCACCACAGATATTTTCTTTCATTTACAGATTAAAGAATACAGTGATACCTTCCAGCTTTTGGAGATCATGAATGGAAATGCTACAAACATTCATGTACAGGTATTTGTATGGACATAAATTTTCTTTTTTATAATTAAAAATTAATCTATTTATTTTTGAAATTGTGAGAGAGAGGGAGAGGCAGAAAGAGGCAGAGAGAGATGAAGACAGAGAATCTGAATCAGGCTTGAGGTTCTTGAAAGGGCGGGCCTACGCCAGCCGACTCCATTTTGTTCTGTGTCCTTCACCTTGACCACGCCTCCTCCCCTTGAGTAACCTCCCACTCACCTGCCTAACAGGACTCCGACCCTTCCCCAGCCAATCGGCTGAGGCCACAGCCATTACCTCGCCAACTGCCCCTAGGCCCCAATAAAACATTTGTCCTTTTGAAACTCGCTCTCTCTCCCTGGTATCTCACCGCTGCCTCGGTGCAGGTAGGGGATTGAGCTTGAGCTAGCTCAAATAAAGGCTCTTTTGCTTTTGCATCAGACTTGGCTCCCTGGTGGTCTTTGGGGATTACGAATTCTGGGCATAACAGCTCTGAGCTGTCAGCACAGAGCCCAACACAGGGTACCAACACATGAACCGTGAGATCATGACCTGAGCCAAAGTGAGATGCTTAATCAACTGAGTCACCCAGGTTCCCCTGGATATGTTTTCAAATCAGTTAAGTATATATCTAGGAGCTTGATTTTTGGATAATATAGTAAGAATATGGCTAGCTTTATAAAATACTGTCAAAGATCTTCTAAAGTGGCTGTACCATTCACATTCCCACCAGATATTAAGGTGGGTTCCTGCTGCTCCATATTTGTGACATCAGCTGGTATTTTAAGAGTTTTGAATTTTTTTTATTTAAAAAACATTTTAATATTTATTTTTGACAGAGAGAGAGAGAGAGCACACGCGCGAGAGCAAGCGTGGTGGAGGGGCAGAGAGAGAGGGAGACACAGAATCGGGAGCAGGCTCCAGGCTCTGAGCTGTCAGCACAGAGCCCGACGTGGGGTTTGAACTCACAGACTGCAAGATCATGACCTGAGCCAAAGTCCGATGCTCAACTGACTGAGCCACCCAGGCGCCCCTAAGAGTTTTGAATTTTAGCCATCCTAATAGATAACTGCTGTGTTACTTTGCATTTACCTAAAAATGATGTTGAGTATTTTTTCATATGTTTATTTTCCACTTATATATTATCTTTAGTGAGATGTTTGCTCAGATCTTTTGAGTTATTTTTTTAAAATTTTTTAATGTTTATTTATTTTTGAGAAACAGAGAGAGACGGAGCATGAGCAGGGGACAAGCAGAGAGAGGGAGATACAGAATGCGAAGCAGACTACAGGCTCTGAGCTGTCAGCACAGAGCCCAATGCGGGGCTCAAACTCACAAACTGAGATCATTCATGACCTGAGCCAAGGTCGGCGCTTAACCAAGGGAGCCATCCAGGTGCCCCACTCAGATCTTTTGAGTTTTACTACTTGTTTAGATATTTTGCATACAAACCCTGACCTGGTATAATGAGTATACATTAACTTGCAATTTGTAAACAACAGTTTTCCATATGTGAAAAATATATGGATAGTAAGTGTCCTTATTTTCAGGGTTACTTTAAAACTAAATCAGCTACAATAAATAGAAACATACCTATCACAATGACCGGAATAGAGGATACATTGAATATCAGCTAATGTTTACTGAGTGTTTATTATGTGTACTGTTCTATACAAGTGGGCGAAATAAGCTTAGGAATCCCCTGGGCTTACACCAATGGGTTAACAAGGTATAAAGAAGTACAAAGCCATAGGAGGCTCCCACCCAAGTTTGGGTAAACAAGATTAGGTAAATAAGTATAGGGAAGGCAGGGCAGAAGCCCCAGTATAGAGATGGAGGGGCAAAGGCCCCAATAGGTATAGGAAATAAACAAGATTAGGTATTCAGGGTGGAAGTGTCCCCCAATTTAGTACTATAGCAGAAAGCTGCTTTCACAGGAAGGAAGGACCAAGTTAGGTAAACAGGTAAATTGGGCTACAGACTGCAGCTGTGTGCTGCAGAGCGGAAGTTGCCCAGAGGGGAGATGATTAACAAAAGAAAGGTGTCTTGTCAACCTTGAAGTCACATGTCCTACCTGTCTCATCCCCTAGGCTAGCTAAGATAAGCAGAGGTGGTGCCTCAGGTCCACTGAAAACACCTTCAGGATTTTGTTTTGTATTAACCCAACCCCTAACCCCGAATATCTTCAAGATCCCCTTTCCTTCACATCCACAAGTTAATGATCACAGATTCATTGTCTCTTTGTGCACATCCATCACCATGTTTGTAAGCCTTCTCATCCTAATAAAAATGGGACCAGAACCCTTATTCGGGGCTCTTGTCTTTTCCCAGACATTAGCCTTCTCTCACTTTTCATCCTGCGTCCGTTCTCTTTCGAGACATGAGAGAACTTTAGACCCAGAGTCTACGACATTATGTATTAATTTGATTATTTTTGTAATGCAATACATGTTATCATTAGAATTAGTATTTATTATCATTCTTATTCTCATTGCACAAGTGCACTTATTGAGGAAAAGGGAGATAAAGTAACCAGGTAAAGTTCAAACAGCTAGGAAGGTGTAGCTGCCTTCTGGCTTCAATACTTTTAACCATCATGCTTTACATTTCTTACCATGAATTATAAAAATTTCAGGCTATTGTTATTTGGGTATATGTTTCAAGATTTTAAACTATATTATTAGACTTTTCCCTTCCTCTCTATCCCTATCTTCATTGTGGTTTATCAGAGAATTATAGCCCACTGAATCTGGTTTAAAGACTCTAAAAAAACATGCTTTTTCCTCTTATAACAAACAATGATCAGGATCAGACAAAGTGAGACCCCTAAACCTTTGTGCCAGGGTATAGTTTTATAAAAGTTTCATAATGAAAGCTCTTGTTCAACGCAGACTTTGCTATAGATCTTTCTTGTTTAGAAACAATAAATCTTTATATTATCATAAGAATCTATATTCTATTCAAAAGAACTAGAAATGCTTCCAAGGAGATGTGATCAAAGAATCTGCCTTCATGGTCTCATTCTATGATTTATATCTTCTTTCTTAGTGTTCTGGTACTAGCGGCCAGCAAGGGTCATATGTCCTTTATGACCTGAAGCAGGTCACTCCCTGAAGGGACATTTAAGACACCTTCTGTCTCAATGAGCTCTCATTCACCCATGCTCTAAAGAGAATGGACTTTTCTCTTAAGCTGTCACTTAATGTTTTCCTACCAATTACATATGATTTTTAAAAGGAAATATAGAATCTTCTGATTTAACACCTCCTGAAATATATACAAGGAAAAGCAAGCAGTCAAAACTTCTCCCCTAGACCCCATAACTCTGACAATTACCAGGATTGTTTTCTATATTAATAAAAATATTACCCTTTGGGAATTGGCCTTGGGACCTCATTTTGTTCTTGGTATTAAAATGTAGTAAAGAGGCAGGGACGAGTAATTAAATAAAAAGTAATTTCACCAGAAAACTGCACATTACTAGGTATAGCCACTGTCAACTCCATCCCCATTTAAGATATGACCAGGACAAAGCACTGCCTTATACCCCAAACTCATGAGCTTCAGGGCATAGTATATAGGTTTCATAAGCCTGGATATTAACACTACAAACCATAAATTCCCAGGAAATAAAATTTCAGCCTCAACTGTACAACTATGTTATTAGCAGAGTAATGGCTACTATTAGAGACTGATAAAGTAAAAATCTCAGGCAATAAATATAAGTTTATGTCCCAATTCCCCTCTTCTAACCAACCCTTCTGAAAAAGGAATTATACACTATGCTTCCTGAATGGGGACATGAAGAATTCAGAATGTGCTACCAAGATCTAGGTTACAGTTCAGATGTTTGTTTTTAGTATTCATTCTTTTTTTCACTCTAGTGTTACTGAGATATAATTTACATACAACACTGTATAAATTTGAGATGTACATGATAATTTGATACACACATATATTATGAAATGATTACCACAAAAAGTTAACACATCTATTACCTAATATAACTACTTTATTTATTTTTTTGAAGTAAGAACATTTAGGATACAGTCTTAGCAAGTTTGGAATACATAACACAGCATGTTAACTATAGTCATGATTCTGTATATTTAGGTACTCCAGAACTTTTTTTTGCCTTATAAATGGAAGTTCATACAATTTGACCAACATTTCCCCGTTTTTCCTACCTTCCAGCTCTGGCAACCACCATTCTACTCTCTATATTTATGGTATGGTATGGTATGGTATGGTATGGTATGGTATGGTATGGCATGTTATGTGATTAATTATATTTTATCTATTTTTTTGAGAGAGAGCAAGAGAGCACAAGTTGGGGAAGGGCAGAGGAAGAGGGAGAGAGGGAGAGAGAGAATCTTAAGCAGGCTCCATGTTCAGCGTGGAGCCTGACATGGGGCTCCATGTCATGATCATTGAGATCATGACCTGAGCTGAAATCAAGAGTTAGAAGCTTAACCATCTGAACCACCCAGGTGTCCCTACTCTCTATTTCTGAGTTTGGCTTTTTGGGAATCTACATATAAATGAGATCATATAGTATTTGTCTTTCTCTGTCTGACATTTCACTTAGCATAATATCCTAAGGATCATACATGTTGTCATAAATGACAGGATTTCCTTCTTTTATATGGCTGAATACTACGCCAGTGTGTGTGTGTGTGTGTGTGTGTGTGTGTGTGTGTGTGTGTGTTACATTTTCTTTATCCATTCATCCATCATGGGACACAATCATTTGGAATGGCATAATTCATTTCTTAGACAAATAAAGAAGGCTTAACTCTTCCAGAACTTAAAAGTTCATAATAAAAATGAAATGAGTGCTATAGTAAAACTCAAATTACAGTTCAAACTGGAATTTATTTTAAAAAAAAAAGTCTGCTTGGGGGACCTGGGTGGCTCAGTCGATTAAGAGCCTGACTTTGGCTCAGGTCCTGATCTCATGGTTCGTGAATTTGAGCCCCGCATTGGGCTCTCTGCTGTCAGCGCGGAGCCTGCTTCAGATCCTCTGTCCCCCTCTATCTTTGCCCTACCCCTGCTTGCACTCTCTCAAAATAAATAAAAACTTAAAAAAATAATAAAAAATAAAAATAAAAATAAAAATGTCTGCTTGTCTTTCAGATGTATAAACTTCAAATATTATGGCAGGTTACCCTTCACTGAATGCTACAGACTAGAAATTATAACTCGTGGTGGGATACATATATGGCAATGTTCTACATAAATCAAGGGATTAGTTTTAGTTTGTCTCATATCGTTATTAAAAATTAACAGTTTAAGGATACTGGTTTCAGATATAGACTTATGCCATACAGATACCTGGGACTGCTTGTCTCCCAACCTCTACCTACATTCTTCTCTCTAAAGTTGTCTTCTCTTGCAGATTCAGGCCTGGTGCGATGCACAAGGCTAGCTCTCACATGCAGCTGTCATTAAATTAAGATCACTAGATTTTCCACACATAGGCACAAAAAGACACAGTTAATTTTGAACCAAACAATAAAATTTTAAGTAAAAATATTACCCAAATATTGCAATTATTCAACATTAACAGATACTCAAATTTTACCTAGTGTCATATATTTTGTCTTAACAACTGTAGGTTAAATAGTTTTTATTCCATTCTCTAAGATCAGAACTAAATAGTTGTTCTTGCTGATTCCAACTTGTTATTCTTCCCTATAGTTTATTTTTAAATTAGTTAGTGATCTTCATCCATCCATACCTAGAGAACCTCCCAGGCATTTTTGGTTGTTTTTGAACTACAGCCTTGCCAATTTTCTTACTATCCTTCCAAGTAATCAAATTTTTTTCTTTAAACCCACTGAGTTGACTTGAGGCCTGATATATACTGATATAATTCCTTGAAAGGACTTTCTGCCAACCTGCACTGCACAGTACCATCTGTTCCTGGGTTCTGTGTGACCATATTCTAAGGCCTTTTAAGACACAAAATTATTTCATTGAATCCTCTGATGTTTACTGTCAGCTTGAGCTTCACTTGTTACATGAGGCCATCCTTCGTGGTATGGTGTTCTTGTTAATGGTTTATGATGTTGCTATGCACTAAGTAACTTCCCCACAAAATGGGTATGCTTTCTTCTCTCCTACCCAGAATTGCAGAGTTTGCTCAATTTTGTGTTCATTTTTTCTTTCAGTCCTAAATTCATCCTATGTATTGTATCACTTTTAATGTCCCTCTAAATGTGCACATGATGTACAGGATGACTTCTAGGCTCAGGGCTCTTTCTACCATGTTCTAATCCCTCCATGGTCAATACTAAAATCCAAAAGAATTATCTGACTGAAGAACAGAATTCCCATGTAATGTTTCAGCAGTCTATAAGAGAAAGAGAGAGTTATATGGAGAAGAGAGAATCAAAGGAGCATGAAGAAATAAAAGTGGAAGATGAAAATTTATCACTTTATTTCATAGTGTTCTTTGGAGTCAATTCTGTCTTAACCTCACGTGTTTCTAAAGGCCTTCCAATTTTATTATTAGGCACACATTACTGGACTTAGCGTTTTTCACAGGTCCCATAAGCTTCTCATTGCTATATACCAAATACATGGGATCAAAGGGAAAGAGAATAACCTGGAAAAAACATTTTTGTATTTCTCAAAGGTGCTTACTAGAAATATTTCTGATCACAATGAAAAGTAACTTTTTTAGAGATATAGGAAATTATTTTTATCTCTGCAAATGTCATTTCTCACTTTCTTACTGAGGAAAAGTAGTATGGTTTTGCTGGTGTTTATCAAGTTTTAGGACTAAGATAATAAATATTGTATGAAAAACGTTGCGATGACATATAATTGAAACTATTAAGTACAAACTTATATAAACAAATAATTATGTGGTAATATTTAATTCGCAGGAAATACTTGGATACAAGTTTTCTAAGGAAATCTACCCTAATTGAGACCATGAAGTTATATTTTTGAATCGGGAAATGTAATGGTAATTTCCTTTAAAAGAAACACATACAACCTTTTTTTTGTCTTAACAAAAGTGGTTAATCATAGTTACTCTTCTGTCTTAACCTTTATTTTACCTCTTCTTTTTTACTTGGCCTGAAATGTAGACTCCTATTTTTGCATACAAATTGTCCTGTTTTATTTTCATATTTTATTAAAACTTATCTAAAATTATTAAGGAATTACGAAGAATACAATTGGTAGAAGATAGAAATATTTGGATTTTTATCTTCAGCTAGACCTTTAACTCCATCTAAGTAACCATCAAAAAACTAAACTGTGGATTTGGCAATTAATCTTCTGCATCAGAAACTTGACTTTCCTTTTAACTTCATTAGCATTCTCTGACCAACCACGTTAAGGGCCTAGAGTCGTCATGGTATTTAACTTTTTCCTTTTATGAAAACAAGAAAAATAAATCTAATGCTAATGTTTATATTTTGGTAGAAATCAATTAATATTTATACATTAAATATGTCCAATTGTTTTTTAAGTCATTTAGCTCAAATTGTGAATTATAAACAAAGATTTACATTATTATAACAAATGGTTAGATATCGATAAACCAGAGGAGATGGAATAAGCATAGATATTGGTATGAGTATGGATAGAAATATGTGTACAGTGGATATAGATTAGCTATATGTGTATTAAGTACACATTAGAAACACATTGTTTATACCTTAGAAATATATATAAACATGGACAATTAAAGGAAAACAGCCAAGAAAAATCTATTCAGACTATATAGAAAGATTGACATACAGTTGAGATAGGTAAATAAATTACAGAACTGATAGTTCACTCAGATACAACCAGGGAGAGTGGCAAGTATTGAGTCTATCGATAAAATATAAAGTGAATATATTGAAGGAAGTATTACATTAGAATGAGTTATTTACTTAACTGATGATCAGTTTTGAAATCTATAGTTGTAATAAAATAGTGTAATTTTGAAACCAGTATATTTTGCTTGATTTAATGAATATTATCCTCTATTATATACAGTTTATGTTGTGCCTTCCAAACATTACTTCAATATAAGCAGTGATCCACTGGAGCTAGCTCGTATCAGCTCACTGGAACCAATTATGCACCACTCTTCCCCAACTCCATTTTCAGGAAATCTGCTAAGGTAACAGCATTTATGGACACTGGTTTAAAGTCAAGTCTACTTTTTTTTTTTTTAATTTTTGAGAGCCAGTTAACATTTACTACTATGTTACCGAGTGCAACAGTCATCAATTTAATGTTTATACTATCCTAGATGACATACAGTCTTTAAAAGCTTTTCACGTAAAATATTGCCCTTTTATTTTATGTAAAAATTATTTTTCTTTACAGTTTAGCTCTTAAAATAATGCTAATGGCAGCTTTCTTCAGCTGCTGCTAAGGTGCTTGGTCCTTCCAAGGAATATAAGGCCGCATTGGGTTGAGACCCACACTTCATCCCACTGTGATTAGCACTGTGCCTGGCAGTGCCCACTCAGCACTTGCTGGTGTCATGGTCTCCATCTTGGAGCTCACTGCATCTATTCGGCCTTCATCCTCCATGTCAGATGAGGTGACAGTTATGGAGGGTAAGATCAACGTTCTCATTAAAGCAGCGTGGGTAAATGTTGAACCTTTCTGGCCAGGCTTGTTGGCAAAGACCCTAGCCAATGTCAACATAGGAGCCTCATTTGCAATGTAGGCGCTGGTGGACCTGCCCCAGAAGCTGGTGCTGCACCAGCAGGAGATTCCGCTCCCTCCACCACTGCTGCCCCAGCTGAGAAGAAGGAAGTGGAAGCAAAGAAAGAAGAATCAGAGGAGTCTGTTGATGACACGTACTTTGATCTTTTTGACTAAAACTCTTCTGGAACCTGTTCAATAAAAAGCTGAACTAAAGAATATAATGCCAGTACTAATGCAATACTAATAAGCATTTAATATCTTTCCAAGATAATTATGTAAAATGATGATGCATTTTTCAAGATTTATATCTGTACCACAAAAGAAAGTATGTTCTTATGAAAGCAAATGAGCAAAATTTTTGATGATAATTAAAGACAAAGTCAAGTCACACAGTAACTCAAAAGTAAAGATTTCACTCAACTGTGAAATCTAAAATATAAAATAAATGAATAAACAAACAAAAGGCAGAATCATACTTACAAATACAGGGAACAAACTGATGGTTGCCAGAGGGAAGTGAGGTGGAGGGATGGACAAAATGGGTAGAGGCGAGTGGGAGATAGAGGCTCTCAGTCATGGAATGAATAAGTCATGGGAATAAAAGGTACAGCATGGGAAATATAGTCAATGATACTGTAATATCATTGTATGGTGACAGATGGTAGCTACACTTGTTGTGAGTATAGAGTAGTATACAGAGATGTTGAATCAGTATGTTGTACACCTGAAGCTAATATAACATCCTGTGTAAACTATACTCAAAAAAAGATAGGGTAAACTTGAGTATAATTGCATATTTCTGGTCCTTTAGATTGCCACTGATAAATCAGATATAGAATGCAGGTCTATGATTCAATGGAGTGTTGGGAAACTTTAAATCAGGTGAAATTTTTTGAAAACACTAAAAGTGAAGCCATTTGAAATTTGAATCATTCATGTTTATAAAATATTGAAGTAAATAACTTATTTATCAGGTACAAGTAGCCAAAAAATTTAACTGTTATCAGTTCATCTCCTTCATAGAAACACAAAATCTTTTGGAAAGACAATGTGTACATTCTGCAGTTAATTATTTGATCACAACAATATGACCCAAATATCCAGCTGCTAGTGGAATTTTCTAATCATAAACTAGCCAAAATGCTCTTCTTCCTTCTATATGACACACGGTATTATTTAATGTGTTTATTTTTATTTTTATTTTTAAAATATCTGGTCTGTATGTTAGCATCCAGGTGGGTTGTCTAAGTGCTGCCTGAAGAGACACTTGCTAGGTGACCATTCGATCATTTTAGAAGCAGTCACAAACACAGTCAACAAGGAGAACAAATAAAACATAACAAATCCTTCTTTATTTTATTCTCAGAGAGTTCAAATTGTATGGGAACCATAGATACTTTCCACAACTGAAAAATGTGTATTTCTTACTTACTAACAACATAAAACATATATATTCCTCCTTTGTGTGACTCACCTGAGAGTTTCCAAAGACCTCAAATTCCCTAGTGTCCTTTATAAGTTCTTATACCAAAGAAGTTCCATACTTTTTATATGCCCAATTTTTTAAAGACACTGTTTTTGTTCTTCTTAAACTATTTTTATTTCTATTGAGAAAATTTTTTAATCTCTCAGTAAAATTTTAATAGAGTATTATTTTTAGTTTCTCCTTTAACAATTATTAGAGTTTTTGCAAAATAGGCATTGTTACAAGCTTATAAACCTAAGAAGCTATACAGAAGTATTTTCGGCTATTAATTATTAGGTTGTAGTGTACAAAAAAACAAAACAAGACAAAACTGCCATCCTAAATAAATCAAGGACTATGTTACCTTATATCAGAAAACTGGCCTTGCCATATACTAATGTCTTTCTTAATTTTTTACTTTATTTATACAATGAGGTTATTAAATTATATTTTATAGATACCTTGTAAGGTTTCATTAAACTAAAAATATATAATATTTTGAATATTATTTGAATACAAATAGAAAATATTTGTAAATCATCATGACTGCTTTCCATCTTCAGACTTCTGTTTCTTTTCTATGTATTTCTCCTTTTCTTTTTCTTTTCTCTCCTTTTCCTACTGTTTTCTTTCTTTTCATCTGTTCTTCTCCCAATACCTCCTCTCCCTCCCAAAAAAATGATGATCTTCTTTTATCATCTTTCTTCCTTGTTCCTTCTATTTTTCCTTGTCCATTTTTTTTACTTCCTCTCATGTATTCTATACATGAATTCTATACATGTATTCTATACATTATAAACCAATTCCTGGACTCTTACAGTCCAAATTATGCCCATGGTCCACAATTCATATATTGACACTCCAACACTTGGTAACTTCAGAATATGGCTATTTTTATGGATGATCTTTAAAAAGGTAATTCAGTTAAAATAAGGTAATGAGGATGGGCAGAAAGAGGCCATCTGCAAGCAAAGAAGAGACGTATCACCAGGAACCAATCTGTCCAAACCTTGATCTTAGACTTCCAGCCTCCACAACTGTGATAAAATCATTTTCTACTGTCTAAGCTTCCCAGCCTATGTACTTTGTATGGTAGCTCTAGTAAACCAATACACTGACCAATCCTGACTCTGAAGTAGAATTTATACAATAGTTTGTTTGTTTCCATGTTCTCTCCCTTCTTTAGCATCACTCTTTGCTCATGATGTGGTTTTCTTATGAATATTATATCTCAAAATTATCAATTACCATACAAAATGTTTTAATGGATACAGTTATTAAGTTGCCTTAAACCTTAGTACAAATGATGAGAATCAAGGGCTCTTCATTGACTCCATTCCCAAGTCATGTTAATACGTACAATTCCCTTGTAATTCATGCTGGTTAAGTTCCACAATAGTCTATGTGCCAAGCTTCATGCTAGATATCAAGCTCATAAGCAAAAATTACAAAGCCTTAAAAATGAGAATATATCTTTGGCAAACAATATAGTATAGACTAATCTATATTTCTAGTTCAAATCAACCTCATACATTTTATTTTCTTCTGGATGCCTTGCAGGTAAACTAATAAACTTAAAAAAAATAAGATCAATTATGTTTCCCTCGACAACCTCTTGAATCTCATTTCTTGTTCATGGTATTATGCTCCTCTCTACCAATGAAATTAAGAATATTAACTCAGGGGTGCCTGGGTGGATCAGTCAGTTGAGCATGGGACTCTGGCTTTGGTCCAGGTTATGATCTTGGGGTTTGTGAGTTTGAGCCCTGCATCCAGTCTGCACTGACAGTGCAGAGCCTGCTTGGGGTTCTCTCTCTTTCCTCTCTCTCTCTGCCCCTTCCCTACTCACATGCTCTTTCTCTCAAACAAACAAACAAACAAACTTAAAAAATCTTAAAAGATATATGCACTCCTATGTTTATTGCAGTGTTATTTACAATAGTCAAGACATAGAAACAATTTAGTTCCATCAACAGATGAATGGATAAAGAAACTGTGGTATATATACACAATGGAATATTACAGGGCCATAAAAAGGATGAGATTGTGTCATCTGAGACAAAAGGGACAGACCTAGAAAGTATTACACTAAATGAAACAAGTCAGACTGAGAAAGACAAATGCCATATGGTTCCATTCACAAATGGAATCTAAAAAATGAATAAACAAACAGAAAGCAGAATCAGAACTATAAATACAGAGAACAAACTCATGGTTGCCAGAAGGGGCAAGGGGGATTGAGCAAAATGGGTGAAGGGGAGAGGGAGGCATAGGCCTCCATTTATGTAATGAGTAAGTTACGGGAATAAAAAACACAGTATTGGGGCACCTGGGCGGCTCAGTGGATTGAGCGTCCAACTCCTGATTTTGGCTCAGGTCATTATCCCAGGGTCATGATATCTAGCCCTGCATCAGGCCTGCTTAGGATTCTCTCTCTCTCTCTCTCTCTCTCCATCTCCCCTGTTCATGCTCTCTCTAAAATAAATGAAAATAATAATAATAATAATAATAATAATAATTTTTAAGCACAGTATAAGGAATATGGTCAATGATATAACAGCAATGTAATGGGACAGCTGATAGCCATCCTTGTGGTGAACATAACATAATGTATAAACTTGTCAAATCACTAAGTTGTACACCTGAAACCAATATAATGTTGTGTGTCATCTATACTCAAAAAAAAAAAAACCCAAAACAAAAAACAAAATAATCTTCAAATCATCTCTGACTTGTCCAATTTCCTCATATTCTCTCCCTCTTCAACATAAGACAGGGGACACAAATGAATCAATCCCCAGCCTTCATAAACATATACAATGAAACAGTAGGTAATAACTTTCACGTTAAGAGTTGTCACTTTTTTTAAAAAAGTGCATGAATTGTTAAAAAAAAAAAAAGACTAACATTTGTAAATTCATACTTCTTTTTTTCTGCTGCAACATTTATAAGCCTAAATCCCTTGATTTTATCCCCTCACCCTTATAGTTGATCTTCCTACAACTTTTCTCTCTTGTCATTGGCAATTCATCGTACATACTAATGTCTAATACTTTGTCTGAAACATAGATCTCATCATGTCAACTTCTTAAACTGAGTTTGGTTAATCTCCAGCTAAAGTATAGGGGGCACTGCATTGGATTTTGGAAAGTTATATGTGGACAAAGATGTGAATGGGCTTAGAATGTACACTAAGAATGAGACACTGATTAACATTAGTTTGTTTTGAAAAGATAATGGTATCATACTTTTTTTTTCTTAAAGGAGACCTGCTTGCTTTTGAACCTATGGCATATCCTCTGAATATGCCATATTCAGTTTATAGTTTTCCTCTGAAATTGTCACGTATTGTAATACAGGTCCTTAGCCTTGGCTGGCTGTAGAGCAGAATAACTCAGGGAGAAATATTAATGCTTATATCCCTTTCTGAGAGATATAGATTTAATCGATCTGAATTGCAGTCTGGACATTGAGATTTTTTAAAAGCTCCCAAATGTGATTCCACTGTGCACCCAAGGCTGAAAACCATGATATTAAAGGAATGTTATCCTCTTTTTCTATCATGTACATTCTTGCATAACCATCTGAGCATAATCTAGAGCTGTACTATCCAATACAGGATGTCCAATATCCACTAACCTCATGTGCTAATGAGCACTTGAAATATGGCTAGCGTAATGCCAAGATTTAATGTTTTATGTATGTAGTACATACAACCACAAATTGACTATGCATTAAAAAAGAATATTGCCTATTTATTATATACTCCATGATCACATACTCACATACTTTGCTTTATTTTTTCCATATTATATATTATATATAATAATTATCTTGTTCATGATTTTATAATCTGTCGCTTCCCATTAAAAAGTAACTTCATGAGGGGCTCAGCTGGTTGAGTGTTCGACTTTGGCTCAGGTCATGATCTCACAGTTCATGATTTCCAGCCCCACGTAGGGCTGACAAGCTCAAGCTCAGAGCCTGGAGCCAGCTTCGGATTCTGTGTCTCCCTTTCTCTCTGCCCCTCCCCCACTCACACTCTGTCTCTGTCTCTCTCAAAAATAAACATTAAAAAATTTTTTTTCAAAACTAAATGATTCATAGATTATTAGTATATATTTGTTGAATGAGTAACAGCTAACAGTTAACTAAAGTTATCCAATTTTGATTATTGATTATGTCAGTATTCGGTATTTTAAAACAACTATTTTTTTTCAGTTATTATAGAAGAGTTAAACTCCGTTTCAAATTCATTTTGAGGGTTGTCATTACAACACAATTCAAGCCTAACACTTGGTGTGCTTTTACTTTCCTTTGTGGGGCCTCTCTCACATATTACGTATTTGTATATCATGTTGAACATCTAGGCTACTGGAGGAAAATAAAACAGCAACATTGATGGTAATGTAAATGCATATCAAAGCACTTGTTGGATTTAAGATGTATTCTGAAGTTTAAAACAGAATTTCAACAGACTGAGTGAGGAGAAAAATGATGCATAAATTGTCTAAGATAACTTCCAAGTTTCTGGAATGAAAAAATGGTTAAATAAAGGTATGTAGGGGGAGAAGTCTGGGGTATTTTATGATGCTAATGAGATAGAGGCATATATATATATATATATATATAATATGTATATTATAATATACATATACATAATATGTATACATATTATATACATATATATAATATGTATAATATACATATATAATATTACATACATAATATACTTTATATATTTATATGTATTAATATATATTAGCAGTCAGTTCGTGTCAGTTCATAGTGAAGACAACCTAGAACGCACTGATTGGGAAGGGCCATCCTTACTAGGCCAGGAGAGTTCACCCAGATAGCATTCCAATTTACTGTCTTACTTGGCCTTTATGCCTTATGCCTTCCTACCTAGGCTTCAATGATCTCTTAACTCTTTTGAATCAATTATCTCAAATAATGTTTGCTCTGAGCTTAATGTCTCCTGGATAGAATATCATTCCCTGCTAACTAGCAACAGGCATAGCAACCGTGTAAAACACATAACTCTTCAGGAAGTTTGGCAGGTTCTATAAAAATGTAAATACACAGACCCCTTGAGGAAACAGTTTTGTCTAGGAATATATTTTTTCAGTAATCCTTCAAATGGAATCAGAAGTAGATTTTCAATGATATTCTTTGAATAATTTATTCACTCATTCATTCTATTATTGAGCATCTATATCAGGACCTATACTACACACTGGGAATAAAATGATAAACAAAATAGATCCAATATATGCCTTCATAAAGATTACAGATTAGTAAGAAAAAAATCAACTATTCATACAGATGGTTAGATATAAACTGTGAAAGTATTATGAAAATAAACACAGGATGCTATAAGAACATGGTGGCAGAGTATTTACACTAAAGTATACTGAAGTGATTTAGTATCAATCAATTAGTATTAAGAGTATTAGTATTAAGAGTTAGTTATATTTAGCCTAACATTTCAAAGATAATAGGAGCATGGCAAGAGTTAAGACTGAGAGGGGCTCCAAAAAATGGAACCTCACCCATGAGATCAAAGAAATATTCCCTAAGGAAATGACATTTCATCTGAGATATGAAAAGGGAAAAAGAAAGCAGGGAAGAGAATTTTCCAGACAAAGGAAACTACATGTGCAAAGGTATGCTTTCAGAAACTAAAATAAGGTAATTGTGTTGCTACACATCTCAAACTATGAAAGAAACCCATAAATATGACTAACCAAGATGAGTTAATTTTGCTATACCCATAATATGCAATCCTATGAAAAAGTACAGATAGATGATAGATGATCAATTTGTTAATTAAAAAAAAAAAACAAGAATGTATCTTAAAACCAGGCTTTTATTTAGGAATAGCATAAATGATATTTATATGTGTGTGTGTGTGTATGTATGTGTGTAGGGTCAATGATTTTTAGTCCTTCATATATTTAAAAATATTTTTCCTTTATCATTATTGGTAATTTTTTTATCATTATTTTTTTAAAATTTTTTTCCAATGTTTATTTATTTTTGGGACAGAGAGAGACAGAGCATGAACGGGGGAGGGGCAGAGAGAGAGGGAGACACAGAATCGGAAACAGGCTCCAGGCTCTGAGCCATCAGCCCAGAGCCCGACGCGGGGCTCAAACTCACGGACCGCGAGACCGTGACCTGGCTGAAGTCGGACGCTTAACCGACTGCGCCACCCAGGCGCCCCTATATTATTTTTTAATACATTTAACGTCCTATACCCTTGCCTGATCCACAGGAAAATTTTTTTAGGCTTGGCAGTTGTCTGATAAGTAGGGAATAAAAATCAGACCTCAAATATGATTCAAAAGTACATGATTTGGACATGTATTTCAGAATATGGGTGACTGAATTGCATTGCTGATATTCACAAGATGTTGGCTCATGTCTGGTGTCCTAACTTATTCTGTGTTTTTATTCAAGATGATAAAATAAAAATTGTACTGTGCATTACACAGTTCTGCAGCATTATAGTGGAAACATTTAAGAAAGCAGATATCAGAGGAGCAGGTCTGAGGGGAAAATAATAAGGTCTGTTACAGAGAAATTGAATTTTATTGTAGGCCACTGTATAATATATATATATTATTTTCTTTTTAAATATGGGGTTGGGTAAGTCATTGGGGCAAGAAAAATGAGAGGCTGAATTGACAATAGATCATGTTCCATGGAACATAATTTGAGATTCTTATCCAAGTTAATATGTGATACTGAAACCCAAAGAATAAGAGAAACTCTTGAAGAGATGCTTAGTTTCAGAACCTGAAGTGAAGTCTGAATTTTTGCTAAAAATGAGGAAGAGGAGCAAAAATTTGCAACAAATTTGGGATACAAAACGAGGAGTCCATATTCCAAAAATTAAACAAGAGCAAACAATTTGGGAATATACAGGCTATGGAAAAGATATCCATAGTATGAAACTAGGTTATTCTTCGGTGTTTTTAAGTTATATTGCAATATCTAAGATATGTAAGAAAATAAGTCAAAGAGTGGAAAAGAGTCACTAGCATACAGATGGTACCTAAAGTTACTGGATACGATAGGCAGGGAGAGCTCCACAGAAGAAAAAGTCTAGGATCTACCTGGATCATTAATTTATTATTTAACAATTCAACTATTACAACATCAAATTACTTCCCTATCTATCAGTGATACAGCAGTGAAAAATAATTGTCAAATTATTAACTTTAATGGAATTTAAATTCAAGTGGATTCTAGAATATCATATTAGGGACGTAAAGAGCCAACAAACGAGTGTGATGAGAGGAGAGATAACATGGAGAAAAATGTGTTATCATTCTGGTGTGGGAAAGAAATAAAAACAGAAATATGGAGAAGAGAGAGAGACTGACAGGTCTTGTGCTCTACTGCTAACTGTATTTTCTGTAAATATATAGACAGTCATTACCACACAATACAGAGGGTGGTATGTCCCATATAAGAAATAAACAGAGCACCTGGGTGGCTCAGTTGGTTAAGTGTTTGGCTTTTGATCTCAGTGCAGGTATTGATATCAGGGTCATGAGTTCAAGCCCTGTGTTGGGCTTTTTGTTGGGCATGAAGTCTACTGATGATAGATAAATAGATAGATAGATAGCCAGACAGGTAAACAGATGAATAGGTTCAGAAGGAGGATAAGCGTAAGTGTGAGAAAAGATATTTACACTCCAGCTGCAGAAGAGATATAGTTTATGAATATATATATGGCACAAGGCTGAAAGAGCCTAGGTCCTTCCTAACTGGTCTTTGTATTTTCTCAGTTCCTGGCACATGCAGAGTTCTGCCACATGATACAAAAATAGCTCTATGACTTGACATTTTGATTGTAAGAGTTTCCAAAATCAGATGAAGAGGTGTACTGCATAGTTTATTGTACCCATAACCATCCCTCAAGAGACGTGTTTTTATTCTAAAGCAGTTACCAACAAGCAAACCCAGAGCAAATGTGAATTTTTAGCATGACTCTTAAAGTACTGCGACATGTAGAATGTGTACCATTCAAGCCACAGAGAAGATACTAGACAGACCATTGCTGCTGAACTGTCAATCTCAATGGATTTGCCCTTTCAAAACAATAAGAAGCATCTGAAGAACTGTGCAAGAATATCAGCACCACAGTGAATCTGAAAACCTTTCTGATTAGTTTGTTCTTCATTTAAAAAAGAAATATCCAGTTTGTATTAAAAGGTGTTAGCATTATTCCATAGCTAGTTTGACCCTGTAAGCAAAACATGATAGTTTCTTTTCTCAGCAAACATGCATCTCAATGAGCCATTACTTCAGCAGTGATACCGTCTTTCATGTATTTATATCTGTTTCTGCATATGACACTTTGAATGTGTATTGCTAAGATTTATTTGATAGGGTATTGTCCCATTTTCATTGCCCCATTTAAATTTTTTTTCTTTTCTTTCCTACAGATGATATAAATCAAAATCTTAGTGCCATAAAACCTAATTGGACATCTTGCAATTCTGCACTATTATAAAAGAATGCTATATATGAACAAAGCTTTATGTATTTGAGTGGTTTATTTGCCTCTTCTGTAAGATAATACAAATGACAATCAGCTTAAGAACCCACACATGGCAGATTTTCATGGTACTATTATATCAGTTTAGGTGCTGTATATGAAACCTGATGAGCCTAGTAATAACTTCAGAAAGTAAGGTTATCAAAGGAGTGCCTATTTCAGCAGGAACTAGAATCATCCACAACCGGCAATCTCTATAGACTGCCAAATTACCCAAAATTCTATTCTGCAAAGCAGTAATCTTTAATGTTCCAATAAAAAGTAACTCTTTTTGGGATAGCTATTGTGCTTGTAATTGCACACTCAGAAACTAATTTGCATAAGACTACGAAGGACCACAGGAAATGTACTGATAAAAAAGATAATTTAAGATGACTGGGAAGCCATTTGTGCCCATGCTATCCTGTCTTCATTTATTCTTCCCTCAATTATCAAGTACTTACCCTGTGCCTGGCACATACGAGTCACTGGGAATAAAGATTTAAAAAGAAACATTCCATGCCCAAAGGAGCCCATGTTTTCATGCTAAAAACAGCAACAGGCAGTAAGATCAGTGTTTGATATTTCTTACTACAGAGGTATATATCATGGCTATTTGGGGGGGTTGGGTTTGGGGGCTTAGGAGTGATGAGTCAAAGAAGCTACTGAGATGAGAAGGCATTTGATAAAGATGGGGAACTGGAGAGAGAGGCCATTCTATGTAGAGAGAGTGTCCTGTGAAAATGCCTAGAAAATGAAGGAACTGCGTGCATTTTGTACACTGAATATAGTTCAGGTTAACTGAGTATGGAGAAAGAATGAGAAAAAAAAGAGTTAGGTTCAAGGAGTGGGATGGAGGGGAGGGAATGAATTGTGAAGTATTAAGAAAGCAGAATTGGCACATGCTGGTAGAAGATGAAAAGGAAGGGTAAGGAGCCAAATGTTAATTTCTTCATAAAAAAATGATGTGTTTTTAGTCAGAATTCAGATTCTATTTGAAATGTTACGGTACTCCAGTTTAACTTTATACAGTATTAATCCAATGGCCTTTTTTGATATATTTTATTTAAACAGTCTAAATATATTTTTACCATTTTTAGTACAGCATATATATGATACTATGTACTTCATAAGAGTCTGCTTTTTGTAAATTTTGGGTCTGATTTTACCCATAATGTTCCTATAAGGATAAAATAAGTGAATATCCGTAAATTCATTAGTTCAGTGCCAGGCACATACTGATTTTTAAAGAAACAAATATAAATCAGAACACAACAATACATGTTCCCCATGCATTTTATATGAGCACATGTCTAAAATAGCTAAGTCAAAATTTATAAATGAGTTTTAAATTGAATCCTTCCATTTAACTATCCTAAAAGTTAATTACCTTGAAAGTTTCCTGATACTTTTCTTGTTGGGGCTGGTTTAACATCTAATCTCTGTTTAAATAACATTTAACATTTGTTAAATAAAAGCACTGAATTAATGATTCATTATTTTCTGTATTTTCTGATATTCTGAATATTTTGGAACATTTTTTTTGTGTTTCCAAACATGACATTTTCTTTCATTTTTTTCACTGATTTATTCATTTAGTAAGTACTAATAAAGTTTTACTTTGCGCCTGGTATATTGTAGATGAGGAATCAGAAGTGAATAAAATAGAGAATATCCTTTCCTTAATGAAATGGAATTTGTATTTTATATCATTTGTGTATCTGTGACACATATATATCACAAAATTTCTGCAATATTCACACCTGTTCCATATTGATTCAAATGTATGTGCAAAACAATTTAACTCAGGATACACTTATTAAGAACTTAATCCTTTTCAAGGACTGTGCTAATGCTCATTTCTTAAGAAAATTTTTAAAAATGTTAATTTTGAGAGAGCAAGAATGAGAGAGCAAGAGTGGGGGGGTGGGTTCAGAGAAAGGGAGAGAAAGAATCCCAAGGAGAGAGCAGAGTTCCAGGCAGAGCTCAATCTCTCACAGGATCCATGAGATTATGACTTGAGCCAAAATCAAGAGTCACAAGCTCAACCAACTGAGCCACCCTGTGCCCCAAGCTCATTGTTATGCAAATCTGTGTGCTATGCAGAAAGCTAGGTATGCATATAAAATAAAACCATGAAATATCTGTCATTTAAAAGCTCAGCAGGAGCATCTGGGTGGCTTAGTTCTTTAGGCATCCACCTTCCGCTCAGGTCATGATTGTGCTGTTCAAGAGTTCGAGCCCCACATTGGGCTCTGTGCTGACAGCTGAGAACCTGGAGCCTGCTTCAGATTCTGTGTCTCCTCCTCTCTCTGCCCCTCCCATGCTCATGCTCTGTCTTTCTCTGTCTCTCAATAATAAATAAATGTTAAAAAAATGTTAATAAAAATTTTAAAAAGCTCAGCAAAACTTATCACAAAAAGCATAAGAACAGAAACTCAGAGATACCCTTCTGATAAGACATCAAACTGTTGTAATGTTAGGCTATTGCAGAATGTCTGCTGAGAGTGAAAATCAATGTCTGCAAAATTAGATTTGCAAGGCAGAAGAGTTATCATATTGAATTTAGGCTAAATAATGATCAAAATCAGAAAAGGCATTTTAGTGTTTCCATTTATGATAATGACATTTCTAAACTTATTTTTTTTGTTTTATACTTTCATCTCTACCTTCTTTGTTTGTTTGTTTGTTTGTTTTTTTTTTTTTTTTTTTTTTTCAACATTTATTTATTTTTGGGACAGAGAGAGACAGAGCATGAACGGGGGAGGGGCAGAGAGAGAGGGAGATACAGAATCGGAAACAGGCTCCAGGCTCTGAGCCATCAGCCCAGAGCCTGACGCGGGGCTCGAACTCACGGACCGCGAGATCGTGACCTGGCTGAAGTCGGACGCCTAACCGACTGCGCCACCCAGGCGCCCCTGTTTGTTTGTTTTTAAACTAACTACTCCTAAAATTTTCTATTACCCCTCACTTTTATTGCAATTTGGGAATACTTCCTTCATGAAAAATACTTTATACATCACCCATTGTGTACGTGAAATATGACCCAATTCTCTCTCCCTCCTTTCAATGCATAACTTGACTCTGAGGGTTCTGTTTCCTTAGTAGTTTCTTGAATCTGCTTTTAAAAAAAATTTTTTTTATGTTTATTCATTTTTGAAAGACAGAGAGAGACAGAGCACAAGCAGGGGAGGGGCAGAGAGAGAAAGAGGGGGACACAGATTCCAAAACAGGCTCCAGGCTCTGAGCTGTCAGCACAGAGCCCGATGCGGGGCTCAAACTCACGAACTGCGAGATCATGACCTGAGCCGAAGTTGGACGCTTAACCGACTGAGCCACCCAGGTGCCCCAAGAATCTGTTTTTTAAGCTTATTTATTCTGAAGGAGAGAGAGAGAGAGAGAGAGAGAGAGAGAGAGAGAGAGAGAGAGAATCCCAAGCAGGCTCCGCACTGTCAGCGCACAGCCCAATGAATGTGGGGCTTGAACTCACGAACTGTGAGATTGTGACCCAAGACAAAACCAGGAGTTGGACCCTTAGCCAACTGAGCCATGCAGGTATCTGGTTGCATCTGCTCTTTCACTTTGCTTTTTTTTTTTGAAATCACATATTCTGCTTCTTTATTATTTCAACCTTTATTTCCTTATATTACCTAGTATGCATTTAATGTTCATGTGGAAAATACACCCAGAAAAATAATTCATTCTGACCTTTACCTTTGCCATTCTTTAACAGTCCACAGTCTGTGGCAACATTATAAATCTTAACCATCAAGTGGAATCCATGCTTATCCTTACCTAAGCTAGATCCTGAATGTTACAAAAGCATTTTACATCTAATACAAAAGGATTGGAAGTAATCATCTTTCCCTTCACCTGCAACAGTAGTTTGGTCTCTGTTTCACTCAAATTATTGTAAGTAGTTTTAATTAGTTAAGTAGTTTTAAGTAATCTCTCATTTATACCTTTTCTTAAGAAACCTCTTTATTGGAGTATAATTAATAAACCAATAATAGACTGGCATTTTTTTGAATGAACAAAATGAGGTTTATAACACAGCTAGAAAATTTGAGGTATCAACTAACTATAAAGAGAATAGGTAACTATCAATTTTTATCTAATCCTGTTGGTCTGACACAGTCAAACCCATATTCCAAGTTACTCCACTTCATTCTCTCCCAGTTGGCTTCTTCTCCACAGTTGAACCTAGTTTTTTATCCTTATGGTTTTAACTTTAAACCCTGATAACAGTTGAGCTAATTCTCTTTGCTTGCAAAGTTAATGACTGAAGAAGAAAAGTCCTTTATGTATGAAAAGAAAACCCACTCTATAAACTTCAGGTAGATATTGGCTTTCTCATTGTACCTGATCCCTAATCTGGCAGCACCCGTGGATGATGCATAGAGCAGTGTGCTTGATGGGCCTCTGGTGGGTTTCTCAGTCTACTCTTTTTGAGTGAATCTCAAGTGTTACTTTCCAGGACCTGCCAGCAGCCTGATGGCCTCAGCTTTCTCCAATGTATCTGATGTATAAAATGTGATGAGTTTGAAGATATGCATGTATCTGTGAAATCTATACCACAATCAAGGTAATAAATACATCACCTCCAAAATTTCCTTCTACTCTCCTTGTTTGAAGTAAGAACACTTAACGTGAGCTCTTCTCTCAACAAAGTTTTAAGTGTACAATACGAATTGCTAACCAAAGGCACGATGTTGTATAGCAGATCTCTAGAACTTGTTCATCTTGCAAACTGAAAGGTTGTACCTACTGAGCAACAACTCCCCACTCTCCATTCCTCCCAGCCCCTGGAAACCACCATGTTGCTATCTGTTTTTATGGGTTTGCCTATTTTAGATTTCTCATGTAAGCGGGCAGGATCATGAGGTGTTTGTCCTTCTGTGATGGGTCTATTCCATTTTTCTTGGCTCTACCTTTGAGTTTATCCTCCTTGGAATTATAGGATGTCTTTTCCTGAAGTACAAAATTGATCATATTACTGACCTACCATTCAATGGACTTCTGGCTAAAAGCACTAGCGGAAAGATAATTTTGCGTTTATTACCTTACTTGAAATCTACCAAACATAAAAATATTTTAAGTAAAAACAAGTAAGTTCTTTCAATTCAAATAATTCAATTTAACAAAATATTCAATGAGGTTAAAACCACAGTACACAATTGTTTCTTTGCCATTTTATCTAATAATAGATGGCCTTATTGTATCCCAGACTGAATCACTTGTTCAAGTTACACTGTTACTGGTTAAATGAGGTTCAGTGAGTTACCTTCTACCTCTGCCTTATTCTTCATCTGTAAAATGTTATTACTTGGAGCAAGATCTCGAGTTCTACTCATTGCTAATGCTTTGGCTCTATTTTTTCTGCCTTGAGTATTATTAGAGAGGGGTAATCATAAATGGAGAGGAGTGGACAAGAAAAAAAAATACGACTTTTTCTGGAACTAGACAGAAATGGGCATGTAGACAAAACTGTACAAAATAATTAAATAACAAAATATAAGTAACTTAGTAACAAAAATAATAGACAGCAGGGGCAAAGGATAGAAACAGAAATATGTGACCTTGAGCTATGTTTGTATTATCTCTAAGCATTTACTTATTTAAAAAGAAACTTTTCCTTATATAGAAATAGGAAGGTCATGATTGTGTTTCTGGGAATATGCAGGGGGACTTAGGAGATGGACAAAAAGGGTAACTTTACCTATTAACTACATAAATACCAACGGCACATAAGAAACATCTTGCAGCATTCGTGAAATTTCATATTTAAAAGCTCGACAAAACTCACAATTTTTCAAACCCTTTCAACAAAACTGTGATATTCTCTCTACTACCCTACCAACCAGCTCCTCCATCTTTTTTTCTGGCTGCTCCCTAGGAGCTCTCATTTGTTCTTCTGACATCTTTTCTATCCTTGCAAACATTTTCCCCCAGAGGAGAGACAAAGGACACACATAATCTTTGAAGCATCCAGTTGGAGTTATTGATTTTATTTTTCTGTAAGTCATATCTTCCTGCTGCTTGTCTCTGCTTTGCCAACACCAAGCTTTCACATGTGTGAACAGACTGAAATGAATAAGCAAAATATTGACTTTTAAAGAATCACAAAGAACAGAAAGACTTGGAAAGGCTTTTATGCATCCTCTAGTGCAAACTCCTTCCTTTGACGGATGAATTGAGTCTGGATTGGAGGAAGAACTTGCTGAGAGTCAAACATATTGTATACATTGAATCAGATACAGTATTTCAAATGTTATGACCCTCCAGAATTTGTCATACCACAGTAAAATTGCTTGTTGGAGTTATTATGTAGCGTAAACAGTATGCCCTGTATGGGTTAGATTATATACAATCTCACATTCCCAAATATATACTGTTATTAAGAAATGTTTAAAGGGCCCCTGGGTGGCTCAGTTGGTTAAGTGTCCGACTTCGGCTCAGGTCATGATCATGCCATTTGTGAGTTCAAGCCCCACGTCGGGCTCTGTGCTGACAGCTCAGAGCCTGGAGCCTGCTTCGGATTCTGTGTCTCCTCTCTCTCTGCCTCTCCCATGCTCATGCTCTGTCTCTCAATAATAAATAAATGTTAAAAATTAAAAAAAAAAAGAAATGTTTAAGAAGCTCTTAATTAAAAAAATACTAAGCACCTAAAATTTCTTTTTGCCTGCTGGATATTGTTCATGGTGTTTATTTTCTTATTTTTGCTATGAATGTGGAGTAAAAACTCATATTCTTTGTGTCCCTTGTAACATTTTTGTAGTTATTTACTTCTGCCTCTTAGTGCATTCAAGCAAAAATCACACTAAATTAAATTTTCAGGTGTTTTTCAGTCTACACACATAGTTTGAATTTTGGCAAATGACTGAAAAACCATGCAAGATTTGACATGTGGTTATCAATTATCACTTGTGACTTTATTTCCACTGAAGAGATGATCAAAATTCAGCAGGGAGTTTCTTCCTATTCTCTTTAGCATATTGAATTTTTCCTCCATTCACTCTTAAAATAAAAGTAAACAGTTTTAGGTGTCTTATGTAGAGGTATATCCTCAGATTATCATTTTTGGTGAGTTCTAGTGTTCAAATTCTATTTTTCATATCTCTTAAAACTTTAAAACAGAACCTTCAGGTCTCCAGAATTTGATAGAAAGTCTGAGATTGTAATCAAGCTTTGGAGTTCTCTTATTTCCCAAAGATTATACTTTCACCACACTTTTAGGTTTTGAGGATGCCTTAGCTTTGGGCCAGATATTTTTAAAGATACCTATTCAGAATATTCTTGGTTTATAGTTCTATTTGTATTTTGGTTTTAATTATTTAGTCCACCCTACTAGTGAAAATAGGATCATCACTGTAATTTTCACCAGAGAAACACATAAGATGCCAAAATAAATTAAACAGAAATAAATTAGTCAAACAATCTATAACAGGGCTGAAACTATGGCAAATTTCAGTAGACTGAATGTAAAACACATTTGAATCAAGACATATATTTGCAATAGTCATTTCACTAGAGCAGTGGGAAAAGAAGTCAAAATATTTCACTGTTTGAACTCAGTGGTGATTCTGAGTTCTGAGAATTATGGTGAGAGATAGGAGAACAAAGTAATTCATTTGAGGACCTTTTAGATTCATGGGAAATTAATCCACAATAACATGATTTGGGGATATGTAGGCCCTTGGGTGGTTACCAAAGAAGCAGAAGAAAGGAATACATATAGTGTAAACAGAAGTTAATTGGAAATGACTGTGTCTAAAGGGATATGAAAGAATAGGATTTGGTGGTCTATTATTCTTGCATTCTTTTTGTTTTCTTTTTCATGGAAGAGCTAAATTTATGCTTACAACGGACTGAATTTTAGGGCAAACTTAATGATTTTGTTTTTAAATATCTAGGTCTTATTTTCCTCTAAAATTTATAAAGAAGCAATGGCTCTACACTCCAATTTATTATTTTTTCTATTATTAAGTTCAGTGTTCCTCTCCCACAATGCTGATACTTTCAAAACTCACAAAGTACAATTTTCTGTTTTTCTATCATGTAACTGCAGATTTTATTTTTTTGATACACACACATATATGTTATACATTTTTTAAAAAAATTCTTAACTAGAAATATCTCTCATATATTTCTATTTCCATTGTGAAACTGAAATTTACATTTGAAAGGATACCCCTTATTTTATTCACAGACATAGCTTCTCTACAAATATAGACCTTCTTGGACTCATCTTCAGATATTATAGGTCAGTGGATTCTTTGCATTCTTAGTCACTTATACCTTTGTTTAAAATTGGTAGTAATAATGATACCATTTATTAACTAAATTAGTTCACCAAATATTTTTGAGCTTACACTATTAGTTACATTTTAGGATACTTAGTTACACCAGAAAGGTAACATCTGCAGTTTAACAGAATTTATGTTCTATGGCTGGAAATAGATGAGTAAGTAACTGCAATGAAAGGGTGTATATGTTATGCTCTGGTAAATATAAGGTGAGCATAACATGATTGGAGAGATGTGCTATACAGAGAAACAATTTCCAAATCTATGAGGATGTTTCAAGAAGAATAAACAGCATATTACAAGTGCTAGTGATAGAAAAAGCATGTTAAGTTAAAGAATAAGTTTAGTAGAGTTTACTGAGTTATGACAGACAAATAAAAATGGAGATACAATATATTCTTTTGTATGGTTTGTGCTAGGGATAATATAAGCACTGAATATAACTTGCCCATAACTTACCAAGTATTTTCAATGGAAACAGAATTCTTAAATTTGTTTCTGTTTTCTTTTCATTTTAGAAAAAGCTGATCAAAGAAGAAAATTATTTCCTACGATTTGTACCTGAGTCATGTGTTTAGAAGAAAATCTTTTCATAACAGATGTGCTATATAAAAGAATATCAGGGTGTACTGAAATCACACATACCCTTTCTTTCATGACATGATTGCTCAGTTAATTATGTACATCTTAAACATGTAAAGAAAAGACAACAGATGGTACAGGCTTAGTTAAAGAGGTAAGTCCATGAAAATAACCTTACTCAACATAACTTGAATTTCCTTTCTCAAATTATTTTGTTCAGTGGATCAGAAAATGATGCTACCACTGAAGAAAAAGAAAAATTCAAGAGCATAGCTCTAATATCAAAGCCATTGATATATCCCAACAAGAGTCACATTACTACCCTGGCTAGTCAAGAAAAAACAAACAAAAAAAAAAACACTTCTTAAATGCCCATAGTGAACAAAACTTTGCTGGAAAGAAGACAGTAGACTTCTAGTTTGAGAAGACCACTATTTGGAAACTTAGAATCCTTCCTAATACATAGATTTTGGAAATAAAATTATAAACATGGTAAACCCTCATTAATCCCTATTATACACAGGTCATATGCCTCAAAAAGGGGATCCACTCCTCTTGAAAAATAAATACAAATCAACACACACACACACACACACACACACACACACACACACACTGAGCCTTCTTTGCCAGGCTTTTGTAATCCATTAAAGATATCCATTCCTTTGCTCATTTAGAGACCTGGTGTCATTTTATTACCTCTTTCTTACTACCAAGCCCATGAATTCAATTTTCAAATCACACTCAATTTTTCTGAAAATTGCCCTCTGACCTGTCTCCATGAATCCATTCTTACCAATTTATAATCCATTAGCTTCAAAGCTTCTCGAAAGATTCTATGGGCTCCTTTTGAAATGTTAATAGAAATCTGCATCTTCTATGGTTAGAACTTTTTAATGGCCTGCTATGCCCCATTAGAGAATAAACAAACAAAAATCTCAGGAATTCCTACATTTTCCAGGAACTGTCTAATTCTATAGCTACGTCTGGTATTGTAGGGTCAGCTCAGTAATGGTATATAATAAAGATTACTGCAAAGACTTATTAGAATACAAAGTTAAACACACTTAGCTCAGTTATTTCATGTTTTCAATAGGATTATTAATAATAATTATTATATACAGTAGTTGTAGGCATTCAGCAAAAAACAAATGTGTCTTTTTTTTCCTGGTAAAACGTTCTCTTTTTTAAAAAAGTTTATTTTTGAGAGAGGGAGAATGTAAACGAGCAGAGGAGGGGCACAGAGAGGAGACAGAGCATCCCAAGCAGACTCCTGAGTATCAGCACAGAACCCGCTGTGGGGCTCAAACTCATGAACTCTGAGATCATGACCTGAGCTGAAATCAAGAGTCAGACATTTAACCGATTAAACCATCCAGGGGCCCTGAACATGCTCTTTAAAAATTTTGTTTTATTAAGGCATGATTAATAAACTGTATACAACACAGATATTTAAAACGTACATGATGGTGATGTGATATACGTGTACATTGTGAAAGGATGCCTCCCATCTAGTTAATTAACACATCTGATAGATTTTTTTTTATTTTTTAATGTTTATTTTTGAGAGAGAGAGAAAAAGAGAGAGCACACATGCGCGCACAAGTGGGGGAGGGGCAGAGAGACAGGGAGACACAGAATCTGAAGCAGGCTCCAGGCTCTAAGCTGTCAGTACAGAGACCGACACTGGGCTTGAACCCACGAACCCAAAACATGAGATCATGACCAGAGCCAAAGTTGGATGCTTAATTGACTGAGCCACCAGATGCCCCGATAGAACATTCTTAATATGTAATCTATACATTTGCTTTCTGTAATGATAATAGTGTGATTTATCTTTGTAAACAGGAGTTTTCTCAGTTACATATATTTAACAGACTTTGAATCCAGGATAGAAAAAGAGCATGTTTCAGTTACCATTATTTTCAAATGCTTTACCCCCTGCCTGGTCCAAACTAATCAAAATACTTGACTGAGTGTCTGAATGTCAGGAATAGAGAGATCATACAAATAAGTATTGAATACAGCCTAAATCTGTCCTTAAGTCACAGTGTTCTCTTTTAGGAGAGGATATTAGTGTAATCAATGATGATGAAGGGAAAAGATGATCACATTTCTCAGGCATATATATGCCTGGCTAGATTCTCCAGTAGACTTATTTTGTCTGCTACAGGGAATCAAATCTTTCGTATTATCTTCTCTTAGCAGTACGACCTCCTTTAGCAGCTTGCTTCACATGTGCCCCTGCCTTAGATAACACAAGGAGATTGCCAAGTTTATGCTGAGAAGAATAGTGGCAGAAAGCTATTTTCATAAGTGGGTCTTAACTTTCTAATAGCCCCAACTCTTGTGCTTCACATTTACAAGAGGTTCTAGCACTGCTGTGAAATGAGAATATGATCTGAAGGCTTCTGCCTTGTGTAATGTCGCTTTAAACATGAAATAGGAACTAAAAAAATATTAAAGGAACACACTAGCCATGGAATCTGTTGTTCTGATACTGTCTGTATCACATCTTACAGATGACCTTCAAATTTTTCACTTGTTCATTGTACTATTTTATATTTCACATGCTTCTCTTAATCCAGGTGGGTGAGAAAGTAGCCACAGTAGCCTCCCTACCTATTCTATGACTACACACAATGAACTGGGATGTATTTTGTTCTCCACATACGGATGTAGAGGAAGGGGAATCTACAGGACCCCTACAGAATTTTATTTAGGCTGTGCTGAGAGATGGGAAACAGTTCAGATCTCTGTAGCCTCCAGCAAGGACAAAGAGATCACAGCTTTTCCTTCACTATGAATGCAGGATCTAATCACCCTCCAAAATTCATTTTCAAATTTTGCAAAATATGAACTATTTGAATTTTACCCACTATAAAAGGTGAAGGAGTATTTCCAGGATCAGGCCCCAGTGGTACATGTGCCCCTGAGCTTTTGGAGCCCATTATGGCAGCTCTACTTTCTTCAGGGTTTGGGATTAGGACAGTGTCTGTTACTGAAATGGCTATGTATAATGGGCCTTCCTGCTCCTTGCTTTTTTATGGGGGCTGAAGACACTGAAAGCAGCTCCGTGGTGTGTGTATGTGTGTGTGTTTGTGTGTGTTTCCCATTTTCCTTTTTGAAAGAATCCGTGCGTTCCATGGCAAGACTGGCAGAGTCCTGTCTTAAGGGTCTTAGGTATTCATTGGTCTGGGCAGGTATCTTTTCCTCTGATTCAGGCATCCCACCATATTTTCTGCCCACTGACCTACTTTGGAGCACATATATCCTCCCTCTCAGCCATAGATGGTAGTCCATCTTTTTCTGGCTCTTTTTTTGCAGCCAAATCTTGGCCTGCTCTTGCTGTCACACGCTCTTTTCTCTGGCCTCCCTATTGGCATCTAATGTATCTGGGAATCTTCTAGGACACACTGTGCCAACTCTGGGTATGCTTTCCTTACCATATACAAATGTCATGTTAATAAATGTAATTAAATAACAGGATTGTATAATTTTCTGCACTAAGACGGTGCATCTCTACTTCCTGCTAAATAGATATCACCATATCATTTACTATTCCTGATGACTTAATATGTTTTTACCCAGTGGAAAAATTAAGACATTCATAAAGCAGAGATTGTATGATTGCATAATTCAAGAGAATGCAAGCAGGAGTCAGCAGTCAGATATTTGTCAATCCTGCCTCATTTTCCTGTGTTTTTCTTTCACAGCAAACTTAACCCTCAGCTAAACTCCTCATTCACTAGTTCTTCCATTTCTAGAATTCAAACTAAGTATGAAATGAGCCATACTTAAACAGATCCAGCCATCTCATTTCCCTTCCAAAATTGGATGGCTGTTTTGTCTTCACAGTTAAATTGAATCAGTTCAATGCCCAAGTGCTGTGCTCCTGTGATGTAATCTGATTTGGAGCATCTCTTTCTTCTGTCTTCCCATTCTCCCATCATGTTATTGTTGTTCTGGAAATGAGGTTTCTTACCTCATTCTTTTGTTTAGGTCTTCATTCTAAATTTTTGGTAATAGTGCCTTATGAAGCAAATCCATCAACTAGACTCAGTTCAGCATTATTTTAATTTATCTGAAAAATATGGGAGTTCTGCTCTTGAACTCAAGTCCACATCCTGGCCCATTAGAGTAAGTCTCTAGGTGTCACATGTTTGCTGGTTGCAATATAAAGAATTAGACATTCAGCTATGAATTTTAGAGATACAAAGAGGTGATATCTAAAGTGCTCCAAACGTTCATTTATTTAAAGCTATTCTATTCCATATAATCTTCCAACACGGGAACTGTAATAAAATCAAATATCATATGATTCAGTGATGACTCTGGGACATCAGCAAGATATGTAATGTCAGGATGTGAATGAAAATGGTTTTTATTTATAAACTACATATTTGCAAATGTGTCACTTTGCTGGGAGGAAGACTGCTATGATTTCAGTGTGTTACTGATATGAAATAGACTACATAATTAATACACTAGATTCCAATAAACTTATATATAAAACTTTGGAATTCCTTGTCCTGTTAATTATAGAACTTCCAATAGGAAAGATGACTGAAATAAAAGTCTGATATCAGAATATCAGTGCAAATAAAGCTAATTCCCATATCTATAACTGTTTCAGAAAGCATCTTACAAATATTAGGCATTTTTAAGAGGTTTTTCAGTTTCCACACCATTCCTCTCATTGTGCTAAGTTCTTTTTATCTTGCACTGTGAGAGATACACTTTACTGTACAACATACAATGGTGCCAACACTCACTGATCCATTGATGGATCCATATATACATTGATGTATATGTGTGTATATTATATGTGTATGTTTGCATTATATATAATAATATAGTGATACAATTATATGTTATGTTACATTTACACACTACAGTTTCTTCACCCAATTCATCCCTCAATGGTGATGGACACTCAGGTTGCTTCCATTTTGGGATATTATAATAATGCTGCTATCGGGGCGCCTGCGTGGCTCAGTCGGTTAAGTGGCCGACTTCGGCTGAGGTCATGATCTCGCGGTCAGTGAGTTCAAGCCCCACGTTGGGCTCTGTGCTGACAGCTCAGAGCCTGGAACCTGTTTCAGATTCTGTGTCTCCCTCTCTCTGACTCTCCCCCGTTCATGCTCTGTCTCTCTCTGTCTCAAAAATAAATGTTAAAAAATTTTTTTATAATAATGCTGCTATGAACACAGGTGTACAAATATCTCTTCCAGACCCTGATTTCAATTCTTTATGGTTTACACCCAGACATGAAATTATTAGACCATATGTTAATTTTGTTTTTAATTTCTAATTTTTTGAGGAACCACCATACTGTTTTCTACAGTGGCTGCACCATTTTTCATTCCCAATAATAGTGCACAAGGGGTCCAAGTTCTTCATATGTAAGCAGATTTTTAAGACAAATTTTATTAATATAAATGTTTTTCCATTGACTTTTGCTTTGTCACATTCTCAAGTTGGTTTTAAAACCCCTGACTTGTTCAAAATTACTCCTCTAGTGAAAATGTATGGACTTAAGAGATTATATGTAGTCTGATGTGTTTCCTGACCTGCTATTTACTATCTGTGTGGATTTGGGGGAGTTAATCAACCTAAGGCTCTTTCTCAATGGACTATGATGACTAGGTGACAGGGCCCATGTAAAGCCCACACACAGTATATGTAGCAGATCAGTCAATTTTAGCTACTACCTCACACTTCTACTTGCCTTGCATTAAGCAGAGAAAGTATAACTCTTGTGAGAATCTACCAATTTCCCCATTTCAGTTCCTCCTTTCTTTTAGACTAAATAGAACTGTGATTTTAGCTGAGCATGTAGTTGCCTACAGTAGGCTATTTCCAAGCTTTCCTGAATGTCTTAAGAAAAAAAATAGAAGTGTTCTATGTAACAGATGGGCAGTTTCATTCAAGCAAATGGCACTGCTCTTCTGTATCACTCTTTACTTTTATCTGCTGTTTTAAGTTTGGGTATGTTAGCTGGAGCTAGAGCAGGTATGTCAAATCATAAGTTATAAGGTTCTTGATGAAAATCACAGGATAACAAGATAAAAGAAATGGGATTTCTGGATATTACTGGTTTCATATCAATCCTGGACCACTGGTCTGACTTTAAATTAAAGATCAACTTTTATCTTAAGCTGTTACTATTTTGTATTTTTTTTGTCATTCGGAGCTGAAATTGGTCTTAACTAATACAAACACTTGACCAAAAGAATACATATAAGAATAAGTGTGATGGTAAACAGGTCAAAAAATATGGTTTCAAATCATAGCTCAACTTTTGAATAAATGACAATAGGCTTAAGCATTATGTTTCTCAATATACTCATTTTTAAAGGAGAAATAATAAAATTCATATAAGTTGTAATAATTAAATGAAATAATTCCCATATGATATCTAGAGTAGGAGTCAGTAAATTAAAGCCCAGGCTTTTAAGCTCAGGGGTGCCTGGGTGGTACAGTCAGGTAAGTGTCCAACTCTTGATGTTGGCTCAGGTCATGATCTCATGATCTGTGAGTTTGAGCCCCTTAACTGCGATCTGCACTAATGGTGCAGAGCCTACTTGGGATTCTGTCTCTCCTTCTCTCTGCCCTCCCCCCACTTGTGCATGCACGCTCACGCTCTCACTCAAATAAGTTTTTCAATTTACTAAGCTCATATCTGGCCTGTAGGTCATATCTTTCCCTCTATTTCTATAAATAAATTCTGTAAGTAAATTTTTATTGGAACACTTCCATGCCATTTGTTTATGTATTGTCTTTAGCTACTTTCATGCTAGAATGACAAAGTTGCATAGTTGCCACAGACACCTTATGGCCTAGAGAATCTAAAATATTTATTTAATCCTTTACAGAAAGTTGGCAGACCCCTAATTGAGAACATAGAAACTGGCCATTGGTGTATTTTCTATGAAATCCTTGTAGGAAGGTGTTGTCTTGCTTGTGAAGTGATCACAGCACCAATAAAGCCTTAATTATGCATATGTTTAGGGATGGTTTTTGAGTAATGAGTATGAGATTTTACTAATGCAGCAGTGTTTATTGACTGAATCCCTTTGACCTGTGGCATACATCTACTGAGGGCTAATGTGGATTATAGCTTTAGTCTGTAGCCTCAGAGCAGAGAGTGATAGGGTAATACCAAATGAGACTCATGATCCATTAATTTCTATTATGGGTTAAAGACCCAGCCTACATATACACTCTTTACCAAGCAATGTAAGATTCTTCTCCTTATGGGATGCAATCCACTAACCTTCACATATTAGAAAACTGCCAAGCATAATCAATCAATTTAAACCCAATTGAACCAATCTACCTTAGGTACAAATCAATGATTCAAACAAAATAAGTCACCTGCAACAATAACATGTGAAAGTGTTAAAAGATCCAGCTCCTTCTTATCTGGCTAACACAGTGTTTGATTTGAAGGAATCCTATTTACCCTTATTAGAAACTACCCTAGTGTTTTCCATGTATCTTGCTCCAGCTCTGATTGCAAAACTTTCCAGGTTGATTAACTAAAGTGAGTCTACTAGCCATTACAGAAGTACTTTTAAACCAAAGTCAGCCTTTGTTCCCCAAGAAATACTGCCAGGCAGTACAGCATTTCTCAGTAAACTATTTAAACACTTAAGTTGAGAATTAGCTTTTTAATGAACCTCTTCCCTGTCCTCATTTGGAGGTACCTATTATATGCTTAATCACATTCACCTCTCTTAATGATTCAAAATTATTATTGCCTAATTATAATAGGATTTTAAGTGAATCTTTTTGTATAATTCACTTCTTTTATTTGTAATATTGAGTAGCTATTTAATTTATTTGATTCAATAAACACTTATTTTTCCACATATGGCAAAATATTCTATCACTTGGAGGTAAAGTTTTATATTATTGTTCCTCCCCTCAGCTAAAAATGCAATGTTGTTGATATCTATATAGATATATAGATATAGATAGTAAAGTGTAGTGAAGAGCTTCAGTGTGGGAAAGACCTAATCTGAGGTCAGTTTATCATAGGTAAAGTAACAGATTTTACAATTGCTTGTGTCATGATACTGGATAAGCCTTATCTGAGGCTTTGCTTTCTTGTTTGTAAAAATGAAGGTTATCGTACTTATTTTTCAGTTAGGATTAAATTAGATGGCAAATGTCTGGCACTTGGTTGGCCTTTGACTAATTTTGGTTCACTTCTCTCCTTTGAACCTACTAGAAGCATGGAACAATGATTCTAAGGAAGGAGATGTTAATACAAATGCAGAAACAAAATTTTAAGATAATATAGTTTTATAGAAATAGGCGAATGAATGCAGAGGCAAGGGTTTTGAAAATACAGGCCGGTCTTCTCAATCTGAACATGTTTGTGGAATGCTGAAGTAATAAATAAAGGCGTCTAGTTTTGTGAAAAGGGACGTGGAAAGGGTTAATGGAAAAGAAAAAGTATGATAAAATATCACATTGTGATATAATAATTAATGGAACATAGTAGCATTGAAATAAATGTTTGCTTAAACTGATGTTGAATGACTTTTGACATATATATTTTCATCCTAGTTTTGTGTCTATTATTAATGAGAATGCAGCAGGTTGCTATTACTTGTAAAATACTTTAAAGTTATTGTAATAAGGTAGGTGACTTATTGAAAATCAGTTAAATGCCATTTAAAAAAGTCTATAAATTGCTACATAGGTCAGTCTATTTCCCCCGAGTGGTTGATTTAATTTCAAATGCAAAACAGAAACTGGGTAATAAAAACACACACTAATACACACACACACGTACACACAGGCACACACCATGTAGCAATGTGCTTTAAAGAAAAAAAATACTTATCACACTGCTACTATTATCTTCTTGTCCTTTTCTGCCACTTTTTAAAATTTAAATCTTTAGCCCAAATAAGTATATGCCTTCAAGTGTGACAGTCATGCTAGAAGCGAAGGACACCTATTATTTTCCCCAACTGATTCCTGGAGTAATTAAGAGGATTGTGGTTAGAAAATAGGGGAGCATATGAGAGTCCCAAATTCAGACAAAAGAACAGAGTACAAGTTCAATGAAATTTCCAGTTTGGAAATCTCCAGTTACCTACCATTCAAGAAATGATTTATCTCTAAACAAGCTGCTTTTTTTCTCGATTCTTATTTTCTTGCAGTAATGATCTAAAAAGCATTAAAAACTAACATAAAAAGTGAACATGGATGCTTGTTTTGATGGGACCAAAGAGGCTTAGGAGTTTGCTTCCCATGCCACGGCCAGGCTTAAAAGGAAAAGAACCTTAAGGCATGAAGTCTGATGGGAGGCAGCCTAAGCTGGTATTATAAAAGAAAGATAGGAGCAGCTTGTGTGAGAAGGTGATATGGACCTGAGCAGTAAGTAGATAAACCTACACAATTCCCAATGCACTTATTTTTTTAAAGCTAATTTTAAGTTTCATCATAAGGTAGTAAAGACAGGTAGTGACCTCAGTTGAAGAAATGGCACATTAATTTCAAGGACATCTGCAGTTTGAGCCAATTCTTTTTCCTTCCTTCCAACTACGTGACTTGGGACAAATCATTTAACATTTCTGGTAGCATTGGAGTAAATGATTTTTTAAGAGTTATTCCTGCTCTAAAATACTCCTGGATGCTAGGAAATGGATTACGGAAATCCACAGAGTTAAAAACAAAAACACCAAAATCTTGATTGAGATGCAAACGAGATACAGCATTTAAAGATGCAGGAGTTTCAAAATAATTTCCATCCCTCTGGTAAGGAGACTAATGAGCAGTGAAATGACCAATTGTGAGCAACAGATGGAAAACAGGAAAAAAATTCTGAAAGAGTCTATCACCTCGATAATCAGCCCCTAAATAATTCAGTGATGACTGAATTTCCTTTTCTCATTGCCTAAACATTTAGCAAAACTCACTGATGTTACTCCTATGACTCTCCTGAGGTCACTTTCATCAAAACAAATGCTCTTCCATAAGGGCCCAATTCTAAGTAAGAAAAGAATAACAAAGGAGGCTTTTCCCATTTTATTATTTGTTGCTGATTTTGCACCCAGTTAGGTTTTTCCATGTGTCTTTCCTTTTGAAAGGGTTCTATCTGATCCGTCCCCACTGTGCATAGTACCTCTCTATGTTTTTTGCTGCCATGTTCTATTCACTCTGAGTCCAGTCTCTCTTGCCACTTAACATGCGAACTATAAGAAATGTCTTGTAAATGCAAACCTCTTTTTAAAATGTCCACTCTCGGGGCGCCTGGGTGGCGCAGTCGGTTAAGCGTCCGACTTCAACCAGGTCACGATCTTGCGGTCCGTGAGTTCGAGCCCCGCGTCGGGCTCTGGGCTGATGGCTCAGAGCCTGGAGCCTGTTTCCGATTCTGTGTCTCCCTCTCTCTCTGCCCTTCCCCCGTTCATGCTCTGTCTCTCTCTGTCCCAAAAATAAATAAACGTTGAAAAAAAAATAAATAAAATGTCCACTCTCTTTCTTTAGAGAAAGCAATATACTTCAAAATTTGTCTTATTGCTTTAGCAGTAACTCTAAAATCTAAACCCTTAACTTTATCAGTTAAGCACATTTCTTCTCAATCCCACTTTTTGTATTCCAATAATAAGGAACTACTCTAGTCTGCTTATATTCAAAGTTTATTGTAGGTTTTATAGATAATGGAGAAAAAATGAAATAGTGAGAGGGCACTGTTGGGAAATATACTGATTTATTGATTTCGTGCTCAGAGCACAACGGGATAAAAATAAATCTAAACTTGAATTCCAAATATCGAATATCCAAATAGATTGTGTTAAATTTGGATTTTAGCCTGAAAGTATGAAAGCAAAGAAATTGTGCACTGATTCTTCACACAAGTTTTTTTTTAATTCTTGAAAACATTGAACCATACATATTATTTATATGTGTGTGTGGGGTGTGTTTGTGGTTGAGGAATTTCAGATCTGATTCCAGCATCCCAGACCTTAATATCTTGTTTGATTTTTCGTGTCACTTGAGCTCACAAGGCTGTGAAGCATTATTAAACCTTTGAGTTCCAGTAACTTGTGTGTTTATATAATATTTCCTCTTCTTGGCTGATACTGAAATAATGGGAAAAATATATTTGCCTTCCAACTCAGATTACTTTATTCTATTTGCTTTATTTTAGTTATAACTTTGAATATCATTATCTTCTCTGATGAAAGAGAGAATATCAATTTATGTCATTTAAAGCTACAGATATATTCCCACGAGATATTACCTTCATTCTTCAATAAAGAGAGAAGGGTGTTAATGATATGTAGACGAAACTGATCATATTTTCAAGCTCTGAAGTGTCATCAAAAGGCCAACAAATGTAAACGTAACATAGCAAAATGTAGTAAAGTGTAAAAAGAAAAAAAAAAGGTTTTTTTCTACTCCATTGCTTAAACTCAGTTGCTTAGTTAGCAAATTGTATCTATCTATATTACTGTCATTCCCCAAGCTTACTCTAATTAAACTTACGAATTGATGGCTAGGGCTGGGTTTTACAGAATGTCACATGCCTGGTGTACACATCAATCCCTGGCAGGTAACAATTACTTTGTAAATGTTTATGTAATGAATTCTGTATTAGTTTCTAGGGCTTCCAAAATAAATTACCACAAATTTGGTGGCTTGCAATGACAAAAATGTATTCTATACCAATTCTGACAACCAGAAGTCTGAAATCAAGATGTCACAGGGTTGGTTCCTTATGGAGTCTCTGAGGGAGAATCAGCTCTATGCTTTTCACCTGGCTGTATTGGCTTCCCGGCATTTGCTGGCTTTCCGTGTAGAAACATCACTTCAGTGGTAGATACATGACTGTGGTCTCTGCTGGCATCTTTATACCATTTATTTCCCTGTGTCTCTGTATGTCCTGTTCCATCTCATATCAGAACACTCTCATTGCATTTAGGGCCCATTCTAATCTATTATGATGTCACATTGAACTTTACCTTAATCACATCTGCAAAGACACTATTTCCAAGTAAGGTCACATTCTGAGTTTCTGGATGGGCATGAGTTTTTAAAGACTACTTACTGTTCTATCTACTATAAATTTCACACTGAGTTATTTTGCATAAGGCATTTCTAACTTGTAGGAATTTTTGCATGACTCATTTTTTTTAATGTTTGTTTATATTTGAGAGAGAGAGAGAGTCAGAGTGCGAGGGGCAGAGAGAGAGGGAGACACAGAATCTGAAGCAGGCTCCAGGCTCTGAGCCATCAGCACTGAGCCCGACGTGGGGCTCGAAGTCACGAACCATGAGATCATGACCTGAGCAGAAGTCAGACGTGCAAGCAACTGAGCCACCCAGGCACCCCTCATGACTCATTTCTAAGAAAGAAGACTAAAGTATCAAAATGTTAAAACAAACAAACAAACAAACAAAAAAACCCTCAAAATACTTAAAGTATAAATTACAATGAATGATAAGGTAACAAAGAACTTTCTGATGCCTCCAGCAAGAGCAATTTGCAGAGTGTGAAACGTATCGACTGACATACATTGAGGTTATAAAATGGAACAAGAAATGAGGTCTAGTAGTAAGTTCTTTAAAGATGCTGGTCTTACCTAAAGTATGAGGATAAGTATGATAGTGTTCTATTAGAAGACTCCATAGGAGAAGAGAATCCATGAATAGGTTTCAATCTATTATATAATAATTATGTTTTAGATATTATATATAACAGATATATTTAGAGAGTATATAACACATGTATTTAAAGATTACTATATATATACACACACATATATAAATATATATAACACATATATATTACTCATAAATATACACATCCTATTCTGTTTTTCTGGAAAACTTTGATACAAGTATTGAATGAGAAATAGAAAGGTGTATACAATGTTTTTGGAATTGAAAGATAGTTTATATAAACTGTTTAAAATATTTTTTGTAGTGAATACTTGAAAAGAATGCAAATTTCCATTAATACATTCCTATGAAATCAAGTGTGCAATCATAAAATAATAATAACCAATAAATAAGAGCTTTTTATAGGTTTAACACTGTTCTAAGAGTTCTATACAAATTAAAACACTTAAGTCTCACATCAACCCTAAAATGTAGGTACTATTATCACATATTCCTACCTTATAGATGAAGAAACTGAGACAGAGTAGTTGCATAACTTAACCAAGGTTTTATGACTAGTAATTAATAGAGCCAGACTCTGAACCCAGATATTCTTGAACCAAACCCCACATCCTTAAACATTGCTATAGAGTCTCTCCACAGAAGGGCTGTGCTCAACTGGACAGGAGGCAGGTGGGTAAGAGTCTTCTATTCTTGATTTGCAAGAATACTGCTTTATTTAATAGATGATAGGTATATTAGTTAGGGTTCTCTAAAGAAACAGAGCTAATTGGATATATAGAGAGATTTAGAAAGGATTTCTTATGAGGAATTGTCTCAGGCAATTATGGAGGTAGAGCAGTCCCACAATCTGCTTTCTGTGACCAGGTGGCCCAGGAAAACCAGAGGTGTAGTTCCAATCCAAACCCAAAGCCTGAGAACCAGGGGAGCCCATGGTGTAAGTCCCAGTCCCAGTCTGGTGGCCTGAGCACCAGAAATGCTAATGTTTGAAGGCAGGCATAGATAGATGTTCCAGTTCAAGCAGAAAGAAAATTTGCCCTTCTTCTGTTCTATTCAGGGCCTTCATGGACTGAATGATGACTATCATATTGGTGAGGCAATCTTAAATACCAGTCTCTTCTAGAAACACCCTAACAGAAACATCCATAAATAATGTTTTATCAGCCATGTGAGTATCCCTGAGCCTAGTCAAGTTGACACATTAATTAACCATCACAAAAGGGGTTCCATGTAACTAGAAAGTGTAAAGAAGCCTTATAAAAGTACTATAGAAAATAGGGTCTTTTTACATGGTTCTGGTGTTAACTGAAGTTTTACAAGGAAGGACTGAAGGCAGATACTCATAGCAAAAGAGAATTATAAAATGTGTCTGAAGCAGTTGTCACTAATTTAATCTCCTAGAAGGTGATTCTGCTATTATGACAATTTTTACGATAGATTAAACTCTACTAGTTTTGATGTCTTTTTTTCACAAGAGATGGATTTTGAGTACTTAGAAAGCTTTTCAAGAGAAATGATATTAAAAATTGTATAAATGCAACATTATGATACGGTGATGGTAGCTGGAGGCACTCTCAAAACTGGCAAAATTTGTTTCCTATTGCAAAGGACGAGATAACTAAAAGATGGTACTGAACATGTAGAAGCTTATGGGACATTCATCCATCATGATCTCTCTCATCTAGAAAAGTCCTAAAATTTCTGGTGGCCATAAAGAAAACTATATGAGTAGTGGATTCATCAGTATCTAGCAGCCACTGACATGTAAATTCCATGGTCAACTTTTAATCATTACTTTCTTAGAGACTGAGGAAAAAGTAGTTACTTGGCTTGAATATGTGTAATGCATAAATAAATTGCAACCTGCAACTGAAATTCCAGTGCCTCATGGTAAAAGAAACTCATACATGCTAAACTCACATCAAGGCAGTAAAGATCATTGTTATTACAAGTGTAGAAAAATACAAGGGCCTTAGTGCATTGTGCCAGGTGACTTGAGGGTGAGATCAGATAGCAGTGACACCACTATGCCTGACCTGTCTTTCAAGCTTTATTACCTTAATTTGGGGTTAATGAGGAGTGAAGGCATCTAGAGGGGAGACCTTATTGACAGTCACATGGAAAGCAACATGGCATTGTATTTAGTTGTGCAGGATTTAGAGTTAAATTTGGTATGATTTCTACCTCTAACTCTTACTGGAAGGTAGTGCAGACAAGCCTCTTCTGTAAAATATGGATAACAATGCCTCTCTCTAGAGGCATTCTACCTAGATTCTACCTACCAAGGATTCTATGGTAGAACCTCCTTTGAAGGCCTATGGCTTCAAACCCAAGGGCTGTGCATTTCTCTTTTTGCAAAGCTCATAGTTGAAGCTAGGTCTGAACAATTTAATACTTCATGTTAAAATAAATGCCAAAGGGCACTGGTGTGACATGGACACAGTTCCATTCCTCATCACTGCTTCCTACAAAGAGATACCTGTAATATACAGTGCATGAACACTTTTATATATATTATTTTTGAAACCGTGATCATGACTAAAGTAAAAGAACTAGAACAGAAAAAGGGCTTACCTTTGATACTGTGCATGATTTAATTTACATTTTGCAGCATGTACCTTCCTTACTTCAGATGGCATCAACATTGGAACGAATGAACTTTTAAAAAAGTTACAGCACACGAAAGACAAAAGGAAAAGGCCATCCCGGACAGAAAAGGAAAAAAATGAAAGTGGAAAATACTTTCTTGAAATTCAATAAAACCTCATGAGGAGACCTGCCAGCGGACAGGAAAAAAATGAATAAAAGCTGATTTTCTTACAGTTACAGTTGCAATGAAACTGATACAAGATCGTTCAGCTAAAAAAGTAAATGCAACTTGAGGAAAGATGCACAGATTAATGGTAGAGAACTTCCAAGACTGCAACACCAGACAGAGCATTTTTCTAACCCAGAGAATTTGCATCATGATTAGAAACCAGTGAAATATGAATTAGTGATAAAGATACTTGCACGAGGATGACTTTTAGTAGGATGGGTTGAGTGAGAGGTCCCAGTAATAATGGAGAAATCAAAGAAAATATCAATGTTCCATATGTAAGTTAAAATTGGTTTTTAATTGCACATAATGAAGAGCAGACTTCATTCAACTAGAATAATTTCCTTGGAATTCTAAAGAAAGAGGTTGCCCTGAAAATATACAACAGATTTAATATTGATAGATGCTATGTTGGAGTCACCTTAAGCAAGCAGCAGGGATAATTAAAGTGTATGTTAAGGAATATTAAAAATAAAGTTCTCATATAGTTGGTCCTGAGAAAACTCTGGCCCTTATTTAATAAATTAATAAAATGGTACTAAAATCAGAGAAAGTTAATAAATATTATAAACATTGTTTTTGTTAACTGTACTCAATGTTCTAGAATGTAATTTTATCTATTATCCTAAGTCTGTTCTATGTAAACAGAAGGTAAGATGTAATTTATAAATTTGTGAAAATATGTATAATTGTGTCATGGATAAGGAAAAATTAAATTTCAATATATTTTTAATAATAATAGTAAACCAACTTATAATTCATTGGAATAAATTTGAAAGTTACATTGAAATAAATCTAATTCCGCATGTTGCTGTTCAGTTCTCCAATGTTCATAGCAGCACTCTCAACAATAGCCAGATTATGGAAAGAGCCTAAATGTCCATCAACTGATGAATGGATAAAGAAATTGTGGTTTATATACACAATGGAATACTACGTGGCAATGAGAAAAAATGAAATATGGCCTTTTGTAGCAACGTGGATGGAACTGGAGAGTGTGATGCTAAGTGAAATAAGCCATACAGAGAAAGACAGATACCATATGGTTTCACTCTTATGTGGATCCTGAGAAACTTAACAGAAACCGATGGGGGAGGGGAAGAAAAAAAAAATAGAGGTTAGAGTGGGAGAAAGCCAAAGCATAAGAGACTGTTAAAAACTGAGAACAAACTGAGGGTTGATGGGGGGTGGGAGGGAGGGGAGGGTGGGTGATGGGTATTGAGGAGGGCACCTTTTGGGATGAGCACTGGGTGTTGTATGGAAACCAATTTGACAATAAATTTCATATATTAAAAAAAAATAATAAAATAAAATAAAATAAAATAAAAATAAATAAATCTAATTCCTCTTATTTTTTTTTCAAAAAAACTGGTGAATTCAGAAGTGGAGAGAGCATGAATTAAGGAGACAAGCAGATATAGGATCAAATGTGTTAATTATCAAATGACGTAATATATAAAACAGTAAATATATCAGAGAAAATACAGAATTTACTGTAGCATTTTCCATCTTTGTTGTGCAAAATATTTAGGGTGTTTCCTTATTTTTTTGAAATGAAAGAATGGGTAGTATTATTCAATTATTAAGCATGAGAAAAAAAGAGATATAAGCCATAATTCTATTCACACTTTCTGAAAGGGGAAATGTAAATAAAAGAACACTACTAGATATTTATCCAAAGGATACAAGAGTGCTGATTCCAAGGGGCACATGCACTATTGACAACAGCCAAAGTATGGGAAGAGACCAAATGTACATCAACTGATGAATGGATAAAGACGATGTGGCATGCATACATACACACACACACACACACACACACACACACACACACACACACTGGAATATTACTTGGTGATCAAAAACACTAAGCAAAATAAGTCAATCAGAGAAAAACATTATTTCACTCATATGTGGAATTTAAGAAACAAAACAGACGAACATAGGGGAAGGGAAGGAAAAATAAGATAAAAACAGAGAGGGAGGCAAACCATAAGAGACTTTTAAGTACAGAGAACAAACTGAGGTTTGTTGACAGGGTGTTGGGGGGGGATGGGCTAAATGGGTCAGGGGATCAAGAAGGACACTGGTTGGGATGAGCACTGGGTGTTATATGTTAAGTGATGAATCACTAACTTCTATTCCTGAAAACATTATTACACAATATGTTAACTTGGATTTAAATTTAAAAAACAATTTAATAAGTAAAAATATGCAACTGTAGTTCATTTATTCTCCCTTTCCCTCCCCTCTTCCAATACAAACACTGTTGTCCCTAACTTCATCTATATACATGAAAATGTTACCAAAAGTAACATTGGGGGGTAAATCGCTACCCCAAAGAATGTGTGCATCTTCATTTATACTGAATATTGCCAAATTCTCATAAAAACATTTTACCAATTTACCTCATAGAACATCTTCCTCAATGTATATTAGCAATTTATTAAAATTATTCTTCTCACAGCCTTTCTCAGTTGGGGTTTCTTATCTGAATCACAGAACACAAAATGAAGTGAGTGACAATCTTCTTAATTCTCCCAAGGATGGAATATAACTAGTGCCGTTTTAAATGAACTGGAGAGAAGTTAATTCATTACAAATGTTCAAGGCCTTAAGGGATTCTATCTTAACACTCTCCTGAACCCTGATTGAAAAAGTTGTATCATGAGTGGTAAATGATAAAATGATATCCTATTGAAGAGCTAATTTGCATTTTGCTCATTAGAAATGAGTTCCACTCTTTCAATTCCTATATGCCAAGTTTTTAATTAGGCTTAAACACTACATATCTTAAAGTACCAAATAATACTCGTTTCAGCATCAATCCTACTCCACTCTAACCTGTTCTGCTTATTTTTTTTTCATGATACTCCTGCATTTAGATTCCTACATGCATATCTATTTCAAATGTATTTCAAAATGCATTTTCCTTAATTCTACTAATTTTTTTCACATTTCATATACCTGAATTAATGATGTCTCTTAAAACTAATTTATGATACAAAAATTTCATTTTCAAAGGATAGATATAACTAAATAGATATGTCTCACAAATTAGAAAAATGAGGAAACATGGGACTATAAAACACATGAACACTTGCTTTATATAAAGCAGTCATTTCAGTTAACTTAAATAAGTACACTCATATGGTTGATCATTAATTTAAATGAGTATACTTGTATGGTGGTTTTTGTATATATACTATATCTATTTATCATCTATCTATCGTCTATCTATCTATCGAGGGAATCTCTATTTTAAACCAAAAAAGAGTAAATGGTTATTGAATTCAGTAATAATTATGTCTTTGTAATTCCACTTGCAGCCTTTTATATTTAAAGGAATAGAAATGAATTTAAGAACTCTTTATGTCAAAAAATCATTAAAATTAATAAAAATATGAGAAACAGTTTCATACTACAGGATAAATGAAATGTTAATTCCTATAATAGTTCTTGTATTTTTAAAAACTAAGTAGAAAAAGGGCCATATGAGTACAAAGATAGAAGGCATCCATCTACAAGCTGGAAAGATAGCTCCCACCAGAATTCAAATTTGGTGGCATCTGCATCATGAATTCTTGCCTCCCAGAACCATGAAGAATACTTATGGTAGCCTGAGCAGACTAACACATTTATAAATGCTTTAAATGTGCTGGATAAATCATCTTCAATCCTAAAATTTTTAAATCCATGACTTTAAAATAATGGGATGTTTCCTAGCCCTAACACTAATAGTGAAAAGATCAACGTGAGGATGGTTGCTAATAAAAATCATATTGTAATTGTTCTGAAAGTTATGTTAAAAAACAGTTAAAAGAAATCAAGAAAATAAATAAAAAGTATTCTACAGATGAAGACCAGTAATATTTGCCATATGATTTTCACTTTTAAAAAAGGAGCTATCTGTAGTAAAACTAATGAAATAGTTTAGTAATGTGATTAGTTAAAAATTACATATTGAGAAACTTATACTGTTCTCTAAGCAAATCATAGAAGTGTAAAGGAAAAAAAGAAGACATGTATATGGCTAACAGACTCATGAAAGATGTTCAACGTCACACATCATCACGGAAATACAAATCAAAACCATGATGGGATACTCCCTCACACCTATCAGAATGGCTAAAATTGTTACAGGAAACGACAAATGTTGGCGAGGGTGCAGAGAAAGGGGAATCCTCTTACACTGCTGGTGGGAATGCAAACTGGTACAGCCACTGTGAAAAAAAAAATACAAAGATCATCAAAAAGTTAAAAATAGAACTACCTTCCAATCCAACAATTGCACTACTAGATATTTACCCAAAGGATACAAAAAGATACTGCTGATTTGAAGGGGCACATCACACTGATGTTTATAAAGGCATTATCAACAATAGCCAAATTATGGAAAGACCCCAAATGTCCATTGACTGATGACTAAATAAAGATGTAGTGTGTGTGTGTGTGTGTGTGTGTGTGTGTGTGTGCGCGCGCGTGTATGTGTGCATGCGCATGTGTATACACACGCACACACATACACATATACATACAATAGAATATTAGCCATCAAAAAGAATGAAATCTTGCCATTTGCAATGATGTAGATGGAGCTAGAGTTATGCGAAGTGAAGTGTGGGACCCAAGGAATTTAACAAAAATCCCCTACCCCTGGACAAGCAGAGCAAGACTAACTCCATTTTGAGCTACACCCACCATCTCATGTATAACCCCCACATGACCTACTTATTGCTTGAGACACTCCCCCACCCTAGTCAAGCCGCTGAGCACACCGTTACTGGAAACCGGCTCATAAAGGAATGTGGAACCCCTAACTGCCAAAGAATGTAAACCCCGCCTTTTGCCCGCCAAACTTGCACACCAATTCTTAAAACCCTCCTTTTGCCCGCCAAACTTGCGCGCCAATTCTGACCAGAGTGATAGGCTAGTTCGAACAGTTACTATAGGGTAAATTGTAATTCAACTGGCCACCTGCGTGTGGACGGACATGACTATGCAACTTTCTGTGTGTGTTACAATCTCATTGGCCACTGGCCCCTATAAAACTGCTACCCCTTTTAACCTAGGGGTCCAAGTCCCTACTCCGCTGTGTCGGGTATACTTGGGCCCAAGCTCGAGCTTGCAAATAAACCCTCCTGCGTTTGCATCGGTATCAGCTCCTTGGTGGTCTCTCGGATTCGAAATCAGGGACACGACAGAAGCAAGTCAATCAGAGAAAGATACTATATGATTTCATTCTTATGTGGAACTTAAGAAATAAAACAAATAAATGTAGGGGAAGTTGGGGGGCAGAGGGAGGCAAACCATAAGAAACTCTTAACTATGGAGAACAAACTGAGGGTTGCTGGAGGGGAGGTGGGTTGGGGGATGGGTTGACGGACATTAAGGAGGGCACTTGTTGTGATGAGCACTGGGTGTTATATGTAAGTGATGAATCACTAAATTCTACTCCTGAAACCACTACTACATTATATGGTAACTAACTTGAATATAAATAAAACCTTTGGGGAAGGGGGAAAAGGAGGACCCTTGTGATAAGCACTGGGTATTAAATGTAAACCGATGTTACACTATATGTTAACTAACTAGAATTTAAATAAAAACTTAAAAAAAAAGAAATATAAAGGAAAAAAGTTCACAGATAAGACAAAAATTTTTAAATAATTCAAAATAAATGTAACAAACCTACTGCTCATTTAGGATGAAACTTCAAATTTTTAACAAAGTACCTAAAAGAACTTTGAATAAATGGAGAAAGCACAAAGGTTTCCTCCAGTTTTGATTTTTTTTAAATTTCTGTTCTTAAATTGTGTGTATGTGTGTGCACATGTGCAAGTAACTCAAACTCTTTATTAAACCATTAAGTGGTGTAGACTCCTTGAAGATAATTTTGGGCAATTTAAAAATTGTGTTTTACACTCTTTCCCAAACTTTTAACATTCAAAATATATGAATGCTTAAAAGTACAATGTTGAATTAAATTCATCACTAACCCATAAAAATGTCCAAAACACATTGCTACTTGACAAAGTATCAAGCTTGTATCACATATTTTCCAATGATTCTAAACAACTTACTCCAGAAAATCTCTCCTTTCCTGCTCTGAGTAAACACTTTCTCAAGGCAAAAAACATATTTTAAAATGATTATATGTATGGCATGCTATACAATATATTGTATATATATATAAACACACAGTTGCTTATAGATTCATTTAGGATCAGTTTGCAGAGAGCCCAAACATCACTTAGCAATTCAGTGGCAGCCAGAGACTGTGAGAAACCATTTTTTTTGCTATGTTTTTCATTCTTTTTTCTTTTTTGTTTTTAATTTTTTGTTGTTGTTTAATGTTTATTTATTTCTGAGACAGAGACAGAGCATGAGTGGGGGAGGGGCAGAGAGAGAGGGAGACACAGAATCCGAAGCTGGCTCCAGGCTATGAGCTTGAGCTTGTCAGCCCTACGTGGGGCTGGAACTCACGAACTGTGAGATCATGACCTGAGCTGAGTCGGTTGCTCAACCGAATGAGCCACCCAGGAGCCCCAGCATTCTTTTTTCTAATGCAACTTCTGCCTTACTTTTTGACTCAGCCTATAGTTTTATGCCAGTTCCTGATATGAGTGACCATATGACATCTTGTGAACTGAAACACTTTATGAAGTTATAACAGTAATATTTTAAAAGGTCCTCTTTTAAAATTGTGACTTAACTCCATTTCCTGCAATTGTAGATATTTTTTACTTACAGTGTACTGAAAAAGATCTTTTGAGATGTAGCAATTTCAATACCATGATGGATATATTTTAATAAAAGTGAAATGACAGAAGAGCACACATGTTATTAATTAAATAAATCAGTCAAAAATATCTAATAGCAATTTGACTTTATTTATTTTAAATTTATGTAAGTGAATGACCTCACAATGTGAGTCTGATACTGTCCTTATACAACATACCACGTAATTCTCTGGTATAATATTTATGTAATATTTCATATATCATGTTGTCCTGGGTAAACTAATAATTTTTTGTTTGAATCTTTCCTCAGTGCTAATACATTTTCTCTCCCTCTCTCTCCTTCTCCCTCTTCCTCCTCTTATATCCACATAGATAAATTATCTCCCATTTACACCAATTTCCTTGAGGCCAAATTTACTCCATGTTTTTAACTCCATAGCACAATATGCCAGGTTAATATAAAGTAATCAGTGAATATTTGTTGAATTTTACTGTATTTCATTTATTTAGAGTTGATGTTGTCAAATAGGTATTTAGAGCTTGACAGCAAGCTAAATTAATCATATCTGGAAGACTGATGAGAGATAAATTATTAGTATAATTTTCTTCTGGCTTAATTCTTGCAACTCACATATTAGCCTTAGAAATGGGAGAAGAGCAAAAAAATTATAAAAAAAAAAAAAAGAAATGGGAGAGGAGCTATGAGTACAAACCATAAAACTCCGCATGATATGAGTTCATTTTGTCATCCTCTCTAAATACAATTCAACAAAAGTAGAATACATTATTCTATTCTACCTTGCAATGACTTTGACAACTTTATATGTAGCTACTTGGTAAATGCAGTTAAAGGGATAATAAATTTAAGAGACCCTTCTTGATAATGTAGGATTGTATTATTGAATAATTGGACTTGTATATGGTAAAGGAGAGAGACCAGTGACATATGAAGCATCCTAGGAGTCAAGGCTTGAGGACAAAAATACATTAGATTTGAAGTGGAGAAATCAGCAAGTACCCAGCTAGCTATATATCAAAAGGACAATCTCCATTTTACAATTATAGTATAGTTTTTATACTCTCACAATGTAATTATTTCTTTCAAGTAATTATGGTATATTCTATAGATATATTCTATACACTTTAAAATCTCCTTTTGAATTTTCACATTTTGATTTATAATTCTTACAGATATTATATAAAAGGGAAGGGCAATATGCGTTCTTTTTTATTGTGGTAAAAAACATAACAAAATTTACCACTTTAATCCTTTTTAAAAGCACAGTACACTAGTATTAACTATATGCATATTATTGTGCAAGAGATCTGTAACGTTTTTCATCTTGCAAAATGGAAATTCTCTACCCATTGAACAGTAACATCCTTTTTACCCCTGCCTCCAGCCCTTGGCCATAATCTCTGAACCTCTGCTATTGCATGATGGTGCAAATGTTTTCTGGGGCAAACTGGCACCCAGCCATTATGTAGCAAGCCACTCCCCTAGAGAGTCAGGGTGGGTCCAACCTGAGGGGGTTGGTCTCTGAAGTGTGAGGTTTTATTTTTTTATTAGTTTTTTGCATGTTTTTATTTATTTTGAGAGAGAGACAGAGTACGAGTGGGGGAGGGGCAGAGAGAGAGGGAAGCAGGCTCCAAGCTCTGAGTTGTCATCAGAGCCTGATGTGGGGCTTGAACTTATGAACCGTGAGATCATGCCTTGAGCCAAAGTTGGATGCTCACTGAGCCACTCAGGTGCCCCTAAAGTGTGGGGTTTTGAAAAACAACCCCATCTGAGGTAAAACTTTAGGGGGAAGTGCTACCTGGAAGGCAAACAGCTTGGACAAGGATAGAAGTCGACAGAGCCCTGAGACAAAGGAGAGATGCTTGATCACAGGTAGGTGATCATGAAGTTCCTGTAAAAGAGACTAGGGAGATGGGTGAAGGCATTTTCACATCTATCATTCACATGCACACGCACTCACGTACCTATCCACCACAGTATGCTCAGCAACGCCACCTAGTGGAGAACAGAGTCCTTACACCAGGCCCTGCCCAGTTGTGCCCTCCAGGCACATTCCCTAGAAGTACAGCACAAATCCCTCCACCTGTTTAGTAAGTGGACTGAAGAGTGCTTCAAGGTTTCAGCTCTGAAGTGGATGTAACCTCATTCAAGTTTCATTCTGTTTGCTGGTTCTTTATTCATTTTCTTTGCTTCTGTTTTTGCTTAAATTGTTTTCTTTTTTTTTTTCTTTCTTGTCTACAGAAAGAGAAAATATTTTTAATTTTTTAATTTTTAAATTTTTATTCTATTCTTAATTTTATTTTATTTTATTTATTTGTATTTTTTGTATTTTTAAACTTTTATTTTATTTTTATCCTTTCTTTTCCTTTTTTCTCTATTCTACAAAGCTTCTTTCAACAAGCAGATCAAAACACACCTAGGATCAAGCTTCTTTTGATTTTTTTTGTTTTGTTTTAAATTTTTACTTTATTAATTGTTTTCTTCCTCCAAAAGGACAAGACTAAGAAATTCACCCCCAAAAGAAAGAACAGGAAGAAATGATGTCCAGGGATTTAATCAACATAGATATAAGTAAGATGTCGGAACTAGGATTTAATGCTATGATAATAATATTTGCTGGGATTGAAAAATGCATAGAAGACATCATAGAATCCCTTTCTCCATATATAAAAAAGACTAAAATCTAGTCAGGCCAAAATTAGAAATGCTATAACCGAGATGCAGCTTGAATGGATGTTATAACAGCAAGGATGGAGAGGGAAAACAGCAAATTGGTGATATAGAAGATAAAATTATGGAGAATAATGAAGCAGAAAAAAAGGGAAAGAAAGGCAAAAGATCACAATACAGGACTTAGAGAACTCAGTGACTTACAAAGGAAGAATAACATTTGTACAATAAGAGACCCAGAAGATGAAGAGAAAGAAAAGGGGGTAGAAGATTTATGTGAGCAAATTATAGCAGAAAACTTTCCTTTCCTATCTGGGGAAGGACACAGACATCAAAATCCAAGAAGCAGAGAGAACTCCTATTAGAATAAACAAAAACTGACCATCACTATGGCATATCATAATCAAATTCACAAAATGCCCAGACAAGGAAAGAATTATGAAAGCAACAAGGGAAAAAAGTCCTTAACCAACAAAAGAAGACAGATCAGGTTCACAGCAGATCAGTCCACAGAAACTCGGCAGGCCAGAAAGGAGTGATAGGGTATATTCAACGTACAGAATGGGAAAAATATGCAGCCAAGAATTATTTATCCAACAAGGCTATCATTCAGAATAGAAGGAGATTTAAAGAATCCACCCCCCCCCAAAAAAAAACAGCCAAAACTAAAGGAGTTCGTGACCACTAAACCAGCCCTGTAAGAAATTTTAAGGGGGATCTCTGAGTGGAGAAAAGACAAAACAAAACAAAACAAAGACCAAAGCAAGAAAGACTAGAAAGGAATAGTGAATGTCATCAGAAACACCAACTCTACAGACAACACAATGGCACAAAATTAATCTCTTTCAATAATCACTCTAAATGTAAACAGACTAAGCACCCCAGTCAAAAGATATGATATCAGAATGGATAAGAAAACAAGCCCCATCTGGGGTGCCTGGGTGGCTCAGTCGGTTAAGCATCCAATATCGGCTCAAGTCATGATCTCGTGGTCCGTGAGTTTGAGCCCCGTGTCGGGCTCTGTGCTGACAGCTCAGAGCCTGGAGCCTGCTTCAGATTCTGTGTCTCCCTCTCTCTCTGACCCTCCCCCATTCATGCTCTGTCTCTCTCTCAAAAATAAATAAATGTTAAAAAAAATTTAAAGAAAACAAGACCCATCTATATTCTACCTACAAGAGACTCATTTTAGACCTAAATGCACCTACAGATTGAAAGCAGGGATATGTAAAACCACCTATCATGCTAACGGACATCAAAAGAAAGCCAGAGTAGCCATACTTAGACAAACTAGATTTTAAACCAAAGACTATAACAAGAGATGAAGAAGGGTGTTATATGATAATTAAAGGGGGCTAAACATCAAGAAGATCTACAATTGTAAATATTAATGCCCCCAACTTGAAAGAGTCCAAATGTATAAATCAATTAATCACAAACAAAAGAAACTCACTGATGATAATACCATACTAGTAGGGGACTTCAACACCCCACTTACTACAATGGACAGATCACATAAGCAGAAAATCAATAAGGAAACAATGGCTCTGAATGACACACTGGACCAGATGGACTTAACATATGTATTCAGAACATTTCATCTGAAAGCAGAATACACATTCTTATCAAGTGTACTTGGAGCATTCTCCAGAAAAGATCACATACTGGGTCACAAATCAGCCCTCAACAAGTACAAAAAGACTGATATCATACCATGCATACTTTCAGATCACAATGCTATGAAACTTGAAATCAACCACAAGAAAGAAAAAAATTTGGAAGACCATAAATAATTGAAGATTTAAAAACATCCGGGCACCTGGGTGGCTTAGTCAGTTAAGCACTGGACTTCGGCTCAGGTCATGATCTCATGATTCATGGGTTTAGACCCTGCATCAGGCTCTGTGCTGACAGCTCAGAGCCTAGAGCCTGCTTCGGATTCTGTGTCTCCTTCTCTCTCTGCCCCTCCCCCACTCATGTTCGCTCACTCTCTCTCTCTCTCTCTCTCAAATAAGCACTTAAAAATTTTTTAAAAAATCCTACTAACACACGAATGAGTTAATCACAAAATTAAAGAGTAAATTAAAAAATACATAGAAGCTAAAGAAAATGAAACATGACAGTCCAACACTTCTAGGGCACAGCAAAGGTGGTTACAAGAGGGAATTTATACCAATCCAGGCCTTCCTAATGAAGGAAGAAAGGTCTCAAATACACAAGTTAACCTTACACCTAGAGAAGCTGGAAAAAGAACAACAAATAAAGCTCAAAGCCAACAGAAGAAGGGAGATGATAAAGATGAGAGCAGAAATCAATGATACTGAAATTAAAAAAAAAAAACTAGAATAAATCAACACAACCAGGACTTGGTTCTTTGAAAGAATTAACAAAATTAATAAGCCTCTAGCCTGACTGATCAAAAAGAAAAAGGACCCAAATAAATAAAATCATGAATTAAAGTAGAACAATCACAACTAACACTGCAGAAATATCACCAATAAGAGAATATTATGAGCAATTATATGCCAAGAAATTGAACAATCTGGAAGAAATGGACAAATTCCTAGAAACATATAAACTATCAAAACTTAAACAGGAATAGAAAAGTTGAACAGACCCATAACCAGTGACAAAACTGAAGCAGTAATAAAAAAATCTCCCCACAAGAAGCGTCCAGAGTTGACGGTTATCCAGAGGCTAACATTTAAGGAAGACTAATACCAATTCTTCTCAAACTGTTCTAAAAAACAGAAACAGAAGGAAAACTTCCAAACTCCTTTTATGAGGGCAGCATTACCTTGATTCCAAAACCAGACAAGACCCTACTAAAAAGAACAAGAGATCAATTTCCCTGATGAACATGGATGCAAAAATTCTCAACAAGATACTAGCAAACAGGATCCAACAATACATTAAAGAATTATTCACTAATCAAATGGTATTTATACCTGGGATGCAGGGCTGGTTCAATATCTGCAAATCAATCAATGTGATATTAATAAAACAAAGGAAAAGAACCATATGATCTTCTAAATAGAGGCAGAAAAAGCATTTGACAAAATACAGCATCATTTCTTGGTAAAAAACCCTCAAGAAAGTAGGAATAGAAGGAACACATCTCAACAGCATAGAGGCCATATACAAAAGAAATATAACTAATATCCTCCCCAATGGGGAAAAACTGAGAGCATTCCCCCTAAGGTAAGGAACATGACAGGAATGTCTACTCTCAACACTGTTGTTCAACATAGTGTTGGAAGTCCTGCCCTCAGAAATGTGACAACAAAAAGAAAAAAAGGCATACAGATTGGCAAGCAGGAAGTCAAACTTTCACTGTTCGTAGAGGATAGTCCACATGTAAAAAAACAAAAGACTCCACCAAAAAACTGCTAGAACTGATACATGAATTCAGCAAAGTCACAGGTTATAAAATCAACATATGGAAATTGGTTGCATTTCTATGCATCAATAATTAAGCAACAGAAAGAGAAATGAAGGAAGGATCCCGTTTACAACTGCCCCGGAAACCATAAAATACCTAGGAGTAAATCTAACCAAAGAGGTAAAATATCTATATTCTGAAAACTATAGAAAGTTTATGAGAGGACACAAAGAAATGGGAAAACATCTCATGCTCATAGATTGGAAGAACACTGTTAAAATGCTGATACTACCCCAAGCAATCTACACATTCAATGCAATCCCTATCAGAATGCAAAGTATGGAAAGAGCCAAAATGTCCATCAATGGATGAATGGATAAAGAAGATGTGGTATGTATGTATATGTATATGTGTGTGTGTGTACACACACACACACACACACACACACACACACACACAACGGAGTATTCGGTCATCAAAAAGAATGAAATCTTGCCATTTGCAACTACGTGGATGGAACTGGAGGGTATTATGCTAAGTGAAATCAGTCAGTCAGAGAAAGACAAATATCATATGACTTCACTCACATGAGGACTTTAAGAGACAAAACAGATGAACATAAGGGAAGGGAAACAAAAATAATATAAAAATAGGGAGGGAGGGAGACAAAACAGAAGAGACTCATAAATATGAAGAACAAACTGAGGGTTACTGTAGAGGTTGTGTGGGGGGGGGGGTAGGCTAAATGGGTAAGGGGCACTAAGGAATCTACTCCTGAAATCATTGTTGCACTATATGCTAATTTGGATGTAAATTTTTAAAAAATAAAAAATAAAACATGTTAAAAAAAAGAATGCAAAATAACATCAGCATTTTTTACAGACCTAGAACGAACAATTCTAAAATATGTATGGAACCATAAAAGTATCTGAATAGCCAAAGTAACGTTGAAGAAGAAAACCAAAGCTTGAAGCATCACAATTCTGGACTTCAAGATGTATTACAAAGTTGTAATCATCAAGACAGAATGGTACTTGCACAAAAACAGACACACAGATCAATGGAACAGAATAGAAAAATCCAGAAACAGACCCAAAGCCATATGGCCAACCAATCTTTGTCAAAGTAGGAGAGAATATCCAATAAAAAAATATAGTCTATTCAGGAAATGGTGTTGGGAAAGCTGGACAGCAACATCCAGAAGAGTAAACCTAGACCACTTTCTTCCACCATACACAAAAATAAACTCAAAATGGATGAAAGACCTAAATGTAAAACATGAAACCATCAAAATCCTAGAGGAGAAAACAGGCAATAGCCTCTTTGACCTCAGCTGCAGCAACTTCTTATTTGACATGTCTCTGGAGGCAAGGGAAACAAAAACAAAAGTGAACTTTTGGGACCTCATCAAGATAAAAAGCTTCTGCACAGAGAAGGACACAACCTACAAAAACTAAAAGGCAACTGATGTAATGGGAGAGGATATTTGCAAATGACATATCAGATAAAGGGTTAGTATCTAAAATCCATAAAGAATTTATTAAACTCTACACACAAAAGCAAATAATCCAGTGAAGAAATCGGCAAAAGACATGAATAGACACTTTTCCAGAGAAGATATCCAGATGCCTAACAGATAAATGAAAAGATGCTCAACATCACTCCCCATCAGGGAAATACAAATCAAAACCATAATGAGATACCACCTCATACCCATCAGAATGGCTAAAATTAAAACTCAGGAAAAAAAACAGATGTTGGCGAGGATGTGGATAAAGCAGAACACTTTTGCACTGCAGGTGGGAATGCAAACTGGTGCAGCCACTCTGGAAAACAGTATGGAGGTTCCTAAAAAAATAAAAAACAGAACTACCCTATCACCCAGCAATTGCACAACTAGTATTAATCGAAAGGGTACAAAAATGCTGATCCGCAGGGGCACATGCACCCCAATGCTTACAGCAGCACTATCGACAATAGCCAAATTATGGAAAGAGCCCAAATGTCCATCAACTAACAAATGGAAAACACATACACGCACACACACACACAATGGAATACTACTCGACAATGAAAAATAATGAAATCTTAACATTTGCAACAACATGCATGGAACTAGAATGTATTATGCTAAGCAAAATAACTCAGAGAAAGACAATTACATGATTTCACTCATATGTGGAATTTAAGAAACAAAACAGATGAACATAGGGGAAGGGAAGCAAAAATAAGATAAAAACAGAGAGGGAGGGAAACTATAAGAGAGAATACAGAGAACAAATAGAGGGTTGCTGGTGGAGTGTTGGGTGGGGCGATGGGCTAAATGGATGATGGGCATTAGGGAGGTCACTTGTGAAGAGCATTGGGTGTTGTATATAAGTGATATATCACTAAATTCTACTCCTGAAATCATATTACACTCTATGTTAACTACCTTGGATTTAAAAAAAAATGGGTACATGAAATAGGTAAGGTCAAGTTAGAAAAAATATGGGAAGTCAAAAAGATATTATTGTATGTGTACTTCAGAATTTGTTAATAAACTTTTAGATATTTTTTAAACAAAACGTTTTTTTAATTACAAAATGTTTAAAAAGCAGAATAATATTCCATTCTAAGTATATACCACATTTTATTTATCCATTCACCCATTCTTCCATTTAAGGTTACTTCCACCTCCTGGCTATTATGAATAATGCTGCAATGAACATGAGAGAACAAAAATGTCTTAGGAATAGTGATTTTGTTTCCTTTGAAACAAACCCCAGTAGTGGGGTTGCTGGATTATATGGTTATTATATTATTAATTTTTTAGGAACTTCTTTTAAAATTTTTCATAAAGGCTGCATCATTTTATATTCCCATCAACAGTGTATAAGGCTTCCAATTTCTCAGCATCCTCTCCAACATTTGTTATTTTAAGTTTTTTGTTTGTTTGTTTGTTTTGATAGTGACTGTGGTAAAAGTTGTGAAGAGAAATCTCACTGTGGTTTTGATTTGTATTTCCCTGATTAATGATGTGGAATATCTTTTCATATATTTTTTGGTCATTTTTATATCTTTGTTGGAAAAATGTCTACTCAAATCCTGGGGCCAATTTTCTTTTAAATCAGACATTTAGTTTGTTGTTGTTGTTGTCGTTGTTGTTTTGGGGTTGTAGGAATTTTAAAATTTTAGATATTTACCCCTTACATATGGTTTTCAAATATCTTCTCCCTTTCCATAGGTAGCATTTTTACTGTTTATTGTTTCCTTTGCTATGCAGAAATTTTATTTTTATATAGGCCCATGTGTTTATTTTTGCTTTTGTTGCCTGTGACTTTGGTGTCATACTCAAGAAATCATTGCTAAATCCAATGTCACAAAACTTTTCCCCTATATTTTCTCTTTGGAATTTTATACTTTCAGATATTGTAATTAGGTCTTCAATCCAATTTGAGTTAATTTTTTCTTTTGTATCATTGTTAGGCCCATATTTCTGGCTCTTAATATCACTCTATGTTATGACATGGAAAGGAAACATTTCTTTCCCATTACAATACACTGCAACCAGCTGATGTAACACCAAATATTAGTTTTCTTACTATCCTAGTTCTATTTGCTCTCCTTTTGATAGATTTGTATTTTCCTTTTTTAAAAAATTTAGATATGCTTCATTCCAAAGCACTGTTAGATTTACCATTATAATTTATTCTTCATGCTTCTATTTTAGGAATTTGTAAACAAAGTTATCAAAAGATAACCATTTCCTTGCACACCTATGGTTATTAGCTCTTTCAGCTTTTATGTGAGTATAACATTTAGATCTTTAAGAGACTGTCATCCATTGAAAGGGGTTATTTTAAGTTATTAAGTTTTATTTATCTAAGTAATAGAAACTCGCATCACTTTTTCTTAACCATTAGTCACTGAAGTGTTTTTTCTTTATTTTTCTTTTTTTGCCTCTGACTTAGGAATGGCTGATAAAGAGAGGCTCATCCATTGTGAAGCTCTGAAGACATACCTGTCCTTTGCTTCTAAGGACCAAGGTGATTCAATTATCTTGCTCACAGTAGAATGACTGACATTGAAAATTACAGCTTTCTTCTTAGAGTAAGTAAATTGTTGAGATTCTCTTTTTTCTCTCTCCAACTCTCATAGATAGATGGAGTGTGTATTACAATGTGTGCATACAAACTCTATATACATATATGTGTATATAACAAAGTAATACAAATGCAGTATTTCTCAAGATAAAAGTTAATACATTAAAAGAATACCAGGCAGACACCTCATGCTTTCCATCCTTCTCTTTTGTAACTTATACATGATCTCTGGGGAAACTGCATGGCATAGGACTTGTGTACTATGACTCTTAAAACCATCTCCTTTTGCAGGTGACTCAGGACTTGCAGCAAAGATTTGTTCAGATTTTCCAGCAATTTCTGTTTCATGTTTATGCAGTAATAGGAACTCATTTGTTTTGATGATATTGATTCCATTTAGAACAAGTCTAACCTCAGAAAGGTTTCTTACACAAAGCTAACTTTGCTTATATACAAACTGAGGGAGTTCTAATCAACAAATCCACCGAACCATGAGAAATTCAAGTCTTACAAAAAGCAAGCAGAGATGAACATATTATGGCTCAACCGGCTGAGCCACCCAGGCGCCCCTCAATAAACTTTTTTTTAAAAAGGACTGAAAATCTATTGTCATTGTCCATTCTCTTATACATCACTCCCAACACCACCAGACTAAGCTATGGAGGACAGGGATAACATTTCATTCTCTCTTGTATCTGCAGACATCGGCAAGACACTAATACCCAAACTGTGGTCATTAAATAATAGTGTAATATATCTATATTGGTGTGATAAATTTATTTTCCTGTTTTTCTCCTTTTCATATCATAATTAAGTTTCTGTCAAGAATCTGTCCAGTCATTCTAGGAATGGTTCACTCTGTGTTTAAACCTAAGAAGTTAACATATAGATGAACATTTTTAGTATTTTCTCAGGTGATCTTCTTTGGACAAGGTGATCTTTGGATTTTTTTTCCCCTTGTGTTTTGTATGAGTGTGTCTTTTTCTTATTGTTGCTGTTGTTGTTTGTTTGTGATTCAACATCAGACCTACCCTCTTAACATATTTTAAGTTCACAATAGGTATTGTCAATTACAGGTACTGTGTTGTACAGCAGATCTCTAGAACTTATTCATTTAGCATAATAGAACCTTTATACCCATTGGGGAAAAAAACAATTCTTATTTACCATGTTTAACACTTTACTTCCAAAATGCCCAACAAAATAATCCTTGAGCATTTGTTATATACCAAACACTAGCTAGGGACACTCTTTATATAAAATTGTATTTAATTCTCACAACAACCATAAGAAGAAGTTATAATTAACAACTATTTAAAGTTAAGATCACAGGTGTAATAACGTTTTAAATTCTATAGCTATGCAAAAATAACTCATATAGATACATTCCCACTATGAAACTTGTTATAAACATATTTCTGGCTTCATATACTTTCACACATATGTAGAAAAAAATGTAGATCTACTGTAAACATCAGCAATTGGGTACATCGTAAGTATGAATTTTATTCCCTCAAGAATTAAGAAACACTCAGAATAGCAGCTATAGAAATCTATATCCATATGTACTCTATCTCTATAAAAGCCTGCATTTCATTTATAAATCACTCATTTTGTATTGCTGAAGTTTTATAAAAGGAGCACATCCATCCATTTTGTAGGCAATTACATGACAAATTAATGACAAAGGCTTTATGACCATGTTTTTGGAAGAAATAAAAGTATGCAAATACTTATTTACACATATATTTAGAAATTGAACAGCTTATTTCTATCATTCAAAATCTTGCAAGAAGGTGTGAATGGTACTTGACATTGTTATGGGAATTATTAAGATATAATGATTTTTCATAAAGCCATTACAGAGTAAATCTATATCCAGTTACCTGTGTTATAATAACCATTTTGTGAGGCTGAGTATCTTTCCCTTCCAACGAAATTTAAGATCAGTTTTAGCTTAGGAATTTGAGAGCCATCACTATTAATGAATCAAATTCAATTGTGTGTATTTCCTTATATTTAAGATGAAGATGTTATGGTGGATCAGTGTTTTTTTTAACAAATATATATATATATACATATATATGTGTGTGTACATATATATATATTTTTTTTTTTTTTGGAGAGAGAGAAAAAGCAAGTGAGCATGAGTGAGGGAGGAGCAGAGAGAGAGAGAGAGAGAGAGAGAGAGAGAGAGAGAGAGAATCCTAAGCAGGCTCCATGGTCAGCGTGGAACCTGATGTGGGGCTCAATTCATGACTGTGAGATTATGACTGGAGCTGAAATCAAGAGTCAGACACTTACCAACTGAGCCACCCAGGGACCCCAGAGGGTCAGTGTTTCTAAGACTGCAATATATGACCTGCCTCTAGGTTACAGAGTTTGTTTAATAATCTCTGACCAGTATTTTAAGTGATAATCTTAGAATGTACTAAAATAATAGAAAAGAAAATGAAAGTATGGTTCATGCATAATGAGGATAATTTTTTATAATACACAGTGATTTTTGTATTCATATATATTTGAGTATACTGGTCAAAATAAACAAAAAGTATATTGTTGTGGGTCATGGCCAAAATATTCCAAATCACTGGTTTTGTGAAGACAAAGATTCCTTTCAGAATCAGATGAAATTTATGCATATATATTTCCATACCAATTAATTATGATTTGCCAGAGGTCCTCCATGGATTAATCCCTTGTTGAACACAGAAATGTAGGTCAAATCACAATAGAATATATGTGTCCTAATTGCTTTTCTAGCTTTAAATATTCTACTAATGGTATTTTTGAAGTTATCAAATGGCCTAAGTAGGAGACAGGTGTCAGATAAAATCTATTAATTATAATGAAAATAAGGAAAAACCATGAATTTCAGCTGAAATGGGCTTAAGATGACTTAATTTGAGTGGTGATAAAAATGTAGCTGAGTTGAAGAAATAATAGATCAGGAGATGTGTACTGAGAAGGTTATAAATTCGGGGCCAATGTTGAGAGACTAACAACCGTTATTATTTAAATATCTATATATTAGGCATACAGTATACAGTAATAACATAAGAATTAGTAACTAGTGATACAACAATGAAAAAAAGAAATGAAAATTCCCCTCTGTGGATCTTGTGTTCTAGTGGGATCTATGGAGAAAAGTTGTGTGTAAGATGATATTGTAGTTGAATGCTGACAAGGCAGGCATACAGATTATAGTAAAATGGAAACAGTAGTATGGATTTATGGAATTATGGAAACAGTACTATGAACCAGAGAATTTTAAATTAGTTTGGTAATGTTAATAAGAAATACAGGAAAACATAGCTTGGAGCCTGTTTGCAAACACCTAACACAAAGGCAAGAAAATGATGAAAATGTTTGATACACTAAAACTACCATTTTTATTTTACACATAATATTCAAATCTTTCCTCAGGGTGTAAGAGCATTTTGATGGCATTATTGAAAAATTTAAATAATCCTAATTGTAATGAGTATATTTTTTGTCTGCAGGTCTGTATATTAACAGAATGTTTGAGAAGTCTTATGGAGGATTAAAATAATTTATATATGCTCTAGTCAGTAAGGAAAAAATTAAAAATTAGTTCTCAACTTCCAGAAAATATTCTCATGCTACATAAATTTGTCATGTCTATTCTCTTCACACAGTATTTTAATATTTTATGTACAGAATGAAAAATCTAGTATTTCTGCAAAAATAAATTAATTTTACAAATATGAACTAGAAAAAACAACTTTAGAACAATAAAACATCTGTTGCACTATATGTATTCTCATTACATTCCTTTTAAAAAGTTAACTGCAAAATTTTACATATTGGATATAACACAATTCATCATGTGTAATTATTTTAGCATTTTACTGAATTCTATTACAGTTTTAACATAACGGATGCTAACGTTTGCACTTGAGAACAATGTAAGTGAATCACTGATATTTTATAAAAATAAACAACTATCATTTACCTATATTCAAACTATTTTTCATCTTTGAATAAAGATATGCTAAACACATATGCATACCAACACTTTATCCATATCAACCCTTCTCTTCTGTGTAATACTATTTCTTACACTTTTTAAGTTTATTTATTTATTGAGAGTGAGCATGAGTGGGGAAGAAGGAGGCAATCCCTAGAAAGCTCTGTGCGCAGAGCCCAATGTGGGACTCAGTCCCACGAACCATGAGATCACAACCTGAGCCGAGATCAAGACTCTGATGCTTAACCGACTGAGTTACCCAGGCACCCCGACTATGTCTTACACCTTAATTACAAATATATTTATATGTTTATTTTCGTGTATAGACATCTTCCAGAAGGCAAAAAACATATCTTTTAGGTCATTTTTAATTGGTTGAACTTTTATTGTTCTTCTTTCATAATTGCTGTAAATTTGTTTTGGCATCTTTGAAAATGAGCAAAATGTTTGAGAAAACCTCAGGTATTCTTTGAGTGCAGGGAAACAAATTTTGTTGTTGTTACAAAGGATCAATTTTTTAGTTTTATTTTATTTTTTTGCAAAGTATAATATACATTTTTATTTTTAAATTTTTTTTTAATTTAAATTCAAGTTAGTTAACATGCAGTTTAGTCTTGGCTTCAGGAGTAGGACTCAGTGATTCATCTCTTACATATGACACCCAGTGCTCATTCTGCAAAGTGCCTTTCTTAATGCCCACCACCCATTTAACCCATGCCCCCAACAACTCCCCTCCAGCAATTCTTAGTTTCTTCTCTGTTTTTAAGAGTCTCTTCTGGTTTGCCTCCTTCTCTGTTTTTATCTTATGTTTGCTTCCCTTCCCTTATGTTCATCTGTTGAGTTTCTCAAATTCTACATAAGAGTGAAATCATATATTTGTCTTTCTCTGACTGAAGTATTTCACTTAGCCTAATACCATCTAGTTCCATTCACATTATTGCAAATGGCAAGATTTCATTCATCGCCAAGTAGTATTCCATTGTATGTATATACCACATCTTCTTAATCCATTCATCAGTCGATGGACACTTGGGCTCTTTCCATAATTTGGCTATTGTTGATAGCTCTGCTATGAACACTGGGGTGCATGCACCCCTTCGAATCAGCATTTTTGTATCCTTTGGATAAATACTAGTAGTGCAATTGCTGGGTGGTAGGGTAATTCTACTTTTAACTTTTCAAGGAATCTCCACACTGTTTTCCCAAGTGGTTGCACCAGTTTGCATTCCTACCAACACAGTGAAAGGGTTCCCTTTTCTTTGCATCCTAGCCAACATCTGTTGTCTCTGGAGTTGATACAAGGTTAGTATCCAAGATCTATAAAGAACTTACCAAACTCAACACCCAAAAAACAAATAATCCAGTGAAGAAATGGGCAGAAGACAACTCTTAAAATTTAACTATTGAAAAATGTAGTTTTTTTTGACTATTCCAGTTTTTAAAATGAGCATGTTTACCTTTTATAAGAATAACACCATTCCTTTTTATTAAAGCTTTAATATACTAATTTTAATACCATATTATATTTTTATAGGTAACTTTTTAAAAATGACTACAGGAAAATTCCTATTCAACATGAATGTTCATTTACTTGACCAGAATTCTACAGTCAGCTTCTTATTCAAGGTTAATCCCCAAGAAGTAGTTCTCAGTGCTTACTGGATAGATGAAGACTTAAAAAGATACTTCCATTGTTTGTAAGGTAATATTATGCCAAAATTTATGCTCAAATTAATGGGCTTCTTTTATTTTACTTTACTCAGCCTTTACTCGCATGAAGCTACTACTCCCTATTATTGTGTCTTGGGCATTTTGAAGAACATTAGACAAGAAGTGGGAAGGGAAACTATTATCCTTATATACTATTATGCTATTGTTTGTAGTTTGTGTCTTGTCCTGCATAATCTCAGTTTAATCCATACCATAACCCTGTAAATCACGTTTCCAAATTACAAAAATATTAACTTTACAGTGCCAAATATTAAAGAAGTCTAATACTGAATCTAAATACACTCAGATGAGTAGAAAGCTTTTAAATGGTCACTCCCTCTATTCTCCTCACAGAATATCCTCAAGGCAGAGTAGTTTTGAAGGCCCTACACTGGACTCTAGCAAGAATGAACTTTTATAAATCAAATGATCACACCGCTTAAAATCTTCCCATGACACAGGGTGCCTGGGTGGCTCAGTCAGTTAAGCATCTGACTTCAGCACAGGTCATGATCTCATGGTCCATGACTTTGAGCCCCACATCGGGCTCTGTGCTGACAATTCGAAGCCTGGAGCCTGCTTCAGATTCTGTGTCTCCCTCTCTCTCTGACCCTCCCCTGCTCACACTCTTTCTCTCTCAAAAATAAATAAACATTAATTTTTTTTTAAAAAATCTTCCCATGACTCTGAGTTATTGGAGGATTCCATACGAAATCTCTCCTGCTGGGGTGCCTGGGTGGCTCAGTCAGTAAAGCATCTGACTTCAGCTCAGGTCATGATCTCACAGTTTGTGAGTTTGAGCCCCGCATCAGGCTCTGTGTTGACAGCACAGAGCCTGGAGCCTGCTTCAGATTCTGAGTCTCCCTCTTTCTCTCTCCTTTCCTCACTCTCTGTCTCTCTGTCTCTCTCTCCCTCTCAAAAATAAACATTAAAAAATATTAAAAAAAAAGAAATTTCTCCTGCTATCTTTATGTTACATTGGTTTCCATAATTTGTTCATCACTAACAATATCAATTGAAGCAGAAAATGTCATTTAAAGTTATTAATAACATTGATAGATTATAAGGGATTTAACCCATTCACTGCTCAAGTTACAGTTATTACTCATTCCCACACTTAATGATCTAAAAGGAAAAGCACTTCCATCCATTAATTTTTGCTTTAATAATAGTGTTGATTCAGTAGAAATGGAACTGAAAAGAACATCAAGTTCCTTACTTTTCTTTTACACACGGGAACACTGAAACCAAGATTAGTGCCTTGTCTATTTCTCATGCAGGGTGACAGAGACACTAAATAGGTGGGGAACTGTATATAACTCCTTGAATTCCATGGCAACATATTATTCACATTTTTCACAAAGATCACTATTTTGTCTTATGTTTCTAAACTGTGCATTTGCCCCCTCCTCTACCATCACCTTAATTTTTCTTTGCACAGACATTATCCCAAATTTACCCCTATCTAAATCCCAACTTAATCATTCAACACCTTTTCTTCCAGGTGTTCCACATACAACTGCTTTCTTTTGCTCCTTGCTTTGTTTAGACCTCTATGGCTTTATAGATGTTCATATACTTCTTGTCCCTTGACAAGCAGATTAAATATTAACTTTCTATAACACATTACTCTCTGAATTCTCTGGGCAGGAATGGTTCTCTGTGATTACATAATCTCTCAGACTTGCTTCTGCAAATAGAAAAATTATGATTTATATGCATAGTGGTTAAAAGAACTGATTCCAGAGCCATATTACCTAGGTACAACCCCTCAATCTGCAATTTAATCAAATGTTACCCTTAGGAATCAGGATAATAATAACAATGGAACCTGTTCTGTTAATTGAATTATAACAAAATGTAAAGTAAATCTTTGATAATTGTTTACTTTTACTTTTATAACACTTCTTAAATTTGTTTGAAATTATTTGCTCCCATATTTCTCTATTTTAATATATTTAAAGAAACAAAATTCATGCATTTGCATATCATAAATAATACAACTCCTGATATGCCATAGAAATTTAATAAATACCTGTTGTATGAGTGAAAAGCTGCATATCTGTAATCCTGTAACAACTGATTTAGCCAAAGCGGTTTCTCTAGAATCCCATGTTAAGAAATACTGTGTTTTGACATTCACAATACAAAAGATGCTTGGGTTTGACAGATGCCTGCATTTGGAGAATATCCCCAAACAAATAAAATAGATGTACTTTAACATCAAAGTGAAATGGAATAGTGTAAAAAGAAGATTTTGTGATCAAAATCAGTTCTCTTCAAGGCAATGTATTTTGTTCTATGGTTGTCACTTGTATAAGTTTTTCTGTACTTGGCATAGCAGCAAAACCAAAATTTGCACGTTATATCTTGCATGTTTAAACATCCCTTTCACTAACCGTTTAATTACTGTCACTTAGGTAACCCCCCCAAAAAAATACATTTGTCAGAGGAAGACGATTCTGAAGCTAATAAATTTGCAGCTAAGCACAAAGGAAGGAAAGCAATCTTCTAACTATGTAGTTTAGGTAATTTTCCAAGCCAAAAATGATTTATGGATAAATGTCATTGATGACAAACTATTTATCCAATAGCATTTGCATTCTCTTGGTTTTAACAGAAACATGAAATATAGTATAAAATGTATTAAAAGATGAACTAAGAATTCTTATCTATATTTTTTCCTAGATTATTCCTTATGAAAAGTATCCCCAAATGATGAATACATTTTATATATAGATTTTTATTTTAATACAGGAAAAGAAAGATATTTTCATTTTTCCCCAAAAAAGACAATGTGATGTCATTACCAATAGATGTTTACATATGGTAATAATGACTCACTCTAACAATCCCCTATAACAAAATTAAATAATCATTTACAAATTTATCAAGTCATAGCATAAAACAAGAGTTTTCAACATGGTCCCCTGACCAGAAAGAAGCATTATATACACCTGGGAACTTGTCAGAAATGCAAATTCACAAGCCTACTAGAGAATCATTAAATCAGAAACTCTGGAGTTGGGTCTTAACAATTAGTATTTAATAGGTTCTCAAGGTGATTCCAACATGTGCTAAAGAAATATTCCCACATAGAAAGATGCATACTGATAACCAGCATTAAATGGAGGAGAGTAGATGTATGTTAATTGTCGAGTTTAATGGAGCACACTAAATCACTGGTTTAAACATCTAAGGTTCTTAGAGATAGTATGAAATTGTTGGATCACTATGCATCATCATATTTCAACTATACTTCAACAAAAAGAGTTCTTAAAGTTTATCAATAATTTTGTCTACATTTACTGATAAAATTTTGAGAATAAGAATGTTTAGATCTTTGATATACCGATACAAGTTAATCAGTATTTTGGAAACCACTTTTTCTATGGCAATAACTTGATTTCTTCCATATGTCAAAATTCATCAGGCCTGAAAACACTCGATCTAACTTTATTAATACACATGTTTTATGAGACTACTTTGACACTTTGCAGACATTTGGACAAGGGGGTGAAAAGCCCAAACTGCCTCTTTCAAATTCTAAGTTGTGTTTCCAAGAAAGACAATGGTAAAGACTGTGGCACTTATTTACTTGATCTCTTATTCAATAGTTTATTTGATTTCTAATTATTAATTTATTCAAAAAATATTTTTCATCATTTATTTTCTTCCAGGCAGCAGGTAAGAGGCAGATCGCTCCTGATGCTTCCTGAATGGGTGACATCAGCTTAAAGAAAGGAAATTCTTGAGGGTCACAGAGAGGCCACTTGTTAAATTTCCATAGTCCCTGTAGACCAATGTCAGGTAGTTTCTATATGGATCTGAGGTATCTTCATATTTTAAAGATAGAGCTACTGATGATTCACAAATATATAAAAAGCTATGAAGTTTGTTTTGCATCAGTCATTATATGAAAGAGAAGAATACTTCAGTTTCAACTCACTGATAATCCCCCCATATTTACATGTTCATATTTGATGTGGAAATTCAGACGTTACTTCAATAGTTAAGTAAAGGTCTGCCTTCAAATCCACAGACACCTTCAGAAATGCACAAACCATGGCAGGCAGTAAACTGAGCACATGACAAAAAAATCTCTAATAACTTCTCAATACATAGATATATTAAATATATTTAAATGAACACATAGTTGTGCTTGACACAAAATAAACTTTTTATAACCCAGAAATAGATATTTTTACCAAAAGAAAGCTTTATAAATAGAAATATTAGGATTTCCGATAGAAGCCTAGATAGCTTTATAAGAAATTATTGGGAGTTCTGTCTCACAGGACCTAGACAGATGTGCATCAAGATTCTAGTAATTTGAAAAAGAAGCCCTAAACTCAAGGGAAAAAAATAAGGAAAATAACAGCCACCATATAGATCTATTTGGATAAGATATTTTGTAAACCAATAATAGTATTAGAAATATCTAATTTTTTTGCACTCACAATTTTGGTTTATGTTAAGAAACATCATTAATCAGTAGATAATTCAATCTTACTTTAATCTGTAATGCACCTTCACTTTCTCTGCGAAATAATTTTATCCCTAGGTAAATTCTGCATTTTTTGTAGTATTCTCATTACATTTGTCTTTTCAGTTTTAAGTTTTTAACTTTCAGTTGGTTAACATAGTGTAATATTAGTTTCAGGTGTACAATATAGTGATTCAACACTTTCGTACCACACCTGGTACTCATCACAACAAGGGCACTTTAATCCCCATCACCTATTTCACTCATTCTCCCACCCATCTCCCTGTTGGTAACCATTATTTTGTTCTCTAGAGTTAAAAGCCTGTTTCCTGGTTTGCCTTTCTCATTCTTCCTTTTTTCCCTTTTGTTCATTCGTTTTGTTTCTTAAATTCCACATGAGACAAATCATATGGTATTTGTCCTTCTCTGACTCACTTAATACTTTCTAGTTCTATCCATGTCATTGCAAATTGCAAGATTTCATTCTTTGTCATCACTAATATTCCATTTTGTATATATACTACTTCTTCTTTACTCATTCATCAGTCGATGGACACGGGCTGTTTCCACAATTTGGTTATTGTAGATAACGCTGCTATAAACATCAGGGTGCATGTATCCCTCTAAATTAGTGTTTTTGTATCCTCTGGGTAAATACCTAGTGCAATTGCTGGGTAGTTGTATTTTTAACTTTTTTGAGGAACCTCCATCCTGTTTCACAGAATGACTGCACCAGTTTGCATTCCCACCAACAGTGTGGCTCCCCTTTTACTACATACTCACCAACACCTATTGTTTCTTGTGTTGATTTTAGCCATTCTGACTGGTGTAAGGTGATATCTCATTGTAGTTTTCATTTGTATTTCCCTGATGATGAGTGATATTGAGCAACGTTTCATACATCTGTTGGCTATCTCTACATCTTCTTTGGAAAAATGTCTATTCATGTCTTCTGCCCACTTTTAAATTGGATTATTTGTTTTTGGGGTGTTGTTTCATAAGTTCTTTATATATTTTGGATACTAACCCTTCATCAGATATTTCATTTGCAAATATATTTTCCTATTCTGTAGTCTGCCTTTTATGTCTTTTGCAGTTTTATAATCACCTTTATTAGATATATTTACATATATGTTGCTAGAATCTACATTGAATATTTGAGTTGATCTGGGAGTTTGGAGTTTAAGAGGAAAACTGAGATTAGTTGATATATATGCAGGAACCATGAGATCCCAGGATATGACACTGGTGAGCATAGCTCTGAAAAAGTGGTTTAGATAGCATTTGCAAAATCATCTCTTTTTCTTTCTAATTCCCTCACTGTAAATTGAAGAATGTGGGTTGTTATAAATTTATAGAGTATCATTAAATAAGAGAAACTGTTTACCTGATTTGTCTACAGTGGGCAGGAGAAAAATAATTTCAAATGTCTAATGACTAAAGAGATATGAATAGTTGCTAATGAATTACACATGGGAATATGTGATGGATATTAACTGAAAACATCTATGCACAACAGTATCAATACATAGAGTTGTTTACGTCTAATCCTTTCACACTAAATGTTAAGATCCTTTACATATATGTATAATGCAAACATAGTTTTCATGTGTCTTTACAGATATTCTCTATTTATATTCTTAATTAATTTTTTAACTCTTTTCTGTGAACTCTGGTGAACTATGCCAAATTGATACCTTTATCTACATTGATATAATTACTGTTGGACATTATTATTCTCTTACTCTGCTACTGCACATAGTTTATAGGTTCATAGATCAAGGCATGACATAATGCTACAGATAAGAAAAAGACTACATAATAACAAAAGTTAGTGTGAAAAAAGATCTGACTAAAGTTGCAAAAATTGTGATTCAGATTATACTCTCCTCTAACATCTGCTGGGGCTACGACAAGAATACAGCTGTAAGCCCACATGCCATATAAATTAATCTATAACTTGTATATCAAGTTAAGGAGTTGGCCCACCAAGCATTCCTGCCAAGGGCCAAGTTGCTCTAGACTTTTTCTGATCCAAGAGCTGACTCTGATTTTTCTCATCCCTACCCCTCTCACCCTATTCCTGCAAGCTCTTTGGAGAACTATGTGTGTACATACATGCACGTACACTCACACACACATATGCATACAGGCACACAGACATACACCCACACCCACACACATATATGCTGGAGCTCCATCAGCCCTGAACCTCTGGCCTAACGGCAAGTTTGGTTTAAGATCTCTCTCCCATGAGTTTAGTTTGATCAAATAGTCACTGACCTGTCAAAACACTCTTACAAGACCAAATTGAAAAAAATATATAGAAAATTTTGTATTTCTGTTTGTGACCCAGAGTCTTCTAAATTCATTGATTTATTTTGAGAAGCAAAAACAAAAATGTGAACATTTTGTAACAAAATATTAAATATACATATACAGGATTTAAGATGATTTCACAAATATACACAAGAATATAGAGGTCTAAAATATAGGCAGATAAATGATTAAAGTATCACATTTGAAAAGCTGTTGTATCAAAATGGTTTAAACATTTGCCATTCTAATTTGCAATCTGACTGAGTCACTTGTTTGTATGCAATATAACAACTACATTTCTATAGTGGTGATTCTTCTATTCAGTGTTTTAAATTCACACTTAATTATTCATGTCATATTCTAATGACATTTTCTAGGTCCTTCAATGCTTCTGCATTTATTACTGGATTTATTCTCTAAGGATGAGTTGTCTCTTTTCTCTCCCTTAATTTATTTATACAACTATTTATGAACTCATGGATATTTACACTATTTCATGGATTACAGTCCAACACACATATTATTTTGTTTTCAAATTGTTCCAGATTTTGCTGTTGGAAGATCTTTCAGCTTGGCTCCTATGTGTTTTCAACCTATTCCCACGATTTTTATTGAGCAATTCAATTTTCATTTTATTTTAATCATAAATGGGTTTCAAGATAATGATAAGTCCAGAAAATATATAAATCTGTATTCATAATATCATCTCAATTTAATAAGTATTTGTGTGGAATAAATGATATTCCATCATTTAAAATCTATTGATTATAATTTTACACTTCTTTTGTGGTATAAACACTATATTGTGATTTCAAAGCTGTTATCTCTGTGAAGTGAGTTAAAAGAACAAATTCCATTATGTGTATTTTTGTATTTTTAAATTGCTTTCTAACATAAGTTTTAATTTGATGTTGAGAAAGAGTATCTTATTCTTTAGTTTTTAAGTTTTTTAATGTTTATTTTTGAGAGAGAGACACAGTGTGAGCAGGGGAAGCGCAGAGAGAGGAGGAGACACAGAATCTGAAGCAGGCTCTAGGCTCTGAGTTGTCAGCACAGAGCCCAACGTGGGGCTCAAACTCACAGACCACAAGATCATGACCTGAGCCGAAGTTGGATGCTCAACTGACTGAGCCACCTAGGTGCCCCATGAGAAAGAATATTTTAACCTGAAAAGAAGTAATACTTTCTGGATAAGGGGAAGACTTTTTTCTTCTGTTTTAACTTCTTTAATTTGACATATCTGTGGAACATCTTCAAAAAAACAGATACGCAAAACCAGCAGCTGGCAGTAAATATCTGTTAATATCTTGGTTTTTATATAAGGGACCAGGGCTTAGAGAAGTATTTGATTTTAGATCCAGAGAAAGAAAAAATATTGATTGAGCCTAATTTCATAGTTTTGCTCATTGTGAATAATGTTAATGTAAGTTTTGGTTTGGATACAAGTTGGTAACATCAGGGGGATTTGGATAAATGTGACAGGGAAACCTATACTATTTTACAATTTATTGGCAATTCAAAAATGAGTTAAAATAAAAAGTTAAGCAAACTTATATATTCACTTGAGTTTTCTTGATACCTGTGCTATTTGAAGAATTTTGTGGGTTTTTTTAATGTTTATTTATTTACTTGAGAGACAGAGAAAGAGAGTGAGAGAGGGGAAAGAATCCCAAGCAGGCCCCATACTATCAGTACAGAGCCCGACGCAGGGCTCAAACTCACAAACCTTGACATCATGACCTGAGCTGAAATCAAGAGTTGGATGCTTAATGGACTGAGCCACCCAAGGTGCCCCTACAAGAATTTTGTTTAATCTCTAAATAGCTGGTGACTTTCTGGATATTTTCTTATTATTTTCTAGTTTAATTCCATTATGGCCCATGAACATACTTTGCATGATGTATATTTTCAAGATCTTTTTATGGTTGATGATATGCTCTATTTTGGAGAAAGCTGCATACACTTACCTAAAAACCTGAATAAATAGTCTCCTATTGTTTGGACTGAATATTTTAAATGCTTATTTATTTATTTTGAGAGACAGAGAGCTCTCATGAGTGGAAGAGGGACCGAGAGAGAGAGAAAATCCCAAGCAGGCTCTGCACTGTTAGCACAGAGCCCAATGCAGGGCTGGATCTCACAAACCATGAGATCATGACCTGAGCTAAAATCAGGAATAGGACACTTAGCTGACTAAGCCCTCAAAGCACCTCATATTGGACTGAATATTTTGGCTCAGGTCTTGTGGTTCAGGAGATCGAGCCCCATCTAGGTCCCTGTGCTGACAGTGCAGAGCTGTTTGGGTTTCTCTCTTCCTCTTTCTGTCCCTCCCCCACTCATGTGTGTGCTCTCTCTCTCCAAAATAAATAAGTAAATATTAAAATAAAACAAGCAAAAAACCCATAGTTAACATCATACTTAATGGTGAAATACTGCGAGCTTTTCCTCTTGGGTCAGGAATAAGACAAGAATGTCAACTCTTACCATTTTTATTCAACATGGTACTAGAAGTCCTAGACACAGCAATCAGATAATGAAAAGAAATAAAAGGCATTCAAATTAGTAAGGAAGAAGTAAAACATTCACTATTTGTGGATGACATAACACTAAATATAAAAAAACCCAACGACTCCACCAAAAAACTACTAGAACTCATCAATGAATTCGGTAGGGTCACAGGATACAAAATCAATATACAGAAATCTAATGCATTCCTATACACTTAATAATGAAACAACAGAAACAGAAATTAAGAAAACAACCCCATTTGCAAATGCACCAAAAATAATAAAATACCTAGGAATAAGCATAACCGAGGAGGTAAAAGATTTGTATTCTGAAAACTATAAAACAGTGATGAAAGAAACTGAAGATGACACAAATGGGATGGTATTCCATGCTCCTGGATTGGAAGAACAAATGTTATAATGTCCATATTACCCAAAGCAATATACAGATATAATGCAATCCCTATCAAAACGTCCACAGTTTTTCACAGAACTAGAAAATTCTTAAATGTGTATGAAACTATAGAAGACTCTGAATAGCCAACACAGTCTTGAAAAAGAAGTACTAAGCTGGACATATCACAATCCCAGATTTGAATATATACTACAAAGCTGCCATAACCAAAACAGTATGGTACTGGCACAAGGAAAATATAAATCATGGAACAGAATAGAGTCCAGAAATAAATCCACCATACATGGTCAATTAATCTTTGACAAAGGATGCAAGAATATCCAATGGGAAAAAGAGTCTCTTCAATAAATGATGCTGGGAACACTGGACAGGTACATGCAAAAGAATAAAACTGGACCGCTTTCTGCATATATTAAAATAAACTCAAAAAGGATTAAAGACCTAAATGTGAGACCTGAAATCATAAAAGTCCTAGAAGAGAGCATTAGTAGTATTTTGGCAATAGCAACACTTTTCTACATAGGTCTCCTGAGGCAAGGGATATAAAAGTAAGAATAAAAGAATGCGACTACATAAAAATTAAGTTTCTGCACAGCAAAATAAAAAATCAACAAAATAAAAAGACAAGCTATTAAATGGGACAAGATATTTGAAAATGATATATCTGATAAAGGGTTAGTATCCAAAGTATATGGAGAATTTTTTGCAACTCAACACCAAAAGCAAATAATCCCATTTTAAAAACTGGGCAGAAGATATGAACAGGCATGTCTCCAAAGAAGACATACAGATGGTTATCAAACAGGAAAACATGCTCAATATCACCTCTCATCAGAGAAATGCAAATCAAAGCCACAATGAGCTATCGCCTCACACCAGTCAGAATGGCTAAAATCAAAAACACAAGAAACAACAAGTGTTGGTAAGGATGTAGAGGAAAAGGAATAGTCATGCACAGTCAGTAGCAATGCAAACTGGTGCATCCACTGCAGATAACAGTGTAAAAGTAGAATTACTATATGATCCAGTAATTCCAATGCAGGGGATTTACTCAATGAAAATGAAAAACACTAATTCCAAAAGATATATGCATCCATGCTTATTAACGAATTATTTACAATAGCCAAAGTATGAAAGCAATCCAAGTGTCCATCAATAGACGAATGGATAAAAAAGATTTAGGGGACACACACACACACACACACACACACACACACACACACACACACACAGGAATATTACTTAGCTATAAAAAAGATGCTTAACTGACTGTGCCACTCAGGTGCCCCTATGCAATATTCTAGGAAATATAATCCTTGGTTATATTTCTTGGTCTGATACCTACTTTGTACAAAGTTAATACAGTCATTCCAGCTTCTAGTTGTTATTTATTCTTCTTAATTTTTTTAATGTTTATTTTTTTTTAGAGAGAGGGTGAGCAGCAGCAGGGGAGGGGCAGAAAGAGATGTTGAGAGAGAGAATCCCAAGCAGGTTCTGTGCTGATGTGGGGTTTGATCCTGCAAACGGTGAGGTCATGACCTGAACCAAAATCAAGAGGCTTAATCGACTGAACCACCCAGGCAAACATTCTAATTATTATTTCAATATGTTATATAAATTTCTCTTTTGCTTTTAATACATCTATGGCTTATGTAATTTTTTTATGAAAAGTTTGCTATAATTCTTCTTTTTCTCCTTTGGTAGGTTATGTGTTGTTGTTGTTTTCCCTACACCTGCTCTTTCACCAGTGTTCCTAATCAATAATCAGGAAATTGAATTTAAAATGACAGTGATATACAATCACATAACTTCAAACTAGCTAAAATTAAAATAATTCATAAAAACCACTGTTGAGAGGACAGGGATGAACAAGAGATCTCTCTCATACACCTCCAGTGATACAGATACTTTGGAAAATTATTTGGCATTGTCTAAAGTTGAGCATCATTAAACCCCACCATCAAATACTTTTATAAATGTTATATATCAACATACACATATGATCATGTCTGCCAAAATACATATGAAAAATTGACCATAATAAAATAATTAAAAATAGTTAAAATTAGATGTAAAATAAATTCATCAATTTAAGAATATATAAACAATGTTATATAAATATAATGCTATAATACACAAATAATTACACATACAGAAAAATTATGAACAAACTGCAAACATATGCAACTAGATGGATGAATATAAAAGTGTATATTGAAAGAAACCACATTAAAGAAAATACATATTACATACTATTATAGGATTTCAAAAACAGACAAATTAATAGTATAATAGTTATGATAATTGTGGTCACTTTTGGGGAGGGCATAAGGTTAACAATTTGAATAGATCATAGGCTACCAGTAATAATCCATTTGTAACTGAGATCATTGTTAAAAACTTTGTTCATTTTACAATATTTTATCATGCTGATCACTTAACATTTTAGTTACATTTAAAAATAAAAAAACTTTAGATATTTATATAATTTTGTGGTTAATCTTTACAATAATGATACAAACTACTATACAATACAAATAGCTTAAATTATATTTAATAATTTTATTTCTACATTTATAATACCCTTGTTAGGTGTCTTAAATCTTTTAAGCAACACAGAGAGAAATAAATAAGTTGATGATACATGGATACATAAATAAGTTAATAATCACATACATATATTGTATACATAATTCTGTGAACTTTGAAACCAGCACAAGCTTGAATAATCAATCTACCTATCTATCTAATGATCTATCTTTTATGGGCAAAATTATATAACCATACTTTTAAATTGGTAATCTATTATAAAATGTTAGGAAATAGCTGTAAATATCAAGGACCAACTGTACCCACTTCATACTGTATTATTATAAGAAAAAATGAGTTAATATACACAAATTATTTTATAACCTATAAAACACTTAAAATATATTATCTATTTATACTTTTATATTTTTATTTTACACATAGTTTTTAAGTACAATATTTATATTTGAAGACATACTTACTAAGCTGAATGGCCTTTTAAAAAACAACAAAATGCTTGTATATAATCATAGTGCTGCTGGATAGACATTGGCAAAATCTTAGGACATAAAAATAACATATATCAGGCTGATATATTTCTCATAAGCCTCAAATAAAGTAAGACTTTAGTCTAATTTTGGCTTTATGTGAAGCCATAGGCAGAATGTGAAGAATGACCTCCAATGACCTTTCATTTTGAGCACAGGTGGGACTTGTGACTATGAAGAGTTATTATCCCCATGGTTATGATCTGTTATGAGGGACAGGTGACCTTCTGAGAGATATCTACAGGGGCCTAATGTACCCAATGAGCTGTTTAGAAAACAAAATTTTCCTCATCTGGTAACAGTGGACGAAGGGAGAAAAAGAACACAGATATGAACTAGGAGAAGGATTTGAAACGCTGCTGGTTTGAAGAGGGAGGGGGTCATCTGAGAAGGAATATAGGCACCTTCTAGGAGCAAAAAGTAGCAGACAGTGATAACACACAAGAAAACACAGACATCAGAACCAGCCACAAGAACTGAATTCTGCAAGTGGAATGTTGCTTGGAAATAGATTGTTTCTCAGAGCCTCCAGATAAGAGACTAGTCAACAAATTGACTTCAGCCTATGAGACACTGAGCAGAGGAACCAACTGAACCTGAGATTTCTGAACTACAGAATATGAGATTATAAGATTTTTTTAATGTTTATTTTTTGAGAGAGTGAGAGCGAGCGAGCATGAGCAGGGGAGGAGCAGAGAGAGAGAGGGAGACACAGAATCTGAAGCAGGCTCCAGGCTCTGAGCTGACAGTTCAAACTCACGAACCACGAGATCATGAACTGAGCTGAAGTCAGAAGCTTAGTCAAATGGGCCACCCAGGTGCCCCCAGAATTATGAGATTATGTTTTCTATTATAACACTAAGTTTGTGATAATTTGTTATACAGCAATAGAAAATTAATACAAACTTAGAATAAAAAGATCATTAGCTCTCTGAGATCTTAAAAGATTACATACAGTTAAAACGACTGAGAGATTAACTCAAGAGGTCATGGTGCAGAAGGCAAGTATTGTTGGCTGCCCAGTAATGATCTGGACCTTACTACATGCTGACAGAAGAAATGCACTGGGTATACCTACTTTCATAAACCAGGTATTTATTATAAAGTCTTAACAAAATACTGTGGATTCAGAAATCATACTTTGCTAATCATCACTTTGCAAAAAACCAACAGCATTAATAGTGTTGTTAGTGGATAATGAAGCCATTAAATCAGAGAAACCTGAATTACTAAACATTGTTTTGGAGGAGCACCTGGGTGGCTCAGTTAACCGCCGGACTTCAGCTCAGGTCATGATCTTGCAGTTCGTGGGTTTGAGCCCTGTGTCTGGCTCTGTACTGACAGCTTGGAGCCTGGAGCCTGCTTTGGGTTCTGTGTCTCCCTTTCTCTCTGCCCCTCCCTTGTTTGCTCACTCTCTCTCTCTCAAAAATAAACATTAAAAAATTTTAAATCTTGTTATGGAAACCTCCTACCTCAACCACCCTAGAGCTTACCATGGTCTGAGACATAAGATAATAAGTTTCACTGATTTAAAACCCCTGAGATTTTTGTAACTGATCTACAGTAGCTGAAGTTTAATCAAACTATTCCTTAAGGGGAAAAAAATCAGCTGAATTTCCCTAAAAGGAGCAAGATAATGGCAGCATGTTCAAATACTACTTGTATTTGCATTCATCTGTTAGTGGGGTGGAGGGTGGGTATAGTAAAAATGACCTGAGATCTATCAGTAACTTGATAATTTAAAAAAAAAAAAGTTTATTTATTTTGAGAGCGAGAGCGAGAGCGAGAGAGAGAAAGAGGAGGGAAGGGGTAGAAAGAGAGACAGAGAGAGAATCCCAAGCAGGCTCTGCACTGCCACAGCAGAGTCCAATGGTCATCAACTGTGAGATCATGACATGAGTTGAAATCAAGAGCCAGATGCTAAACTGACTGAGCTACTGACGTGCTCCTAAATTCAAATTTTAGTAAGCACCTAGCCTTCTTTAAAATCTTGTATCTATGAGCAACCCGTGTGTTTAAGATGGGAAAAGGTAAAAGGCACAAAGTTATACAAAGAATTTAATAAAAGACACATGAATATCAAGGAAGTTAGGATTACAATTTATTTTAATAGATACTCAGATTCATCTTTTTGTCTTATTAGTCAATAAATTAAAATTACATGAAAAACTGAAACAAGAATTTTATAAGATGTAAAACCAACTGGTTATTTTTAAACCATCAGTTGTAGTCTGTCAGTAATAATGAGTGAAAGAAAACACAAATCTTAGACTATTAGAAAACATAAAATACAAGTTAAAGCGATTGCTTTTGTTTTCCCCTTTAACTCCCAGTGCTCTTGGCCTCTTTATGATGTCACCTCTCAACATCATTAATTTGAACTTACAGTGCTTACTTAGGTCCTGGCAAATCATAGGTGGTGGAAATGTCTGTACCAAGATTGTAAGTCCTCTTGTCAATTTTTATATTTTAAAATAACTGAAATGCTCTAGTTAGCTTTATATTTATTCTCTTTAGTATACAGAGATGTCCATTATTATTCATTATAAACGAGAGTATGTGTTTAGCATATACATTCTCAAGCAACATCATAGGCTGTTTTGATCCAAGACTTAACTAATTCATTCATTTCAGTGAAATATATGCATAGTTTTGGATAAATCTTTTTGAATGTGATCCTTACTTCATTTTTTTTTTATCATACTGTATTTTGTAACATACAGAATAAAATGTTTCATGGTTCTCATTCAGGGAACTTTCACCTCTTGGAGCCTATTTGGAAATCTCTGGGAATGTTTTTTTTGTTTTGTTTTTGTTTTCTGTTTTGTTTTAAACTTTATTTTTGAGAGAGAGAGTGGCACTGAGAGAGGAAGAGAGAGACTCCCAAGCAGGCTCCTCACTGTCAGCACAGAGCTTGATGTGGGGCTCAAACTCATGAACCGTGAGATCGTGACTGGAGCAGAAATCAAGAGTCAGACACTCAACCGATTGAGCCACCCAGGCGCCCCTTGTTTTTTTTTTTTTGTTTGTTTGTTTGTTTTTTTAATGTCACAGTGACTGAGGAGTCTACTGACTTTTAGAGAGCATGTATCAAGGATGCTAAACCTTTGGTAATAAGTGGGGCATCCCAACAGAAAGAAGATTAAATACTAACTGTATTCTCCTTGAGAAATACTGGGTAGGCAAAAATACTTTGCAATGAAAAGCAGATTATGCAGACATGGGAAGTTTGACGATAGTAGCTTCCTTATGCTTAATTTATGTTGTGTTATAATGAGGTAGGGAAAGAAGACCTTCAATTATGTAAGCCTTTTAACTATGTAGACTTGGAACAAAGGTGAAAGTATGAACTATGAAATAGAAAGAATGTAACTGGTTTTTATTTTGGACAGTACTTTTGAAGAAAAATAAAATACGACTCTTGAAAATAAACAAAATGGGCTTTAAAAGTCCCTAGTGCCTACTCCCTTATAATGCAATCATAAAGGACTACCATCAGTAAAAGGGTTCAACGTATGTGTAATAATTAAAGGGTGAGGGACTTGCTGATGATTACAAAGCAATCTGTACTTTGGCATGTAACATGACAGAATTACACTGTATAATAATTACTTTAAAATGTTGAAGCACAATAAAATATTGATGGCATTACTATTATCATGAGCACTGCATGACTTTCAGAGAACTTCACACAAAGAGTTAAAAACTTATTTTTGGTTCTATGACTATTTCTTTATGTTGTTTTCTGGTATAATCCTAAAACTCTCATGTATCATAGAAGGAACGTGTGGTTCAATTCATAATCAAATGGCCTCATTGTTAGCTAATGAAGCACACAAACGAGTCCTTAATAACAAAATCTTATATTTCTTTGGGTTCAAATGGCAACTTTCAATTCAGTTACAAGAGAATTTGAGATGCAGAAAATAATTTTGTGCTTTTTCCTCTGAATTCTATGACAGGACCTTAATTCTGGACTTACATTTCTGTGTCATGGCTATCAACTTACAGTTGATAGAAGAAATTTTCTCCTTTCAGTTCAGTTTTCCCCCTCCCCACTTATTCCTCTTTAATACTCTTGTTCATCAAAACCTCAACAGCACAATTCAAATGTTTCTCCTCTTCCTGCCTTTTCCTCCAACTCAGGTTGTATCAGTCAACCCAACCCTTCCATTTCTAATACTGAATAGACCTAAGGTTACTGAAGGAAGTAAGAGAGGTTTTTACAAAGAATGGGGCTATCTAAAACGTGAACTTCTTAAACTTCCAGTATTAACTTTTGGATCCCATATTGACTATACCTTTTTTTTCATCCCTCAAGTTGCATTAATAAGGTCCTCTCCTACCATCTTGCCTAGGAATTCACCTTGATATAGAACAAGGTATAAGAATCTTAACACTATTGACTTATTAGGAAGGATAACTACTTATTGGAGGATTGGGCAGGGGGCAGGGAGGTACTCTGCAGTGTAAGTAGCTAGCAGCATCCCTGGTCTCTACCCACTAGATGCCACTATCAGCACTGTGTATACATCCCCCCCCCCCGCCCAAACCAAAAGATACACACAATTGTGATAAAAATATCTCAGACATTGCAAATGTCCACTGCAGGCAAGGCATTAATAATAAACCCAGGTTGAGAAACACTACTCTAGAAAATGTTAAAAAAAAGACAGCGAATTTCACCATACTACACCTAGAGTCATCTTTCACCAAGACAATAACCATGTGACAGTTGAGTTTTGCCTTAAAAAAGAGACCTCTAGAGCAAATACAAGAGTGACTCAGACCCAGTCTGTCCCTGGAAAACTTTCTGCCAAGTACTTTATGGCTTTATTTGTCATATATCTGATGCAGAATACAAAAATCCAAAGTCAGCCAGCAGGATATGTTATGAAACTCACATATAATGATTGTCTGTAGCCATTTCAAATCAAAATAAGTATAACATTATTGAGAGCCCTTATTCTTTGACTTTATTATACATTTCAAAGATATACCAGAGATACAGTTAAAGGTAAGAGTAAGGGCAGGTTTATTGTATACAAAGATTAAAGATTTTAAGACTAAGAAAAAAAAGTCATACAAATACAGTTACACGTTTACTCCTTTAAAAGGAAAAAAACAACTTATTTCCAGTGGTAATATAAAAATAGATTTTTGTCATAAAAAATAAAGATCCCCATGTCTCCTACTTTGGGATCTCAATTTTTTATTTAGGAAAACCCAAACCCAGTTTCCCTTTCTAACTCATGAATGCATGACATTCCACAATGCTAACAATGGGCACCTTCTTTACTTAAAGCTCACACATATGTGTAATCTAACACAAAATGAAGAATCAGACCTATAGATACAGAGAACAAAGTGATGGTTGTCAGAGGGGAGGAGGATTGTGGGGATGGGCAAAATGCATGAAGGAGGAGGGGACATACAGGTTTCAAGTAATGGAAGAAATAAGTCATAGAATAAAAGGCACAGCATATGGAATACAGTCAATGACACTGTAATAGTGTTGTATGGTGACAGATGGCAGCTACACTTGCTGTGAGCAAAGCATAACATATAAACTCGTCCAATCACTATGCTACACACCTGAAATTAGTGTAACACTGTGTGCCAACTATACTCAAATAAAAAAAAATTAAAAGGAATCTTGAGATTAAGGAAAAAAAAAAGCTCAGAGACACTGAGACTGATTTTGAAATGATTAAATGTGTGCACTACACCTGAAGTGAAGGCAGGTTTTTGTGGCACCTGTTTTCCATTGCACCATGGTTAAGATGAAGTACTAGTTATTATGTTTCCATATATATATATATATATATATATATATATATATATATATATAGCCAGAGATCTAAATTCAAAAACTAGGTATATCGAGACAGAACAACCTTTTTGACTTGTTGCATTCTTTATGAATTAACCAATTGTTTCAAAATAGAAAATATAAAAAAAATATGTTGACTCTGTGTGTGTGTGTGTGTGTGTGTGTGTGTGTGTGTGTGTGTGGTTTAATAAAAACTTTAAAAATGGACTCTAACTGCATCCTGGTCTAGAAAATTTCTTGATGTCCCAGAGAGGTAAAGGGAGAGATGCTATTACCAGCAGGACCAGATTTAGGCAAAAAAGTAGAAAAATGCTATCTATTCCCAACAGGTTAAATTTATTGAATTGCTTATGGCATATGTAAATTTACATAGGAAGTGAGAACTAGAGTATTAAGATCATGGCTATTTTGGGGTCCTATAAAATCTTCCCAGTGAAAATGAAAGAGAATTAAACTGATTTTTGTGAACTTCTCCTGGGTAAGGTACAGTGGAAATGCTCAATCATACATACAGCACACATATGTTTAACTTTACTTTACAAACATCAAGTGGTTTTCCAAAGTGACTGTACTATTTTACACCTACCACCAATGCTGAACATGTCAGATACTCTACACCTTTGCTGTTATGTCATTAGTCTTTAATTTTAGTTGTTTTGGTAGGTATAAAGTACAAAGGATGTCTGTGAATCAGAAAATATATATTATGTATATGAATAAAAATATAGGTTTATACATATGCGTGTGTGTGTATATATGTACACACACACACACACGCACACAAACATATATATATATACACAATTTTTCTCAAAAATTCACACAGAGCCCAATAATCTCATAGACTGTGAGATCATGACCTGAGCCAAAGTTAGACACTTAACGAACTGAGCCACTGAAGCACCCCTTTTAATGTTTATTTTTGAGACAAAGAGCAAGCGACCAAGAGCAAGCATGAGCAGGGGAGGGGCAGACAGAAAGGGGGACAGAGGATCTCAAGCGGGCTATATGCTGACAGCAAAGAGCCTGATCCAAGACTTGAACTTGTAAACTATGAGATCATGACCTGAGCCAAAGTCGGACACTTAACTGACTGAGCTACCCAATCGCCCTTTAGTTTTCTTGAACATATTTCAATAAATTTACCTCTAAGTAGTTTTTTTATGGTATTGCAAATTATACTGTGTTCTTAAATTTATATTTTTAAATTTTTCCAGTTATATTTAAAAATATGTAATTTAAAAAAATGTTATTTAAATCCAAGTTAGTTAACATATAGTGTATTAACGGCTTCAGGAGAATAATTTAGTGACTCATCATTTACATGTAACACCCAGTGCTCATCCCAACAAGTGCCCTCCTTGATGCCCATCATCCATCTTGGCGATCCCCCCACCCAACACCCCTCCAGCAACCTTCAGTTTGTTCTCTGTATTTAAGAGTCTCTTATGGTTTGCCTCTTTGTTTTTTTTCTTCTTATTTTTCCTTCCTTTCCCCATGTTCATCTGTTTTGTTTCTTAAATTCCATATGAGTGAAATCATATGGTATTTGACTTTCCCTGACTTTCTTTGCTTATCATAATACATTCTAGCTCCATCCATGTTGTTACAAATGGCAAGATTTCATAACTTATGTAATTAGAGCCTATATCATACAATCTTATTACATTCACTTAACAGCTCTAAATAATTTTTTAAGTTTATTTTTATTTATATTATTTAAAAAATTTCTTTAAATGTTTCTTCATTTTTGAAAGACAGAGGGTGAGCAGGGGAGGGGCAGAGAGAGAGACACAGAATCTGAAGCAGGCTCCAGGCTCTGAGCCTTCAGCACAAAGCCTGATGCAAGGCTCGAACTCAAGAACCATGAGGTCATGATCTGGGCCGAAGTCAGATGCTTAACCAACTGAGCCACCCACGTGCCCCAATTTATTTATTTTGAGAGAGAGAAAGAGAGCACAAACAGGGGAAGGGCAGAGAGAGAGAGAGAGAGAGAGAGAGAGAGAGAGAGAGAGAGAGAGACAGAGAGAGAGACAGAGAGAGAGAGAGAATATCCCAAGCAAGCTCTGCCTTGTCAGCATCGAGTTCAACACAGGGCTTGAACTCAGGAACTGTGAAATCATGACCTGAGTGGAAACCAAGAATCAACCAAAAGTGGGATGTCTGACTGAGTCACCCAGGTGCCCCTCCCTAAATCATTCTTTTTGTAGATGTTACTGGATAGTCCACTCAAGCACGTCTTCTATGAACAAAGACAATTTTACTTCTTCCTTTCCAATCTTAATGTTTCATTGTCTTATGGAACAAAATAGTCTGGATTGCAAGGTTGATTAGAAAGAGTAAGCATCTTTGCCTTATTTCTGGTTTCTAGAGGAAAGATAGTCAACATCCACAACTGATTTTAGAAATGAGTATTGTCCGGAGACATTTTATCCATTTGAGGAAGGTGTCTTCTATTTCTATTTTTCTCAGAGTTTTAAATTATGAATTAATTTTTTTCAAAAATTCTTTTGCGGGACGCCTGGGTAGCTCAATTTGTTAAGCATCCGAGTCACAGAGAACTCTCTCTCTCTCTGTGCCCCTACCCGGCTGTGCTCTCTCTCTCTGCCCCTATCCCACTTGTACTCTCTCTCTCTCTCAAAAGTAAATATTAAGAAAAAATCTTCTATATATCTTGAAATTATTAGATGAATTTTCTTATTTGTTATTTGGAGTGACTGCCTGGGTTGATTTATACATGTTAAACCAAACTTATATTCCAGAAAGTAAATTTCAATGACCATGATGTATTTGCCATTTTATATATTGTTCAGTAACTGGTTAACAAATTGCTAAGGAAGTTTTGTGTCTGTGTTAATGCAAGATATTAGTCTATATACTCATTTCTCATAACTTCTCAAAACTTCTTTGAGAAGTTTTAGTGTCAGAATTATTTATATTCGTGTCAAAAATGAGTTGAAACTTCTTTCCCCTACCTCTTGTTTCTCCAAACCTTGTGTAGAGTTAGTATTTTTCCTAAATTTTTTTAAAGATCCGAGTTTAGGTCTGTGCTTTCCTTTCTTGGAAGGTTTTTGATAATGGATTCAATTTACTTATTATGGAGCCCATCCACATATTTATTATTTAATCATGTGTTTTGCTAAATTAGTTTTACAAGGAGCTCATCTGTATCATTTAAGCTGCTGAACTTTTTGCCATAAAGTTATAAATAATATTTCCCATTATCCTTTAAAATCTACATAGTTAAAAAACTTGCATCAATCCTGATATTGGTAATTTGTATTTTCTCTTTATTTTATCAGTCTAAGAGTTAATCAATAATTAAAAAAAAACAGATTTTGGATTTTTTAATTTTCTTTAATTTTGTGTTCACTTTGTTTCTGGCTTATAGCTTTATTATTTACTCTAACTTTGAACTTAGTTTGATATTTTCCTAATTTTATTCATTTATTTTTCATACTTTCCTAATATTAAAGCAGGGATTTAAAACACTGTTTTAAACTTTTTTCTAATACCAGTCATTAAAATTATAAATTCTCCTTTGTGAACTGTAGTCCACAATTTTCGATACTATGTTTTTGTTGTTTCTTTTCGTAAATGTGCACTGTGATTTGATGATAGGTTATTTAGAAGAACGATTTTTTTTGTAAATTGTATATTTTCTATATAGTGACTTTGATTTCTAATTCAATTACTTGTGGATTAAAGAAAAACTATAGAAATTATACAAGGAATAAATGGATCATGCCTATGTACATTTTAAATCACAAATTTAATATTGTTTCATGAATCTGAAATATTTCCTCTTTCAGAGTATTTAAAACAGAGATGTTCATAACCATAGCTGAACATCAAAATTTCTTCAGCAATATATTAACATACATTGGCTAGATCCAATCCTAGAGATTCAGATTGGCCAGATCCAGACTTAGAGATTCAGATACAACAGGACAAGTGATTTTAATGCATGTCCTCAGTTAAAAAGAAAAACCATCACCAGCAACAAAACCCAACTGTGTGGATGGGGCTACAGAGTATTATGTTAAGCGAAATGAGTCAGAGAAAAACGAATACCATATGATTTCACTCATATGTGAAATTAAGAAACAAATGAACAAAGGTTAAAGAAAAAGAGAGGTAAACCAAGAAACAGACTCTTAACTACAGAGAACAAACTGATGGTTACCAGGGGGAGATGGGTGGTGAAGTAGGTTAAATAGGTGATCGGAATTAAGGAGTGCAGTTGTTGTGATGAGCACTGAGTGATGTATGGAAGTGTGATAGCACTATATTGTAACCATGAAACTAATATTACACTGTATGTTAACTGGAATTTAAGTAAAAGCTTAAAAAAAAAACTAAACCAGATAACTTATTGGTTAATACATCCTAAATTTTATTCAATTAAAATCATTTAAATTTTTATAAAGTGACAAAAATGTGCCAAGTTTTGTGCTAGGAAATAGAGCCTAAATAAAAATATGAAGATACTTATTTTAATGTACTTCATTTTTCAATTTTTTTGAGTACAGTTGACATGCAATGTTACATTAATTTAAGGTGTACATTAGATTTCTCTATTCATTATGCTATGCTCATCCCAAGTGTAGCTACCATTTGTCACCATAAAACATTATTACTGTATCATTGCCTATATTCCCTATACTGTGCCTTTTATTCTCTTTTATTCTAGTGACTTAGTCATTCCACAACTGGAAGCCTCTATTCCCACTCCCCTTCACCCATTTCGCTTTCCCCCACAAACCATTAGTTTGTTCTGTTTATGGATCTGGTTCTGCTTTTTGTTTACTCACCATTTTTTTTTAATTTTACTATGTATTTAATTCTTAATATTTATATAATATCAAAATAAGTAAGATTCTGTGTGTGTGTGTGTGTGTGTGTGTGTGTGTGTGTGTTTATGCATGTCTGTAAGCCCCAAACTCACACACGATCAACAATGGCTTTATTTTTGTAATGCAATGAGATGCTGTAAAATAACATTTTTTAGGGGTACCTGGGTGGCTCAGTGGGTTGGGCATCTGACTTGGGCTCAGGTCATGATCTCACTGTTTGTGACTTCGAGCCCCACATCAGGCTTTATGGTGACAGCTCAGACCCTGAAGACTGCTTTGGAGTCTGTATCTCTCTCTCTCTCTCTTCTCCCCTACTCCAATTCTGTCTCTCTCACTTTCAAAACTAAACAAACATTTAAAAAATGTCTAAAATAACCTTTTTATATGAAATATTAACGTATGCCTCCAATGCAAATATTAGATAATAAAATTCCCCTTTGTGGGAGCAAACATGCTCATATAGTACTGAAACAAATGGAAACTTTTAAATGAAAAATACTTTGCAAAATAGTTTTTATTTCTCAGATATTCCTGAAGAACAAAAATTAAAACAAATAAAAATCCGTATCGATACTTATGGTACACACTGACACACATACACATTCACACACATATAAGTATGTCATTGAATGGTTCAGATTTGCTTAAGTTCTGAGAATATTTTGAGGATCTGATTTTGCTTAAGTAATGCTTTTAAAGTGACATATTTGCTAAAATTCAATTGCAAGTGAATCTGGAGCATGAGACAGAGAAAAATAATTCAACTATGATGTCACAATTCTTTTTTAAAGTTTATATTTCAGATATGGCAATTTGGTAACTTTCTAAACTGTTTTTTATCTACTTTTAGTTATGTTAAAGTTTGTGCAAAAGACACACATGTACTCATTTCTGTTTCTTCTAGAGTGAAGTAATCTTACATAACAGTAGAGATCTGAGAATGCAAAATATTTCTCTAGTTGGTGATGGCAAGTGCTTACACATAATAGTGATCATTAGAGTGATTATATATAAATTAATTAAAAACTTTCCCTCTTATTTTAATAGCCAAAAAATAAACTTTGGAACATATGATAATTACATTCCAGGTAAGAAAGAATTTAATATTTACTTTTGAAACATGATTAATTTTAGGATTATGATTATTTTAAGGATAAGTGATTATTATCCTCTATTCAAAGGGATAAAGCAAGAGCTCTTACAGAATATTATTAAAAATAAACCCTTTTACTTATAAGGCATCTTACTCATGGACTCAGCAAACACTTTCTAAGATATTTTGTTTTTAAATCAAACAAAGTTTAAGCAAATAGGTTCAGCAACATAAAGGTGTTATGTTAGAAATCATACATGTTAGAAATAAAAAATCAGATAATCTCACAGTTGAAAAGTAGTCTAGAAACTGGATAAACAACTCACCAATATCCACAATGACTTGTACTACATTCCTGCTAGACTATATCCCCCTGATAATAGGCCAAAAACCCAACAATCTGATGTTGAAGGCCTTCATATATCAAATGATTTTCCCTCATATAGTGAGCTTAAATATCTCTTTCATTCTGTATATTTTCTCATCGATCCTGTTTTCAGGAGACTCATGGGAAAAGTATATTTTCTCTTACACAAAGTACTACTACTGCACGTGTTTAAATGCAGTGAAAATCTCTCACTAGTTTCATTTGTACCCTAAATGTCTCTAAACCATTCTCTTATAGTTTCCAGGTAACTTTACCCTCACAGTCACAATTCTATAGGTACTCTTAATTTGTTAGATTTTTTCATTAATATGCCACTTACATTTTTTTTCAAATTTTTATTTAAATTCTAGTTGATTAACATATAGTGTAATATTGGTTTCAGGAGTAGAATTAAGTGGTTCATCACTTATTTATAATACCCAGTGCTCGTCAAAACTAATGCCCTCCTTAATACCCATCACCCAATAACAACAATGCTGTTATTAAGTGCACAACATTTACTCTTGTAACTTGGAAAATTACTAACTAAAGGAATCTTAAGCAGTAGCATTTAGATTCAATCATATATTTACGAAATATTTTATAACAAGTACTGTGCTAAGTACTTTGGAGGCTACAGAAGTAGTTACCATATTTTCTGATCTCAATAGAATTTATTCTAACCTAAAGAATCTATAGCAAGAATCCAGACCTGGAGAGACAGATTATAATATAAGAAAGCAGTAAAGATGTTTCTTTGCATTTATATCACAGACTATATTAGTTTTACAACGACTAGTTATCTGTAAAACTGATCAAAATAGAAAAATAAATTTTTACTTTCACGTACTGATAGCAGAGAATTCCAAATATTAATAAAATAAATGAAGCCATAATTCGTATCATTTGTTTATTCATGAAGTCTATTATCTTACTGCCATTTTAGTTCTGATGAAATTCTACTTACACTAAAATGTTTGTTAAATATTTTCTTATTTTAGTCAGTGAATTAAGCAAAAAATCATGGAATCAGCAACACTTTGCCCTGGTATTTCCCAAACCACCACGGCCAGGAAAAAAAAAGAGATCAAAACCATCTCAACTACGAGACAATACAGCTCCTGTGAGTATTGAAAAGATCATATAATCTTACTAGTGATAAACTTGTGAAATCATGTATAGTTGTGTGTTTTACAGATCAGTGCTGACCAATGGGATTTCGGTGATGATGGAAATATTTATGTCTTTGCACTCCAATTTAGCTATTGAACATTCATTTTGAGAGGCTAGTCCAACTGAGGAATTGAATTTTACATCTCAATTCAATTCATTTCTCTTGAGGCTTATATACCATATTGGACAGCACAGTTAAAGGTAATTCAAACTCTACTACTTGACAAAAGTAGATATATTTTATTTTCATTTCACTGTATAAAAATTGGCCTCTTATTTCATATTATTTCTTTAGTAACACCACACTATAAAAATGTGTGTTCAAGAAGCACAAAAATCTGAGGATCCTAATACTGCAGTTAATAAGAACATTCAGAAAATGTTCCCTAGCTAGAGAAACTCCCTCATTAAAGTTGTGGGGTTATATTATACCCTGATGAAGTTTTAATACTTCTTCAATGTAGAATTCAGTATTCTGAATACTTGAAGATAAATATTTCTTAATGTGTGTGGAGTCATCATAGGATATGAAATGTTAAAAAAAAAACTTTCACAAGATAAATGTATCAACTCTTGTTTGTTTTAGGGAGTGTTTCTAATCAGTAGTGATCCTAGCTTATTCTGTAATCTCACACTCTTTGCTTTTCCTTTCTTTCTTTATTCAATTTATTTTTCCATTATTTGTTATCATTACTTGCAAAGTTTGCTTTTTTTGCAATTAAGATTTTACAAATACTTGGTTAGGAGTTGAAAATAAAATGTACCATTCTGCACAAATTTACTTGCACTGAATGTTACAGATTTTATCATTGTAGTTTCCTATCTGAAAGATACCAATTTATACCTTGCCAAACAGTAGCAGTTTTAGGCTTGTACTTTTAACCACATGTAGCAATCCAAATTCCAGAGACCTTGAATGTGATAATAGTGAACAGGATATGCCTGAACATGAAACTATTAGAGAATAGTTTCTGAGTTAGCCTAGTAATGGAGAGTGGGCAGAATATTTTAAGAATTCTCCAGAACACTGAGGAAAAAAAAGCCTCCCTGATTGTGAAATCAGAAATTCTGATATGTCATTAGTCAGTGGAGGTCTCTACCAATTTTAACATAATATCTTGAGGGAATTATGAAGATCCTCTAAATTGAAATAAGGCCCACAATAATACATGAATATCAATTAGTCATAAAAAGAATGAAATTGGAAAAGCAAAATAAACTATGAGATCTACAATGTATCCACTTATCAAAATCTAAAATCTTTTAATGGTTGAAGTTAAAATTTATTTGATATCTGGTAATAAAGGCTGTGTAACTTGCACACAAGTTGTTCATCATTATTCTAACCAATATTTCAGAAATATGATGAAGAGAAATTAAGAGAAGGTCCTAAACGACCGTTATGGATGCACAGTTCTTTAATGAGAATTTCTGAAAGACCATCTGATTATTTAGCTGCCAGGATATGGCCCCAACATAAACCAACCCATCACCCCAAGGAGGTTGCTAAAGTAGCAGATGTACACAAACCTGTATCTCCAGCAAGAGGTAAGAAAGATAAAGAACACAAGAAAGCAGACAAGAAAGACAAATCAGAATCAGAATCAGAATCCACAGTTTCAAAGGGGCCACTAATAACTAGGAAGGAGTCAAAGAAAGATAAGGATATAGAAACAGGAACTAAAGGTGAAAAAGATGTTGCAAAAACAGATGTCAAAAAAGAGAAGAAACATACAAAGAAGGGTAAGGAGTCAGCTACAGAATCTGAAGAGGAACAAAAAGGTGCAAAAAAAGATACCAAAAAAGAAAGAAAAGATTCAAAGAAGGGTAAGGAGTCAGGTACAGAATCTGAAGGTGAAAAGAAAGACGCCAAGAAAGGTGCCAAGAAAGAAAAGAAAGATTCAAAGGACAAGGAGTCAGGTATAGAATCTGAAGGTGAGAAGAAAGATGCCAAGAAAGATGCCAATAATGAAAAGAAAGATTCAAAGGACAAGGAGTCAGGTACAGAATCTGAAGGTGAAAAGAAAGGGGCCATGAAAGGTGCCAAGAAAGATAAGAAAGATTCAAAAAAGGGCAAGGAGTCAGGTACAGAATCTGAAGGTGAAAAAAAGAATTCAAAGAAAGATGCCAAAAAAGATAAGAAAGATTCAAAGAAGAGCAAAGAATCAAGTATAGAATCTGAAGATGAAAAGAAGGGTGCCAAGAAGGATAAGGATGGGAAAAAAGATTCAAAGAAACCGGGAGAAAAAGATGATGAGTCAAAAGACAAGAAAGAATCCAAGAAAGATGCAAAGAGAAAGGTGAGTAAAAAAGAGAAGAAAGATGAAAAGCCCAGTGGGACAGATATTGAATCAAAAGATGATGCCAAGAAAGATGCCAAGAAGAATGCCAAGAAAGATGGCAAGAAAGATGCCAAGAAAGATACTGACACAGAATCTCCTGATGCAAAGAAGGATGCAAAGAAGGATACAAAGGATGCAAAGAAGGATGCAAAGGCAAAGAAAGGCAAGTAGGCCTTGGATAAAATTCAAAAGCACGTTCGATAAAACAATTTTAGCAATCTGATACCAAATCTATGAGTGACAGGGGGCCTCAAAGAATCAAATAATTTTTAAAATGGAGCAAAGAAGAATACAAAGAAAGACTCATAAAATCATAAAAATATAAAGAAGAAAAGAAAAATTAAGAGATGATTCAATGAAGAACTTGGAGGATACATATGCTAAGTTTGGGGATATGAAGGATTCAATGAAAAATCCCTAGAAATGTTCAAAGAAGAATATTCAAATCAGGATGTAGAAGTTAATGACACTGGATCTGTGGATAGCAAAAAAAAAAAATATATCAAGACTTCAAAAATATCCAAGGAGGTAGACAATCTATATAATCAAACTGTGAAGCTGCATCCACAGATTTAAATAAAGAACTATAGGTGTATCAGAGGAAGTCAAAAAAATTTCAGAAAGTCTTTCAAATAAATACAAATTAAAAGTAGCATTCTTCAAAAAAAAATACGGAAGGAAGGAAAAAAAGAATTGCTTCCTTGTGAACCTATACCGTCATCCCTGAAGCGTAAACAGCCACACCAGGTTGATGGAAATTAAATTCCACATCCAAGCCAAGACAAACACACTTGGTAAGTTAGTTTTGTTTTTTAAGCAAAACTGGATTAAACAATAATTGAGTCAATTTGAGGTTTGAATTGAAATATACGATTCTTATAAAAATCTGTGTCATCTGCCAAGTATGTTTTGTTGGAATTTGGTAGAATTGAGTAGAATTTACTTAGGGCTTTCTCATTATAGAAATTACTGATGAATTTGGTAACAATGACACAAGAATGAAGACTTTAAAAGTATCAACAAAAAGGTTAATTAGAATTACTTATCATGAGAGAGGAGACTGAGTTTTGATACATGGAAACTAACAATTATCAAGAGTTTGTTGGTTTTTTTTTTCTTTAAACAGAATATAGTAGCCAACTTCTCTCCATTTAAGACAGGAAAATCAAACTTTTCCAAATTACCAAGGTAAGTAAATTTATTTTTTATTTTATTTATTTTATTTTTGGGGGTGTGCGGGGAAGGAGAAAAGGGAGGGGGGGGAAAGAGAGAGAGAGAGAGAGAGAGAGAGAGAGAGAGAGAGAGAGAGAGAGAATCCCAAGCAGGCCCCATGCTCAGCACAGAGACCAACATGGGGCTCAACCCCACAACCGTGAGATAATGACCTGAGCTGAAATAAAGAGTCAGATGCTCAACCGACTGACCCACCCCAGGTGCCCCGCACCGTAAGTAAATTTAAACAAGTCATATTAAAGAGACACCTGATAAATTGCTCATACATATACAAAACCAAATTATCCAGAATTCAACAGGGTCTAACAGAGTGAAAGCATTTACATATTTTTTATGTATGAAAATAATTAACTTTGAATTTTTATAACTATGTTAAACTCTCTTGTGATCCATAAGTCCTATTAATGTGACAAAAAATAAAAAAAAGCAATATAAAGCACAATGCAAAACTCTCTGAATGCCCAATTAGTGGAAATTAAATTTCTTTAACATTTTCTCTCAGATAAACTCAACATTGTTGCAGAACTTGCTAAGTGACTTTCTCTCACTTTTATGCATCCCCATATAAATTCTGAATACAAAATAAAGCTTCTCCTTGATACTCCTATTCCACATACTTTCAAGAGCTAGCTTTCTGTGAACAGAAGTATAATTATGTTGCCTGGTCTTTAAACATTGGCCCTGTTCCCCTACATCAACTACTCAAGGATTCATGGCTATTGTAATTTATGGTCTTCCAGGCTGCCCTACCTTGCAGATCTGACTCAGCTGTAATGACATAGAGTCAAATCCTGTCCCACTATTCTCTCCCTCTTCCAGGAAAATCATTCTTTTTCTCCCTTTGCTTTATAGTAAAATACTATATTCAGATTTTCAAAATTTTCTGAAAATGTTAGCATCTCTCCGAGGATTTAGGGAATCATTTAAAATCCCCTAGGGGAGCCTGGGTAGCTCAGTTAAGTTTCCAGCTTTGGCTCAGGTCATGATCTCATGATTCGCAAGTGAGAGCCCCACATCGGGCTCTGTGCTGACAGCTCAGAGCCTAGAGCCTGGAGCCTGCTTCGGATTCTGTGTCTCCCTCTCTGTCTGCCAACTCTCCCCCACTCATGCTTGTCTCTCTTCCTTTCTCTCTCTCTCTCTCTCTCTCTCTCTCTCTCTCTCAAAAATAAACACTAAAACATTTTTTTTTAATTTTTTTTTCAACGTTTATTTATTTTTGGGACAGAGAGAGACAGAGCATGAACGGGGGAGGGGCAGAGACAGAGAGGGAGACACAGAATCGGAAACAGGCTCCAGGCTCTGAGCCATCAGCCCAGAGCCCGACGCGGGGCTCGAACTCACGGACCGCGAGATCGTGACCTGGCTGAAGTCAGACGCTTAACCGACTGCGCCACCCAGGCGCCCCACTAAAACATTTTTAAAATCCCCTATTCCTTTAAAAAAAAGCCCTTATTGTCTAACATAGTATTCAAAAGTCAACTTTTAGGTTAAAATTTAATGTATAGTACAATAATAACTGAGCTCCTGTCTTTACCATTCTACTGAAATGCATGAAGGTCCCCCGAGAACCTCTTGGAGTTCCAGTTGCAATGTCTTTTTATTGTAACCCCTCTTTTTTGTCTATGTATTTCTCTATATTTATTCCATCTATTCCCATGGCTTTATACATCATTCTTATTCTGCTGAATCCTTCGTTTTATTTTTTTTTTTAAGTTTATTTTTTGAGAGAGACAGAGACAGAGACAGTGAATGGAGGAGGGGCAGAGAGACAGGGAGAAAGAGAATCCCAAGCACGCTCTGCACTGTCAGCACAGAACCTGATGCAGGGCTTGAATGCATGAACTGTGAGATCATGACCTGAGACGAAACTAAGAGTCAGGTGCTTAAACCCACTGAACCACCCAGGTGCCCTGAATCCTGTATTTTAAATCTAGTACTGACCTTTCCATTTATATCCAAAATCATGTGTCTAAATATTAAGTTAAAGCATATACTTGACTGTCTTCTAGACATCTCAAAATTAACAAGTCTCAAAGAGAACTCAATACCTCTCCACCCAAACCTGTTTTCCCCAGGTATTCACCAACTCAGTAAATGATGACTGCTGACTCAATCAAAAATTGGTGGGTCATTAACAATTATTTTGTTTCTCCATGCTTATCTATTATTAAGTCCTGCCTGGCTACCACCTATATTTAAATTGTTCTGCTTCACTCCATTTATACCACTTTTACATTAGAAGTCCAATCAGCCATTATATTTCACTTGGAAATCCCAAAGCCCCCTAAATGCAGGTAAAACCACCTACTTCAACTCTCGTAACCACCCAACACCCCTTCTCAACACAGAAATCATGTTCCTCCGTTACTCTAAGTCTTCTAGTGTATTGATGTCACATGTAGCATAAGCTTGCTTGCTTTCTTTTTCTTCTTTTTTTTTTTTTGCTCTAGCTTATATAGCCTTTAATTATCTGGCTTCTGACTACTTATCTGCCTTATGTGGTAGCAAAATTGTCTACCATGCTCTTGTCACACTGGATTTCTTTCTGTATTTAACCATATAGATCATTACACTTTCAAGGCTTCACGCTGTTTCCTCTACCTATAACACAATTCTTCTAGAACTTTACACTGCTGACTCCTAATTATTTATACTTAGCTTAAATTTTACCTTTCCATGGGGCGCCTGGGTGGCGCAGTCGGTTAAGCGTCCGACTTCAGCCAGGTCACGATCTCGCGGTCCATGAGTTCGAGCCCCGCGTCAGGCTCTGGGCTGACGGCTTGGAGCCTGGAGCCTGTTTCCGATTCTGTGTCTCCCTCTCTCTCTGCCCCTCCCCCGTTCATGCTCTGTCTCTCTCTGTCCCAAAAAGAAATAAACGTTGAAAAAAAAATTAAAAAAAAATTTTACCTTTCCAAACATTTAAAATATATTTTTAGAGTATTTTTAGGTTCACAGAAATATTGATGATAAGGGGCAGATTTTTCCCATATATCCACCTATACATGCATAGCTTCCTCCATTTATCAACATCCACCACCTGGGTAGTATATTTATTACAACTGATAAGCCTACATTGACATATCATTATCACTCAAAACACATAATTTCCATTAGGGTTCACTCTAGGTGGTGTACATTCTATGGATTTTTAATGCATAGTGACATATATCAACCAACAGTATCATACAGAGTAATTTCACTGCCCCTAAAAATCTACGTGCTCTACTGTTTCATCTCATCTTTCCCTTTTACATGTGGCAACTGCCGATCTTTTCACCATCTCCATAGTCATATAGCTGAAATTATAGAATAGGTAACTTTTTCAGGCTGGCTTCTCTTATTTATCTACATGCATTTCATGTCTTTTCACGGCTTGAAAGCTCATTTCTTTTTAGCATTGAGTAATATTACATTGTCTAGATGTACCACAGATTATTTATTCACCTACCAAAAGACATCTTGTTTGACTCTAAATTTTAGCAATACTGAATAAAGATGCTATAAACATTCATATGCATTTTTGCATGTACATATCTTTTCATCCTATTTGAGAAAATACTATGGAGTGCAATTGCTGGATTGTATGATAAGGATATGTTTAGTTTTTTCAGAAGTAATGTATGCTTAAAAAATTGCTCAGAGGGGATCTTATGTTTTCTTATCATATAGATGACAATAATAATATATAAAAAAGGTAGGAGGAAACTTTTGGAAGTTATGGATAATGCTTATGATACAGATTGTGGTGATGGTTTCATAGGTGTATATGTATCTCCAAAATCATCAAGTCATCAAGTTGTACACATTAAACTTGCACAGCTTTTTGGGTGTCTCATATATATATATATATATATATATATATATATATATATATATATATAATTCTAATTCTGTTATTTATTTAGCTCAAAAGGATATGGATATGGCCCAATCTCATTTGACAAGGCTCCTCTAATGTAACTCTACTCCATTTCAAAGGGCATTGTTTTTTTTAAGTTTATTTATTATTATTTTGAGAGAGAGAGACAGAGAGCACACAAGTTGGAGAGGGGCAGAGAGAGACAGAAAGAAACAGAATCCCAAGCAGGCTCTGCACTGTCAGTGTGGAGCCTGATGTGGGGCTCTAACTCACCAACTGTGAGATTATGATCTGAATGGAAGTCAGACACTTAACTGACTGAGCCACCCAGGTGCCCCACTTTACTCCATTTCTAATGGTTAGCTCAACTTGGAAGTTGTGTTACCTAGCTTAGTACCCTCCTTCCTATTTATAGACTGGTATTAGTGGACTTTTATTTTAATTTCCCATTCCCACTCCATAAGAAAAATTAAGATTTTATCCCCTCTACAATCCAGGGGGAAAGTACACATAGTTTTTTGTTTTTTTGTTTTTTTTGAGTCTTTATATGTAGCTCTGATTTCTGAACTAAGTTACTTAATTCTTCCATAAGGACTACTAGGATAGCCTCTAAATGACTTTATTCATCAGCTTATACCTTGACCTATGGCAGAGGATATTAGCTTTTCTCCAAAGTTGTGTTCTATTTCCCAAATGTAGGTTATGAGTTGTTAGAAATATATGGAAATGATTAAAGAAAAAATTATATTGCCACTCATATGAAATGTAGGGTTTTGGCCATTAAAATAAAAATATAATACAGCAATATAAATATCCTCCTATCAATGACAATTATACATGTCTCTAAGAAGTATCTAGTTTTCTAACTTTTAGTTATTTGCTAACTTTTCTTCACACATAACAACGAGCAGCAGAGACAATTAGTTGTCAATTATAGGGTGTTTTTCTAACCCTCTTTACCTTGTCTCCTTAGTACCAAAGCCAAAAGTGGAGGTGAAACAAGTTAGCAGATCAATTCAAAGGCAAAAATCCACGTAAAGGACAACCTCCTACTCAATAATCCTGCCATATCTTTCACTTCTCAATTTAGCCTTTTAATCACACAGTTTGAATGTATAAGATATTTTTCCTCTTTTACTGATTCATTTTCCCTCGAGTAAAACTGAGAGCTGTAAAAGTGAAATACAGATGTGAAAGAATTGCTGGCTTTGTATGCTTGTTAATATATGATTAATTCACTGCAAAGGCTTGGAGTGGTGGCTAAAGAATTTCAAATGTGACTAAAACCACAGAATATCATAAAAAAAAGAAATATCATAAAACAAAAACAAATCTTTAGAAACGTGTATGTCCTGAAAGAAATATGTCAATCTTCTGGCCTCCTTATGTGAAAAAAAAAAAAGTAGTATAATAGATCATTAATTAGTCATGTCTGATTTTATAGAATTCTATAAATATTCCACATCATGACTTATCAACTGCAGTGGTATGGTTATTTGCAAGGTGCTTTCGAATTATTTTTCTCCTCTGTATGTGTATGTCTGTGTGTGTCTATGTAATAACACAGAACAAGTAAGAAAATCTGTTAAAAGTGAATGTCATGAAAGATGAAATGACTGATGGATTTGAGAACTCTGTTTTATGTAGGGGGAACAAATATCACATTATGTCCAATTTTCTAAAACTGTAGGAAAATTTAGATATTATCCATTTTCTTTAATTCTAATAAAACTATCAACAATAATTTTAAACATATAAATAGAAAATAAGTACTAACATCAATAACAATTGATTTTGCACTCAAAACAGTATTTTCTGCCTGTGTTTCACATAACTTAAGGCACCACTTCTCTGTTTTATAGATGGAAATAGTTCAAGCCTTGTCCTAGACTTCTAAGATGCTACTCAAATTGAAAAAAAACCTAGTTATACCTGTATTACAATCCACACTCCAGCATGAAGTAGACATCTGGAGATTAACATGACTTCTCCATGCCATTCATTATCTCCTTTCAGTTGCTCGTATTCATGAGCTTCTTTCAAAGGGTCACACTTTATCATTCCATGTCCTCAGTGATATCTGCACTGCAGTACATATATTATCTCCTTAAGAAATGTTGCTGTAAAACTAATTGAATTAAAAACGTTTTCTCCCATTCCACAAATTGCCTTTCACTCTGTTGATTGTTTTCCTTGCTGTGAAGATATCTTTTGAAGTAGTGTCACTTGTCTATTTTTTGCTTTTATTGCCTGTGCCTTTGTTGTCATACAATCATTGTCTACACCAAAGCCATAAAGATTTTCCCCTGGATTTTCTTCTAGGTTTAAGTTTTAGATTTTGCATTTTTAGATTTTAATTCATTTTAAGTTGATATTTCCATACAGTATAAGATAAGGTAATTGCCCACTTTCATTCTTTTGCATGTAAATGTTGTTTTCCTAACACCCTTTGTTGAAGGGACCATCTTTCCCCATTGTACTCTTGGCACCCTTGTCAAAGCTCAGTTGACCATTTTGTGTGGATTTATTTCTGGGCTCTCTATTCTGTTCCACTTGTCTAAATGTCTGTTTTTATGTAAGTACCATACTATTTTAATTACTGTAGCTTTGTAATAAATTTTGACATCAGAATGTTGATTCCTTCAGCTTTGTTTTTCTTTATCAAAATGGTTTTGGCTATTTGGGGTATTTTATGGTTGCATATATATAATTGTTTTTTCTGTTATAGTAAACAATGCTATTGAGATTTTGATAGGGATTGCACTGAATCTAGAAAATGCACTGTGCAGTCTAGACATTTTAACAATATTAAGTCTTCCAATCCATAAACATAGAATGATTTCTATTTGTTTCTAATTTCTTTTTTTTTTTTTTTTAATTTTTTTTTCAACGTTTATTTCTTTTTGGGACAGAGAGAGACAGAGCATGAACGGGGGAGGGGCAGAGAGAGAGGGAGACACAGAATCTGAAACAGGCTCCAGGCTCTGAGCCATCAGCCCAGAGCCCGACGCGGGGCTCGAACTCCCGGACCGCGAGATCGTGACCTGGCTGAAGTCGGACGCTTAACCGACTGCGCCACCCAGGCGCCCCTGTTTCTAATTTCTTTCATCAATGTTTTATAGTTTCAGTACACACAATCTTTTACCTCCTTGGTTAAGTTTAAGTACTTTATTTTTGATGCTATTGTAAATAGAATCATTTTCTTAATTTCCTTTTTCAGATAGTTTATTACAGAAACACAACTAATTTTTTAAATTAAATTATAATGGACATGAAATGTTATATAAGTTTCAGTTGTACAACATATTGATTCAATAATTCTATACACTACTCAGTGCTCACCATAAGTGTAGTTACTATCTGTCACCAAACATTATAATATTATAGACCAAACCCTCTATCCTGTACTTTTCATCTTCATAACCACTTATTTTATAACTGCAAGTTGTATCATTCTCTTTATGTATTTTACTCATCCTCCTACCAACCTTCTCTTGGGCAACCATAGTTTGTTCTCTGTATCCAACAATGTCTATGTGATACAACTATTTCATATAAATTTCACCTACATTGGAATCTAAAAAAAAAATGAACTAAGAAGCAAAGAAACAAAGTAACACAACTGATTTTTGTATGTTGATTTCACATCTCAGGAATTATTGAATTTGTCCACTAGTTTTATTTATTTTTTGAGCTCACAATAAGGGTATAGTGTATTTATTATTATTTGTAAATTGTGTGGTATATACCCTATATATAAAGTGTATAATAACCTTATGTATAAAACACATACATTTTTTCTGAGAGAGACAGTTGTTAAACATTTATCAACAAACCACCACCTGTGCCTCACTCTCATTAGGGAAAGGGGGATTTGTTTTGTTTTCACTCTTAGGACAATTATCTCTTTTTATTGAGAAATATCCAATTTCAGATTTCTGCCTATTGGCCCTTTGTTGTTTTCTACAGTGTCAAAAGAGTTTGGCTTAAGGGCTACTACAAGGAAAAGAAGGCAGCAATTACCTATTTTCTTTATAATTAAAAGTGGCTTTTAAGGATGAATGTAGTTGACCCTTGAAACACAGTTTGAACTGTGTGGTCCACTTATACGCAAATTTTTTTACAGCACAGTTCAGTAAATATACTTTCTCTTCCTTATGTTTTTCATAATATTTTTTTTCTAGCTTAGTTTATTATAACAATACAGTATGTAACACAAATAACATACAAAAATATATGATAATTGACCACTTATGTTATGGGCAAGGTTTCCAGTCAACAGTAGCTTACTACTAAATTTTGCAGGGGCGGGGGTGTCAAAAGTTATACGCAGATTTTTGACTATGGAGGGGATGGGTCAGCACCCCAAATTCCTGCATGGTTCAAGGGTCAACTATATGTACACACTGCATTATCTTTGCTAATAATCAAGCTGACCCAAAATGTATTAGTTGTGTCTCTGAAATTATTTTATGAGTTTGAAAAAGATTTATGTTTGTGATATTAAAAAACTTAAAAAAATTTTTTTTTTATTTTTTAAGAAACCAGTATGCACTCTGAGAACCAGAGTACCTACATTTTAAACCTGCAAACTACCAACTCTGTTATCTGCTTAAATAACCTCTCTGTACTTAAGTTTCCCCATCTGTGAAATTAACATGATAATAGAATCTATGGCACAGGGTTGTTGTGATAGTCAATGTGTGTAAAACATAAACAGTGCCTGGCACACAACAGAAGGCTTGCCATTATCATCACCATTGCTATTACTACTACAATTGCTGCTGCCCCACAAAGAAGTCAACTCACTGACATCTTTTTTGGGTTCTAATACTACAGACTGTGTGATCTTTGGTTAAGTCACTCTTTCTACACCAGCATGGATCTAAGGTTAGGACTCTTTTTACAGTTTACTTTTAATATCTGTAAGTCAGTGAGTTAACTACTTTGTTCATTAGTTCCACTAATTTTTTGTGGAGTCTTTTGAATTTTCTACTTATATGTTCATGTCATCTACAAAGATAACTCTTTCTTTCTGTATTAAATGCCTTTTATTTATTTTTCATGCCTGACTTCTCTAAGACTTCTATTAAAATGTTGAATATAAGTTGCTGGAGTGGGCATCCTGGTCTTGTTACAGATCTTAGCGGAAAAGCTTTGGGTGGCAAGGTTGAGTAAGATGTTAGTCATTGGCTTTTCATATATGGCTTTTATTATGTTGAGGTAAATTCTATATTTTGTTTTTTAAAAGATTTTTTTATCATGAAAACACGTTGAATGTTGTAAGATGATTTTCCTGCAGCTATTGAGATGATCATTGATTTTTGTCATTCATTGGTGTTGTGTATCACATTACTTGTGTATTTTAAACTATCCTTGCATTCCCAGGGATAAAACCACTTGATCATGGTGTATGAGCCTTCTAATAATGTGTTGTTGAATTCAGTTTACTAGCATTTTGCTGAGGAAGTTTTCATCTATATTAATCAGGGATATTGGCATGTAATTTTTTCTTATAATGTTTTTATCCAGTTTTAGTATCAGAGTAATGGCCTCACAAAATGAGTTTGCAAGTATTCTCTGCTTTTCTATTTTTTCTGGAAGAGTTTGAGAAGAATTGTTATTAATTCTTCTTTAAATGTTTGTTTTAATTCACCAGACAAGCCATGTGGTCCTGGACTTTTCTTTTCTGGGAGTTTTTTGTTGTTGTTGTTGTTGTTGTTGTTGTTTATTGAGTCAATCTCTTTACTCATTATTGATTGTTCAGATTTTTTATTTCTTCATGATTCAATATTGGTAGGCTGTATGTTTCCAGGAATTTATCCATTCTTTGGGGTTATCTAATATGTTGGTGTATAACTGTTCATAGCAGTCCCTTATGATTCTCTTTATTTTTGAAGCATCCCTTGTAAATGTCTCTTCTATTGTTTTATTTGTGTTTTACCTTGCTTGCTTTCTTAGTGTAGTAAAAGGTTTTTCAAGTCTGTTTATTTTTTCAAAAGCCAAGTCAGTTTTAATTTTTTTCTATTGTATTTTTGTACTATATTTCATTTATTTCTGCTTTATTATTTCTTTCTTCCACTGGCTTTGGGCTTAGGTTGTTCTTTTCTTAGTTACTTGAGTTGTAAAGTCAGGTTAAGATATCTCTTCTTTTTTAATGTATATGTTACTGTTACCAGCTTTCTTCTTCCTACTGATTTGGCTCCATCCCATATGTTTTGGTATTTTGTATTTTTTTAATATGTATTTAAAAAAATTTTTTAATGTTTATTTATTTTTGATAGAGAGAGACCGAGCATGAGTGGGGGAGGAGCAGAGAGAGAGGGAGACACAGAATCCTAAGCAGGCTCCAGGCTCTGAGCTGTCAGCACAGAGCCCAATGCGGGGCTCAAACTCACAAACTGTGAGATCATGACCTGAGCCGAAGTTGGATGCTCAACCGACTGAGCCACCCAGGTGCCCCATTTAATGTTTATTTATTTCTGAGAGAGAGCACAAGTGGGGTAGGGGCAGAGAGAGAGGGGGACAGAGGATCCAAAGCAGGCTCTGCACTGACAGCAGCAAGCCTGATGTGGGGCTTGAACTCACAAACCATGAGATCATGACCTAAGCTGGAGTCAGACACTCAAATGACTGAGCCATCCAGGTGCTCTTGGTACCCTGTGTTTTTGTTTATCTTGAGTTATTTTCTTATTTCCCTTTTGATTTCTTCTTTGACCTACCCATTGTTCAAGAGTGTGTTGTTATATTTCCACACATTTGTGAATAAACCCATACATATACAGTTAATTGATCTTTTTAACAAAGGTACCAAGAGTACACATGGAGAAATGATAGATTCCCAAAAATGATGTTTAAGAAACTGAATATCCACATTCAAAAGAATGTTACAGCTTATATCATATACAAAATATATGATACATATATCATATACAAAAATGAGCTCAAAATGGATATAGGATCTGAAAGTGTGAAACTCCTAAAAGAAAACACAGGAGAACTTCATGACATTGGTCTTGACAGTAATTTCTTAGATTTATCATCAACATGCAGTCAACAAAAGCAAAAAATAGACTACAAAAATCCTACAACTCAGCAACAAAAAATAAATAATGAACTTAAGAAATGGTGCAAGGACTTGAAGAGGAATTTCTCCAAAGAGAACATAAAATCGCCAACAGACACAGGAAAATATGCTTGGCATCCCTAATTTCCTCCCAGAAAAACAAAGATAACAAGTGTGGGTGAGAACATGGGGAAATTAGAACCCATGTACATTGGTGATACAAATATAAGATAATGCTGTCACTATGGAAATCAGTACAGAGGTTCCTCAAAAAATTAAAAATAAAACTACCAAATGATCTAGCAATCCCACTCCTGGGTATATATCCAAAATAATTGATAACCGGATCTCAAAGAGATAGCTGCACTCTCATCCTCACTATGGTATTCAAAAAGCCAAAATATGAAAACAACCTAAATGTCCATCAGTGAATGAATGAAGAAAATGTGACATATGCATACAATATTTGACTTTAAAACAGAAGGAAATGCTGTTATATGCAATTACATGACTGAATCTGGAGAACATCATGCTAAGTGAAATAAATATGTTACAGGACAAATACTGCATGATTCCACTTACATGAGACATCCAAAATAGTCAAGCTCATAGAAACAGAGTAGAATAGTAATTTCGAGGGGATGGAAGGAGGGAGATAAGGGGAGCTGTTCCTCAACAGGTATTAAGTTTCAGTTATACAACATGTATACATTATAGAGATCTGCTGTACATCATGTATTAACAATACTGTACCACACACCTATAAAAAAAATTAAGATAGATTTCATGTTAAGTGTTTTTACCATAATGAAAAAAAATGAGTATCTAGGATTAGATAGCTAACCTTGAAAGTGCTACCTAATCTACTAGCGAATCTCTAATTGTACCTTTTTCATGGAAAAGTACTTTTCTTGGTTTTCCAATCTGATAATACCCCTTTTAGATATATCACATTTTCTAGCCTTGGATTTTCTAAACTATGTAGATATTTTAACAGGTGAAATCTGAGAGAATTTTTCTAATGCTACCTATTGAAGAGACTGAGGTCAAATGAGATTCAGTAATATACCAGTTTTTATAGTTTCTCAGTGACATAATTTGGATGAGGATGCTGATCTTCAAATTCTCATTCCACTGGTTCTGCTTATGCCTACTAAGGAAAAAGTTTGATTATTAAATGTGTGTCTTTATTCTCCGTTCTCACATCATCTCTAATCTAAGTTTTCTTTGGTAGCTCTATTCAAAAAGAAAAAGGAATTGATATTTTCAGGCTTTATTGAAGAATAGAAAATAAATTAACGTTCTAATCAAAACCATAGAAATATACATATTTTAATCCTCAGGAAAATATATTTGACAGGTAAAATGCAGCATTTCCTAGTAACAATGTTTTTTTTAATTTCATCAGTAATATGGATTAAATGTCCAAGAAAACTGACCTTACTATTTTTTTTTTGCTTCATATAGAACTAATTTTTAGTCCTAAATATATAAATTCTGGGAAATGTACTTAGAGATAGAGTTGGAATTTTTTCAAGTAGAATGTAAACAAAATGTATAAACTCAAATCATTTAAACAATTTTAATTATAGATTAATCTCCAAATTTCAAGAGAAACAGATATTCTTGCAACAAATTTGGATGAATGATACACTTGCTTGCTATAAAAATTTTTAATTTTAAGATAAAATGTTTTACATTAGGTTTGATAATGATTATCTGCTACCAAAGAAGAAAAATTAAGCTCTATTACTGCAACTTTTCTGAAGACTGAAATTATGACAAAATAAAAAGTTAAAAACAAACTACTGAAAAGTAAAATGCTCTGACTTAGGCATAATCACTATTAAAACATTATATTCTTTGTATCTGAAAAAAAATCTTGACTAAATTAAGTACTATCCCTTTCTCTCTCTCTCTCTCTCGCACACGCGCGCGCGCACACACACACACACACACACACACAGATATATCTAGTGTTCATGTATATGTATGTGTGTGAGTAATCAAATTACCTCTTTCTTCACCATTTTTTGTGAATTTTTACAATATCTATAAAATATTCACCATTCATGGATATCCTATGACAAGGCCCTTAATTAAAAAAAAATAAAAAGCATGGCTATTGGTCCATGTACATCTAGGAATTTTCTATATATATACATATACATACTATCACCATATAGAATGGAATAAAACACTTGAATTCCTAAGTTCTATAGTCAATAACTTATTTTCTTTTCACATAATTCATATGATTTTTGTATTGCATAGACACTGCTATGAAAGAAAACATTTGCAGTAGACATTGTATAAGAAGAGTGAAGTAATAGCACCCGAGAGGTACATCAAGTTCTAAATTTAGAGATATTGGTGTAGTTGTTTGAGTGTTGTAAATTTTTATTCCATTAAACTCAACCCCAGAGGCAATCATTAATTCTTTGTAATGTTCTATCATTTAGAGAATATTATAAGACAAGAAGATGCTAAACAGCATAGAGATAACTGCAAACATGAGCATGGAAGAACTAAGGAAAGATATGTAGAAAAAGAACACTTATAAAGGTCTTTCTGGAAGTATAAGGGAACCTTGGTGAAGATTTTTCATGGTTTTATTATTTAAGGTCTATGATATATACTCAGTTTTAATTTTGCTGATTTACATAATGTTTAAGCGCAGGATGGTATACAAGAAACCATCATTTAGGTCATACATAAACCTTGTCTGCTGGTCATCCAAATTCATCAAAATATTCTCTGTCCAACCTCTGTGTACAATGCATTAGTTTTTGCAATGAGTTAAAATGTCTTTAAATTATTATCAATTCAGTTTTCTAGATTTGGAAACATTTCTTATTATTTGTATCATAGAAAATAACTTAAAATAGTAAATTACTTGCATGGAAAATTAATAGATTTTCCATTTTGTTTGCAATTAATTCATATAACTACGTAGAGTAGGAGATGGTCACATCATTTTCCCCATAAATATCTTGCTGTATACTCTAGAGAAACTAGAGGTAGCAAAGATATTAGTAAATCTAGATTTTATTACGAGGCAATTGTAAGAATTTTGCTCCACTAATGAAAGGGGATTGACTCAACTTTGAGCCATTCTTGAATTGTATATATAACTACGTTTCCTAAAAAAAAAAAAAAAAAAGTGCATGACTTCCATCCATCCAAGTATTAAACTTTATTTGTGCTTTTTGGTTAGACATAAGTCACATAAAGAAAAAGAAATTATTTATTTAGACTCTAATTATTATTCTATATTTTAATATTTCTATTTCTCACATTATTATACTATTATATATCATATACTAATATAAGTATTAAATTATCAAAAGACTACATTTGAGAATAAAATAAACTATTTCTTCTGTATATATTCAATATTGAAATTAATGTGAATCACTAAAAATATTATTACATATGAAAATAACATTTCACATTCTGGTGCTGTGAATAAACATAATCTAGTTGGTTGAAAAGGCTATTTATTTGCTTTATTATTTTAGTGGCAAACATTTAAGAAAGCAGTTTTTATATCTGTGGTCCTTATTCCATATCAGAAACATCAATAATAGTAATAAAATAAAGAAAAATTAAAAAAATTATTAGATATATTTAAAATGTATGTCACTACTTGTGGATATATTCAATCTTATTTCTAGGAGGTATCAAGTACTGTTCATGAAAAAAGCCAATAGTAAATCACTGAAAAGAGACAGAAAAGTTAGAAGTTATCTACTGAGAAGTCATATACCACGTTACTACACAACCAGGAAAATCTTTTAAAAGCAATGGCAAAATACAAAAATATTTCAATATAATAATAATTCATATCACTACTCAAATAATCAACAAGATATTTCTAAATTAAAATAACAGTAATAGCAAAATCACCCAATATTTATTTGCCACTAACGATTTTCTAAACACTTTTCTTGTATTGTCATTTAATCCTCATACCAGTCCTAACATGTTGTCTCTGTTTAACTGAACATACAGCAGTTAAGCTAACAGGATAAATTTTTCAAAAATAATGGTAAAAGCAGACTTTCAATCTGAATTTAAATCTCACAGCACACTAGGATTTAGACCAAGATTTTGTGGCTTAATTGTTCCGGGATTTGGGGAAATTGTTCTTTAACACCTCGCCTCAGTTTCTTCATAGCATCATTACTTTATCTGCAAAAATGTACAGTTCTGTTAAAATTACATAAAATTACATCACATATGTAAAGTTCCCACTCTACAATTTTTTAAGAGAAGCAGTTGTTCAATGCATAACTGCTTAATGCATAACTCCATTATGTTCAATGCATAACTTCATTAGTCTTAAAGGAACCTGTCCTGCTACTACTCTTCCCACTGCTGATAGCCTTTAGTGTGTCTCTTCACAAATATTGCACTCTGATTAGTAAGTCATAGGAGTTGTATTTGCAGGAATATGCTATAGAGAACAAAAATACGGAAACTGAAAATATGCATTTGAATCCTAGCTCAACCATCATGTCATCATGAAGGAGGGACAAGAAAAGAATATAAAACACAGAACTCAAGGCAGAATGGGAAAGTACCATCTCACATCCAAATACCATTAATTCTAAAAAGCATTAGAAAAAATGAATTATGCCTGGAGACAAGGTAAAGATTCATCTATTTATCTATCTATGATATTATTAAGGAATCAGCTCTAGTTAACACGATATTTTCCAAAATATTTCATGTTTCCCCCTTATATTTATGTATGTCATCAAGAAATACCTCTAAAGGGGTGCTTGGGTTGTTCAGTCAATTAAGCCTCCTACCTGGGCTCAGGTCCTAATCTCACAGTTGGTGAGTTCGAGCCCCACGTAGGGCTCTGTGCTGACAGCTCAGAGCCTGGAGCCTGCTTTGGATTCTGTGTCTCCCTCACTCTCTGCCCTTCTCCCACTCACGCTCTGTCTCTCTCTCTCAAAAATAAATAAAAATGTTAAAAAAATTAAAAAAAAAAAGAAATACCTCTAGGGATGCCTGGGTGGCTCAGTCAGTTGAGCGACTGACTTCAGCCCAGGTCATGATCCTGTGCTTGATGGGTTCGAGCCCCGCATCAGGCTCTGTGTTGATGGCTCAGAGCCAGCAGTCTGCTTCAGATTCTGTTTCTCTCTCTCTCTGTCCCTCCCCCACTCTCTGTCTCCCATAAATAAACAAACATTTAAAAAATGTAAAGAAATACTTCTATAATTCCTTTTTTTACATTTCAATCAGTTTACGGTATATTAAATTCTGCTAAAAATTGAATAGAATAAGAGAAAACTGACATCTAGTGTCAAATAAATCATATAATGGTGAGTACAGAGATAAAGATTACTAGAAAATTGTTTCATGTATGGTTTCTGCAAGTAGTGAATATTGATAACAGGCCAATTGGTTTTGCAATGTTTTGCTTTGATACTGATAGTTTAAAAAAATTTATTTTGAACGAGACTGAAAGTGGGGGCAGAGGGAGAGGGAGAGGGAGAATCACAAGCAGGCCCTATGCTCAGCACAGAGCCAGACATGGGGCTTGATCTCATGACGGTGAGATGGTGGCTGACACAGGTCTGGATCTCACCACTGTGAGATCATGACCTGAGCCAAGAGTCTGTTGTTTAACCCAATGATCCACCCAGGTGCCAGACATTGATACTCTTTAAAGCAGTCATTCTCATATATATAAAAGGAGATTTCAACGAATGAGAGTTGCAGGTCCAATGATATAATACTAGCAAATCCACACACACACACAAACCATGCTTATACATTATTGAAATACCCTAGTCTAAATTAGAGGGACTTAGTTTGGTTAACTAGTAATCAGGAGAGTGGGGTTTAAGTCTAAGGTTCGTTTAGACAAGTAAACATTACTGAGCTTCATTGTTTCTTCAGTAGCATAAAGGCACTGAAACAAATTCTAATATCTCAACAAGTTACATTGTATGGTTTTAAAACTCATTAATAAAATGAAAAACAAATATTTTTAATAATGTCAAGTCATACAGACCAAAGTCAATATTGCATTTTATGTGGTATTTTAATCCATGGTAATATAAAACATTACAAATGCCAGAGATATAATATGAACAAAGATAAGTGATTTCTTGTAATCCTTCATAATGCCCATGTCAACTACTGGGAATTATAAAACAAGAAGTAGTAAACACATTATTTCTGACAAAGAAACTAAATACCAGATATTCTGCTGCTCTGACATTTCAGAAAACTGATACTCAAGATTATATTTTTAAATGCCAGCATGCTATTACTTTATGTGCTATGTGAATGCAGTTGCATGCATTCAAAAAAAAATGATGGAATTTAGTTTATCTTAAGACAGAGCATAATAAAATAATTATAAGTTAGAATAAAATTAACAGGACTATGTCCATTTTAGTACAAATATAGGGAAATACACTTTTCATTCATAATAATTTTGTTATTTTAAATATTTTCTAAACATATGGTTTTACTCTTATTCAAATACATTTTTTATGCATTTTAATTGTCTTATTGTGAAATCTATGTATCTGAGGGCAATAGAAAGAATTCGGAATTCAAGTGTTACATTATAGAAAAATAACTAATAAACTAAATTTTATGCAGTAAATTCAAATGAACAATTCTAAGAAATTTTAATGATAGTCACTAAAATCTCAGTCTAGATAATTATATATTTGATTTGAAAAATAAACTGTAGATTTTAAATGTTCTTCTAAAATTTTATGAAAGTACAATAAAATTTATGATAGATTTAGCATACAACACAATCATGATACACAGAAATACTTATTGAATAATTATTACATTAAACTTTTATTATAAAAGGATATAAAACTAGTATTTTTACTTTTATGAAATGTAAATTTAATAAAAACTGATGGCATATGCAATAAACATTTACAAAATTTAGACAAGTCTATGTAAGTAGAGTGTAAGTATATATGCATATATATATGTTTGTGTAATGTATATGTGAATGCATATGTGTGTACATATTATGTGTTCTATTTCAGAAATGCTACATTAGAATTTTAGGTTGATTCCTTGGAACTCTTTATTCTAGAAATATATAAGTATCTCTAAAAATTTTAAAGCATATTTAAATCGACCTCTGACTCAGGAGGTAAACCTTGACAGAGGTAAAGATCTTCTACAGAAATATCTAGTAAGCTAGTACGTACTTAAAGAGTAGGTAAATCCCTCACCCCTTAGTAAGATAAAACTTCTCAGAATAAATTGTGTTTAAGTACTATCCATAATTTCCTTAGAAGTCCATGATGTGGCAAGCTTAACAGCCTTTGTTTTTGCAACCTAGTTACTTTTCTCAGGACACGTGTGTTAAAATAATTCAAGAGAAGCTGACAAACTGGGAGGTCTGCCAAACTAAAAATTCTATATGTAAAATTCCTTCTCTCTCGCTCGCTCTCTCTCTCTCTCTCTCTCTCTCTCTCTCTGTATGCATGCACGTGCACCTGTTTCTTTCTCTGTCTCCAACCCCATTGGTTTTTTTCTATAATAGTTGTTATGGATTGGTAAAGACAGGGCGATGCCTTTGGGTGGTTTGCTCTGCCTAGGAAATTAGAACCTGGAACTGCAAAAGAATGAAGGTGACACATCTGAATCCCAGGAGCACATTCTAGTTTTTCCCTACAATTATCAAGTACAGTTTGATCTAAACAATATGCTAAAACTCATGAAAGGCAGATACATTGTATTTACATATCATTTCATACAAATGTTATATTTCACACTAAACAATAAGCCACCTATTACGAATATTTTCCGTATCAATAAATCAAAAATATCAATAAAATATAAATATAAAAAAATTAAAAATAAGAATTAAACAACAATAACATTAAAAAATTGTAGGTTAATACCAAAAGCTCACTGGTATCGATATTTTGAAGTCAATAAAAGAATCACTAATTAGGGAAATAGAAGTTTGAAATGAGAGTCACTACCAATAACATATGATTCAATTCACCAGGAAAATATGATAATTCTAATTTTTTATGCACCTAATTAAAAGTATCTCAAATATATAAAGCAAAAATTGACTGAAGTAAAAGGAGACACAGATCCACTATCCTAATGGGAAAATTTAACTCATCTCTCTCTGTAAATGATAGACATTAAATATCAGTAAGAATTTTAAAAGTTCAACATAATCAACACCTAAATATAATTGATAAATTATCCAACTTTACACCTAATAACTAAGAAAATATGTACCCTTTTCTCTACCATGCGAGGTCCACTCATGAAAACTGTTCTCATTCAAATCTCGAAAGCAAGTCTCAAGAAATGAAAAAAAAATCATATGTTAAGTTACAAATAAAGAATACACATAGTTTTGGAACATTCTAATTGTTTGGAAATTAATAGCAATCCCTATATAAATTAAAGAATAAATTTTTTTTAATAAAATCAGAAAGATAAAGAAATGACAAAATTATACAATAAAACTTGTGAATGTAATTAAAATTACAGTAGAGAACTTTCTATAATGCAACTTAGCAAGTTAGAAAAACTAAAACGGGGCGCCTGGGTGGCGCAGTCGGATAAGCGTCCGACTTCAGCCAGGTCACGATCTCGCGGTCCGTGAGTTCAAGCCCCGCATCAGGCTCTGGGCTGATGGCTCGGAGCCTGGAGCCTGTTTCCGATTCTGTGTCTCCCTCTCTCTCTGCCCCTCCCCCGTTCATGCTCTGTCTCTCTCCGTCCCAAAAATAAATAAATGTTGAAAAAAAAAATTTAAAAAAAAAAAAAAGAAAAACTAAAACAGAATGTAATAAAATATCAAAGGACAAAGAGAAAATTATAAAAATAAAATTAAAAATATATGATCAACTTATCAACAAAAGTGAGATTCACAAAATAAGATTCATAAATATTTAAGATTTACAAACTAAGATCAATGAAGAAAGAGAGAAGGCAAAAAACAGATCACATTAGGAAAGCAAAATAGTGTGAAAAAAGGGGACAGCAATATTAAAAAATAATGGATGGAAATTGTGAAATCTTTATCCCAATAAATTCGAAAAAGATAATATTTGCCAAAACTGACTCAAAACAAAAAACTTAAGTATTACTCTAACCATCACAAAACCCAATATGGTTTTTAAAAATCATCGTACAAAAAAGGGCAGGTCCAAGCAGTCCTACCTTCTAACATTCAAGGAACAAACAAATCAAATTCACCACAATTATTGTAAAGTCCAGAAAGAGAACACATCTATGTTACTTTAACCAAATCTCTTAACCTTGGTACCAACATAAAAATAATATTAAAGGTAGAATTATAAGCAAATCTCACATATAAATATAGATGCAAATATTTTAAAATAGATACCTTCACACCAAATTAAGAACAACTAAAGGTGATAATACACCTTGAATAATTTAAACTTACCACAGGAATTTATTGTTTTTTAGTATGAGAAAAAAATTATTATAAACTGACTAATTTGTATATGAGAAAATCAAGTAATCATCCCAATGGTTACCAAAATGGGGATTAAGGAATCACAACCTGTTATGTTAAAAAACATCTCACCAAAATAAACAGAAAATAGAGTTTTCTCAATGTGACAATCCTTAACCATTATAAAACTGGAAAAAAAACACATAATGTGAAATATTTAAAGTATTTATTTTATGACTAGAAACAAGTAAAAGGCATCCATTTTTACTGATGTCATTTCATATTCTGCTGGAGACACTGTCCAGTGCAAGAAGTCAAAGAAAATTAAGGGGATAGGAAAAAATAAGTCAGATCCTTTTTTATAAATGATATAGTAAAAAGAATCTACAAGTAGATTTATAAAAATTTTAGATTGTACAAAATTATTAAAATTAACAATGGAAAATTTGCTTCTATACAAAATTAATATCTGAAATTTTATTGCACTTTAATGTTAAAACTACAAGCATTTCTAATATTTAATTAAAATATATCACTTAACATAGAAACAAAACCTCTAATGTACCTAAGAGGTAAAATCTAAGAAAATGTGGGTAAAAATTTTACAGAGTAAAATGCATTTATAATATTTATATATAGTTTATATATTTTATGTATAGTTTATATTGAGTATACATAAAAATTACTGATATATATTGGAGGAGACATTAATAAATCAAGAGATATGTACTCATACTCAATATAACAAGATCTCATATTTATCATAAATGAGATATAAATTCAATTTAATTCTAATCAAAATTTCAATAGGATTTGGTAGAAATTAATAAACATAAATTTAAGTCATAAAATGCCAAGAATAGTCAAGGAATTCCCTAAGAGTAAGACTTATGTGCCACATAACTTTCAAGTATTATTTTTAAAGATGCCATATATGTCAGTGTCACATGACAGCACTTTAATCAATGCTATTTTCAACCCATGTGACTGCAGAATTTAGAGCTGAGATTATATATAGGATTCCTAAAAACTTACAAAAAAACCCATAAAGTATCCAGATGATAAATGGACATACACAGAGGCAATTTACAGAGAAGGAAATATGAAAGCCTAATAATTATTTTTATGATATCACCTATTGAAATGTCAAATACATGTAACTTAAAATATAATTTTTAGCAATTCACACATATGTGATGACGTTGTCAAGAAAGACAAAACATAAAACAAAATTGAGGCTAGTAGTCCTCTAGATGGAAGAAGAGGATGTTGATTTTTGTCAGGGAAAGGCCAGTAGGAATTCTACAATGACCAGAAAGTTCTGGATTAAAGGTGATTAGTGGGCACACAAATATTTTTTTCTTATTCCTTATGTGTCACATGTTTCTTATATTTTATGATATATTTTCATATAAAATGAACAATTTAAGGAATATCATGGTAAATTATTAAAAAAAATTAAAAAGACAAAAATGTAGTATAAAAAGTTTCCAGAGAGACCTTGCTTCAGCAGCACATAATACTAAAAGTGGAAAGACACAGAGAAGATTAGCATAGTCCCTGGACAAGGACGACACAAAATGCTTCCAGAGAGAGTAAACCTCTTTACTCATAACAAACTCACCCACAGTAGTATATACTACAGAAACCTAAATAAAACCATTTTCAGAAATGCAAGCAGTGAAAATCTACCATGCAATGACCTTCTAAGAGTGAATTACTCTTAAGTGTATTCTCACACACTAATAAATTCATCAATGAAGAATCGTGAAATATAAGAAATAATGAGAAAGAAAACTGGTAAAATGTATAGTTAATACTAATAATTATTAACAAAAAACAAAACTCAACAAAACAAAAATGGGCCTTTCTCTGATTTTTCATTCTGAATGGAAATAAATTTGATTCAAGAAAGAGTTAGGTGGTCCCATTTTAGTGTATGGCACAAGATGTATTTTCCACTGCAGGTTCTGCCAGTCTTTCATTGGCGATACAGACTGTTCAAATTATACACACACAGCAATTGTGTGTGTGTGTGTGTGTGTGTGTGTGTGTGTGTGTGTGTGTGTGGCTGCGCGCACACACTATAGATCCAACAAATCCTAAAGAGAGTATAAGTAGAACACACTGTACCCTCCTTTATACAAAGGTGTTCTGGCTAAGCTTCAGTAAGTACATGTAATATTTTTAATATTTGCTATCTAAATGCTACATGGGAAGATGAAGGGTTATGTTGATCAAATTCTGTATCATTTTAACCATCCTCCTTCCTTGCTTGGCTTTAGTATACACAGGCTGATTAGTAATGTAGTTTCGACTATTGTGCTTACTCACAAGATCACAATTGGGGTTAAAAAGAATAAGAATCTTCATTTTTTTCCAGCAATTTCAAGGTATTAGTTTCAGAATTCAGGCCTTTTCTAGGGCCAAGTAAGATGTATCTCACATCAAACTTATTTCACATTTGGCCTCTGGCATTAAGGGGAATATAAGGTCCAGCAAGTCCATTGTTTGAGATTTCCTTTGAAATATTAGGCAACAGGTATGGATTGAATTATCTTCCCAGATGCTTTCCTTCAATTCTTTCTGTATGAAATGCTAGGGCTCTGTTATTTAAGACTGCAACATGAAAATAGAGCCAAAAATATATTCTGGTTGTTTTGGAGCAATGAAGTTTAACAAAGGCCCAGTTTATGAAAAATTTTAAGATGGTAAAAAATTGTGAGAAAGACCCTAAAGCACACTTTACGTTGAAATTCTGAAGGCTTAGGGAATGTACCAACTGGAACTGAAGTCATACCATAGAATAAATATTGCATTACTGAATATCTGCTTATATATTTGTATCTTGTGAATATAATGTTGCTGCCATGAAACTATGCGGGTGCTTAATAAAAATCATTTCACTTGAAACATGAGCCAGTATGGAGCTGTTGCAGATAGAGGCTAGGATATAGGTTGACACAAAGAAAGGGGTTATGAAGTTTAAATGAGGTGAAAAGAAGGAAGCTTCTCTTCTGCCCTCAGCCCTCTCCATGTTTTCTACCCACTTTTCTTTTTTTCTTTTATTTTTTTATACCAATTCTTGCCAAAATTAAGTTGATACTTGATTTCCTTATCTAGTAATCTATGCATATAATGCTTACTGGTCATAAGCCTGTAGAAGAGGAAGGGTCAGCGGCAGAATACACTGCTGGGCTACTCCTTAGACACTGATTCCATTTAGAATTTTTCAAAAATAGGATGCTTATGCTTTTGATTTGGTGATGCTGCTAGATTTTGTTTCTGCCACTATTACTGGAAGGAAAAACGACAGTGGTCCTACAAATTTCTAATTTCTATTATGACATATATGCCCAGGGGCATATCACTCTGGATATTAACAACTGGAGTTGCTTAAGATTTTATACTTCGATAAAACCTGGACTTGGTATAGGAGAAGATGTCTACTCTTGTAATTTGTAATCCAGATGTTTGCCTCATATTCTGCTCTATTTTCAAGGATGATCAAGAGCAGGGACATCCATTCTCTTATGGAAATAGTTTATCCTCAGCTTTTGAGCCATTTACAAGATTCCAATGGAAAAAAAGGATATTTATCATGTGCAAATTACATAATTTTAACATGTTTGAATATTGTAGTCAATTTATATATATGTGCATATATATATATACTTATATACATAGAAAGTGCAGTTTTTGTCAGAAAATATATATTTAAATTAGCTATATTGATAAAAACGACAATTATTGGAAGGATTTAGAGATATTGCTCAGAATCCAAGAAAAGAAATGTAGCAAAAATCCATGAGGCTCTGGAATCAGGAAATACAATGTTGAGAACTCAGGCCATAACATAATACAGACGTTTAGGGATTAAAGCTTTGGATAGTGGAAGCTTGTTAATATTGAATCACAAATAGGTCAGTTCTTTATTAACTAGAAAACAATATACAACTGTAGTGAGTTTGTCATAAAGGGTATCCATATTAGATGAAAGGATAGAAATCATCCAAAAATGTTCTCTAACCCCTTCTACGTAAGGATTTCCTTGGTATTCATACATGTATTGAAGGATTGACATTTAATGCTCAAACTATCCATATATGCACACATACACCCCTATATATAACTAATTGATTGAAGTTTTCATTTTCCTGATCATTGTTTTTACATATAAACAAAACTTGCATTTCTTCTCTATTTTTTGCTTCTATAAAGTTGAAAGTTGCTTGGATTTTCTTAAGTTACTATGTAACTTTGATAATGTAAGCTCTCCAAATACTACAAGACATGCACTATATTATTTTTCTTTAAAAAATGCTTCATGTTTGACATTGTCAACGTAGGTTTGATGGCTAAGTCACTTACTATTGAATTTTGGTACTTCAGGTTAAGGGAATTTAAGATTTTCTATAGAAGAGGTGACAGTCATTCTGCAGCAGTTCTTGAAAGCTGATGAAACCACCTAAGTGACAAAAATGGGGTCCGGTTGAAGCTAACCAATTTTGAAAACTGGGGGAAGGGAGGATGGCTAAGTGGATAAAGCATTATTAATGCAGTTCTAAGTAGGGTTCAATTTCACAAGAGATGTCAGAAATCCAAAACCACTACTCTGTGGGTTTACAGTGTGAAGTTTTCTAAAGTTTCCTTCTGAAGTATACAAAAAGTTTGCCTAGCAATAAGATGGGATTAACCTAAGGCCCATAAACATCCAGAATTTTATTTGTATTATTTGCATTTGTATTATTTGTATTTATTTGTATTATTTTTTACACAAAGTTTGGTCTCTTTGAGAACATGTTAAATCCAGAGAATAGACGAAAGTAATTTTTTTTTTTAATTTTTTTTTTCAACGTTTATTTATTTTGGGGACAGAGAAAGACAGAGCATGAATGGGGGAGGGGCAGAGAGAGGGAGACACAGAATCTGAAACAGGCTCCAGGCTCTGAGCCATCAGCCCAGAGCCTGACGCGGGGCTCGAACTCCCAGACCGCGAGATCGTGACCTGGCTGAAGTCGGACGCTTAACCGACTGCGCCACCCAGGCGCCCCAAGACGAAAGTAATTCTTAAGAAACATTACTCAAATTCCCTTGGCAACATATATCTTTGTCAAGTCACAAAAAATAATTTGCTAAATCTTGGATTATTCTTTTTTAAAAATAAGAGGGGAGTAATCATTTTAAGATAGAGAATTGCTCAAAAGCTTATAAATAATGTGGAATATCCATTTATTTCTCCTGGTCTTTTTTCAGTAATTTTGGTATTTTTCATCGTGCTCTGTAAGATCTATTTTTAATCTATTGGACAATAATTCATGAGAAATTTGGAAGAACTCTGGTGTTTTGATCTTGAATTCAATATGGCATCTGGAGAGATCTAATAATTTTTAATAAAGCACAGCTTCCATTTCAACCTTCTCCTTGTTAAATGATTTATTTTTAAAATTTTTCTAAATTTAAATTTTTTTTTCTTATTTGAGAGATAAGAGAGAGAGCAAGAGCAGGGAGGGACAGAGAGAGAGAGAGGAAGAGAGAAGATCTCAAGTAGCCTCTGCACTGACAGCCAGGCTCAAACTCACAAATCATGAGGTCATTATCTGAGTGGAAATGAAGAGTCCTACTCTTAACCCACTGAGTCACCCAGGTGCCCATTCTTGTCAAATGATTTAAATGAAACTCGTGACTTCTTCAGCCTAATCTGGAGCCTCATACGTGATAAAATCAAAATTGCCTATGGAGATAAAGTATAATATGTTACAAATGAATAATATTTTTAGGAGAGAATATTGAGGGGGGTAACTCCTAGTTTTCTTATTAGACAAAAGTATCAGAGAAAAAATAACAGGAAATCTACTCAAGGTGCTGAATCTGTTCAAGAATTAACTTTATGGTTCTCAAACAGTTATAAGCTAAATTTATACATTTCCTAAGTTATTACATGCAAAAGGAGATAGTTGCCACAGTAATTACATTTGTAATTCCTATAGCTGGCAATAACCAGAGAAGGAAGTTTCATGGTGTATAGAGAGGGTAAAAGAACATGGAATGGTGAAGTTCAGCCTTTGGATAAAGGAAGTGAAAAAAAAAAGCCTGGGCATTCGAAATATATTTTTGTGGAGAAAAAAGGTAAGATGTGGTTTTTACTGATACCACAATTAAGCACCACACGATATGTTTGAAAATCTAACGATTTATCTAAATAAAAGCATCCTTAAGACAATTTCAATATAAATCATGTCCAAAATATTTACCTTGAATGTTCCTTGGAATGCCTATGTGAGTATGTCAAGTGATATGGATCACTACCTTTCAGCGTAGGGATTTTTATGTAATTGAACCACAGTTGATATACAATTTTAATTTTACATTAGGTTCAGGTGTACAATGTTTCAACACAGAATAGGGCACTTTGGCTTTGACTAGCTATAATTTTTAGAAGATGTTCTCCTTAGATCCAGGATTGCACAAATATCAGTATCTCTTCAACTTCAAATATATGCAAAACCAGAAAAAAATGGGAAGATGGAAATTAATGTGTACTGCTGATTCCCAGTTCAAGCATAGATCTGGAGATATGAATGAATGAATGTTAAAGTTGATAAAGAACTGAAAAGCTGGGTAGAGAGAGTGGCCTAAGATCGAGGAAAAGCAGCAACCTCTCTGGTAGCAGTTGTTTACCACTATGGTCAGAAAGTAGGCTATGGGGCAGATTTTTTTTTAAATTTTTTTTAACATTTATTTATTTTTGAGACAGAGACAGAGCATGAATGGGGGAGGGGCAGAGAGAGAGGGAGACACAGAATCAAAAGCAGGCTCCAGGCTCTGAGCCATCAGCCCAGAGCCTGACGCGGGGCTCGAACTCACGGACAGCGAGATCGTGACCTGAGCTGAAGTCGGACGCTCAACCGACTGAGCCACCCAGGCGCCCCAGATTTTTTTTCTCTAACACACTGCCATGGGAACATCATTGCCTACTCCTGCTTTTTCTGGGCAGAAAAAAGATACAAAACTAACATAATGCTAGCACCAGAATTGTTGTGAGGTGCAGGTAGCAATTAATGCAGGATGATTATTCTTCTCCTGACCTTTATTCAAGGCTTACAGCCAAACCAGGAGAACAGCTTTAATGGGAGTCATTTGCTAAACCACCTAATGAAAGTGAAACAAAGATGATCAAGATTATGACTATGTGAAGTCTCCCACCCATCAGAAGCCCTACTGTAATTGCATGTAGGTAAAGTGTATTAAGAATTTTAAAACAATGCATTTTTCATTTATCGATTTTTTTCTTTTATTCATATCATTTATTGTTTCCTTTAGAATTTTCATAGACTTTTTGTGTGTGTACGCACAGTAGTAATCCTATAATTGTTATATTTTCTCCCATTTACTACTTCTAAGGACAATACACCCTAGTATAGAATTTAATTTTTTTTTGGTTTGAATTATTTTATTTCTGATAGTTCCCAATTAATTTCATATTGTTGTCTTACCTACTCATTAATCATTGCTCGTAAAAAAGTAGCAAAAAAGAAAAAGCTGTATGCCAATTGATTCAGTTGATTTACCAGGGAAAGTAACTTCCTCTTAGGAAGAGAAATTCACTTTGTCTTAAAGTACGTTAACAGAATAATGGGGTAGTTGAGCATGAAAGATGAGGCCTTCTAAACATAACCCAGATAGAAGGTGTTTACTTTACAAAAAGTCAATTTCTCTATGTAAGAAACAAACAGGAATTTTTTTTTGGAGTTGGGGCTGGGGGTGGAGAGGGAAGGTGATGGTTAATGCTGGAGAAAGTTATCCTAAGAGGCAAGAGTAAGACACCAATAAAGGGCATAAGAAAGCCAGGGAAAAATTATCTTTTATGTGTAATGGACATCTAATTTTAGGAGAGTGATATTTAGTATGTAAGGTCTTTGTTGCCACATCTACTGTTATCATCTGCTAGCCCCATACTTACAAAGAAAGACATTTGTACCGCTAGTTTTGTTTAATGGCATAAATGATGTTTAATTGGGAAAATGGTAATTATAAAGAGGACAGAGAAGGAATTTCAAAAGGGGGCTTAAGGTGAGCAACACTTGTGAAACAAGCTTATAAATGAATTAACCATTAATATTAATGCTGAAGGCCTAGAATCACCTGGAATATGTTTATTTCATAAAGAGCTCTTTAATTTTCAAACAGTTTTTATTTGTTGCCTCTGATTTTCTTTAATAAAGGAAATGATCTGGAAAAAAAAAAGAATGGCCATCAACTATACTCAGCATGCTCTGTTTATCTCTTCAGAAACTTCTCCTTCATGATGTTTCCCCCCATCACCCCAGTGAAACATGCAGTAAGTATGTCTGTGTCTTAAATATCTTCTTAGAGGGTACATCAGTCATATTGGTTTGGGACCCACCTTAATGACCTCATTTAGCCATAATCACCTACATAATTTACTTATCTCCAAATACAGACACATTCTGAGATACTGGGGGTTAGGATTTCAACATTTGAATTTGGAGGGACACAATTATGCCCATGAAAAGGGACATAAGAAACTAGTTTATTTCACAGATTTAATCACTCAGAATCCTAAAGTGCTGGGTTTGGAACTCACAGCTTCAGTAGAGGAATAGGAGAATTTTACCATCTGATGTGACTCTGCTCTGATTATATTTTAGGACTACCATGAAGATATACTAAAAATTCTAACACCCTGGAGGAGTCTAAAATCCCATTCAGTTGCAAATCTTCCTGTCATGGGAGTTGATTGCCAGCTCTAATTTTGAGTGAACGCATTAAACATGATGGTGAAAATATCAATTAAAAAAATCTACTCTCCATACTACGTGTGTCTATTTCCATGTGTGTTTTTCCCTAACTTACATTCCACCTACACATAGTTGTTTGTGGCTTCTATTTTGTCAAACTCTTAAAACATTCTTAGTTAAAATCATCTATTTTTTTTTCTACTATCCTACCTTGACCTTGTCTTCAGCTCTTACTCCTTAAAGATTGGGATGTGGGGGGACACTTCTCTCCTTTACCACATAATTCTTCTGTCAGGAATTTCAGGATTTCCTCAAAGTTTGCAGTTCTATGTTTGACATTCTCTAATTTCAACAGTGATGTTTTTCATTTTATATTCTCATATTTTTATAATTTGGGTTGGTTCTTATATGGATTTGAAAACTTACACTTATTCTAGGCTATTATTCCCAAGAATTCCCCCATTACAAGGTTTGTATCTACCTGAATGCCCCAAAGATCCCAAAAATGCCAGTATTCAGGTTCCTAATTCCTAGTTTTCCCCATTTTTAATACAGTCCTCCTTGACAGTTTGAAATTTAGCAGATAAACTTGTGAACATGAAGTAGTTTTGAGTTAATTCAAAATCATCATCAGGGAAGAAAATTCTTCTCAATAAAATTAAAATCTGTACCCATCAATACTAGTATAGATCATTTCCCTTTGATCTATACTAAGATCAAAGGGAAGATTGCTTTTGAATTTCAAACATTTTTTTTTCAATTTAAATATTAAGCATTTACAATCAAGTGCTAATTTATTTTCAATCCTACTTCCACTATTTCCCCACCTTTCTTTTTTAATCCAACATTATATGTCAACATTCCTTTTCTTCCAAAATATATTTTATCTTTCCTTTCCCTGGTATTTTTACAATACTATTTACTTGATCTGGAATATCATATTCTTCCACTGTATCTGTTAAACATTGTTATATCCCCCAGTGTTTCTATTTAGGCAGCTAGCCTCATGAAGAATTTCCAGTCCATCTTCTATAATCTGAGTTTAAGGTCTCAAGGGGCATCTACTAGAGAAATGTTGAGCTCTCCTTATCTTCATGAGCAGAAATCAGCATTAAATACGGACAGCAGTGTAATTCTTCCAAAGGAATTATATTTGAACTCTCTATCAATTCCTCTAATCAGGACTGGCTCCATTGATGAGTAAAGTTGCACAGTGTCCAGCACTTAAAAAGGCCCTACACTTGGGGTTTCATGTTCTATAGACATCATTTAAAAATTATCTTTGAATTGGTGTTTTATAAATGAGTCCTATTAGACAATGCAGGACTGGAATGGGTAGGATCAGATTTAAGTGAGAGCCTTGCAGTGTCTGGGGCTGGGCAAGGTTGCAGCCTCCCTGACTCTGGCAGTTAGCTGAATAGTACCTTCCAAGGGGATTTGATGGGGAACTCTTCACACATTCCCCATCCAGATACTGAGTGCATCCCAGCATGGAATCTGCAATCCTTTGGAGGTCTGCAGGGTTAGGGTGGTGGGCTCTGGAGAAAAAGAAACTGATTCCCTGCCCCAAACCAGGGTCCTGCATTTTCACTTTGTACTGGGCCCCGTAAATTATATAGCCAACTATACCTCCAATGAATACCAATTAATCTAAAGTAACAGGAGGAAAGGAGGGGAAAAAAGTATTAGGAACTCCTTTTCTCCCATTCACACAGTTCAACATTTAAAATTAAGTAAGAGTATCATGGGTAAAAAGGCACTTCACAGCCACTGTCTGTATTTTTTGTCATTTGAATGGTTTCAATAAATATTGTTATTCTGTTATGTTGAATTAATATAGTTCTGAAGGTAAGATCTGTACGTATCTGAATAACTAGAAAGCAAATATAAGTGTATTCTGAGAAAAAAGAAAAAAAGATTCTCTAAATCTTTTTTTATACAAGTTGTTTAAAAAAGCAGATGATGTAACTGGCACATTGTAAGTGTTGATGGTTAGTGAGAATCAAAGACTTTTTAAGGAGATGGGTGAGGTCTTTGTTATATAATTATATATCAGAAAATATCTCTCAGTGCTCAATAAAATTCACAACCACTTGAGCAGTAATTTTGTGAAGAGTAACAAAGGGGGACCTACCAAAGTAGTGCACTAGAGTGCTGATCAGTGGTAGCCTATGAACCCAGCATAGTCGAACTGTGTTATTTCACCAGGACTAAGAACTCAGCCCAAACATGTGAGCTTCCTGTACCATCTTTGCTGCAGAGAACAGGATAAAAATGAACTATCACTAAAAATAAGGGCAGACACTTAGATATGATTAAATATGTTATGGACATATCATATACACCATAAAAACTATACTGAGACAGATACTATTAACATACAGATAAGGAACCTAAGGCACAGAGAGGTGATTTGCACACCACACAGAGATTACAAGTGGAATAGCCAGGATTTGAACTATGTATGACTCTTCATCTCAGGACCTATGCCCTTAACCTCTACATCTCTATCTCTCTATTGATTCTTAGTTTCCTAATATAGGTGAATGTAATTTCAAGTTTTTCCTCAGACAACATCTGACTTATACTAACTTGGATCTTTTTTCTCTCATTCTTAGTCAACATGCGGAAACAGCCAAAAATGCAAAACCATTCTAATACGTTAGGAGTCAGTCCTCTCTCTCTCTCTCTCTCTCTCAATTGCTTGAAAGCGTGTAGTCATATTTCCAATAGACCAGTAGCAATAAGACTAGATTTTTGAAACAGTTTATACTATAGTTATTTTATGTTTATTTTAGTCTGCAATTTGTATCTTTTGAGTGATATTATAAATGATGATATTTGTTCAGGATTGGTCAATATGATATTTTCCAATTAGATAATCATTTTAACTTCTACATCATTTTTCGTAGTATATTGTCCAAAAACGGGTAAAGGTATTCTAGATTAGACTTCGCAATTACTATTATACTGAGATTGTGCTGAGGACTCCACAGCAACCATTTGACAGGTGGTATTTATTAAATACATGACATTAGAGAAGGCAGAAAATAACAAAGGCAGAGACAGACATGATAAACATGTCTGTACTTCACCTATGAATTTTAGTTTTCAGTGACTTTGACAGTTAAGATAATGCGAGGCTAGTGTCACTGCTGAATTTTTTTTTAAGTTTGTTCAGAAATTCATTTTTCTTACCTTCAAGTTAAAGAGTCAGTGTTTCTAGCCAAGATAGACAATAACAGGGTCACACAAGGTATAGGAAACTACAGAATATAAATTATTTTTGTGACTTTGACTAAAAATAAAAACAGATTCTCATATTGGCGTATATTTTAAAAATACTAGAATGTATTAAACACTTACTATGTGTCAGGAAATATGATCCTAAAAAGACAGCACTCTCTCTGCTTAAATTGCCTTAATATATTTTCTTGATCTACCCTAAAAATACACTCTATCATTCTGTTATTTTTCCCTGCTCTGACTTAACATAATCATATACTCCTTTTCTTTGACTTTGTTTGCATAAAAGTAAATGATGGTTAATCAATCACCCTTTTCTCCCTACTTTCCAGGAGTCAGCCTGCCTTTGCACTCAACCAACTTTCCTTCTCTAGACAAATTTATTACGAGTAGCTCTGCTTCTCTTTGGAGAGGTGTGCAAGAAGTCTAAAACTTCAACTGAGGTGTGCCCTGCTGAACCTTATTCAAATGGCCTGGGGATCTCACCGGTGGATGTAGATAAACAGCCATGGCCTTTGCAGTATGAGCTCCTGATATTCTATTGGCTATATTTAGCTTTACCTTTTATTGCAGGAGATGCTGAAGCTGAATGCAATCTTCCTGACGCAATGTTGAACAAAATAACATGTCCTACTTTTCTTTTTTTTTAAGCTGTTGATTTCAATAAGTCCCACAGAGCATTTAGGCGTGAGCTTCTAGCTTTAACTTAATGCTAAGTAGACAACACTGGATAAACTACCCCGACTTCCATTTGGGATTAAAAGCAAGGATAGGAATAGTAAATATTCAAACTTAGATGCATGTGGTTGTCCCCAGACTTAGGAATCAGGGTCCTATATGGTCTCACATGAATTCGAGGTTTATAAACTGTGTATGAGAGCCAAACATAAGTTTTCCCATGAAAAGGTGTCTGATTTTATTAAAACACAAAAAGAACTGATGGCTCACTCTTATTGTTGTGAAAATATGCCAATTTCTTAAGTCAAGTTAGTTAAAATACTCATGAAACTATTGCAAACCCGAAGGATAAGAAAGCAATTTAAAATGCCTGAAATTAAAGCACTGCCCCTGGAAACCAATACATCAACGGGAAACTAGAGTACATTCTGTCGTACTGTCAGAATGAAAACAAAAAGGAACGCAGAAGACACAAACTAAAAGTGGAAATAGTTTTCCTTAAGACAAATGAGAAATCTTAAGAGACAGATTAGATACATATATATATATTTTTTTTCAACGTTTATTTATTTTTGGGACAGAGAGAGACGGAGCATGAACGGGGGAGGGGCAGAGAGAGAGGGAGACACAGAATCGGAAACAGGCTCCAGGCTCTAAGCCATCAGCCCAGAGCCTGACGCGGGGCTTGAACTCCCGGACCGCGAGATCGTGACCTGGCTAAAGTCGGACGCCCAACCGACTGCGACACCCAGGCGCCCCAGATTAGATACATATAAAATGAAAAATGAGATACTGATAGCCAAACAGACCGATATAAAAAAAAATGTAGGCTTACATTACTGCTTTTAGGGAAGACACTGGACAATGTGTCTTAATTAGTAATGTGGTCTGGGATTAATAAAGCAGCACATTCTCAAGACAGCTCTCTTTTGGTACAATTGTGGTATTCAAAAGAAAAACTGAAACTAAGTGATTTGATTACTTTCGTTTTCTAAGAGATAATTTGCACATGTGGAAATATCCCTCAAGATATTTTAAAGTATCATAGATCAAATGTTTACGTCAATGTAGTTTAAATGCAAAAGTCATGGATTCTGAAATAGACTGCTGTTTTGATAAATAAATTTATAAATAAGTGTAATTTTATTTATTTATTTATTTATTTATTTATTTATTTATTTATTTATTTATTTATTTATTTATTAAATATGAGTCTCTGCCAGGCTCCTAAATACCACCAAATTTATATTCTGGGACATAAATTTTGCTGGGAAGCTTGTTGAGGGCTAGGATTTAGCTTGTTTTTATTTATTTATTTTTTATATTTTAAATATTTGGTAGTATGGGGCTGGTGCAATAACAGTTTTATTTCACATTAAGCTCTATAAAAGTGATATTCATGAGAGACTTGGCACTGGTTCTAAACAATTTCTGATGTCCTAAACAACTTAGCACCACTCCATTGAGAAATACCTAAGACTGAAATTTCCATTTGAATCCCAACTTTACCTATGCTTTGATTCAAATTTATTATACTAGAAAATAAAAGCTAGAACTTGGCTTACTAGGTTAACATCATCAATTCAGTCCACCAGCCATTTGCTCAAGTTCCAGTATTGTGTATTTTTTATTGAGGCTTTCAGCACTTGATGCCAATGCCAAAACTGTTCAGTTAAGCTGATGCCAAATTCTTGCACAGAAATTGTGATACGATAAATGTTGTAGTTGAACCCATTAAGATTTGGTATACTTTGTTATTCAGCAATAATAAGCGAAGCACAGAGCAAAGAATTTCATAAAAAGCTTTGGCTTGCAATCTTAATATTCTGCTTTGTTGAGCTAGTCTGAACCATGGCATGAATTATTTTAGCCGCTCTTCAGGTCCTCAACTGTATGACAATGCAGTATAAAGGCCTGCTATGATTCTAAACCCTTATATCAATCCTGGATCTTAAAATCTGCAGAAATTTAGAAAGGAAGAAACAACAAACTGGACCAAACCATTCCACTCACAATCTATACATACTCAACCCCAGAAAAAAGTTTTTGTTTTTGTTTTTTTTACATTTTTCTCACTGCTGTGAACAAAATATATTATTCCACATCATTACCGTTACTAGCACTCTGGTACAGAAAAAAAAATCCATGATATTTGTGTATTTATTGCACAACAAAAACTCGACTGAAACACTTATTACTTTTTTTTTCAATATATGAAATTTATTGTCAAATTGGTTTCCATACAACACCCAGTGCTCATCCCAAAAGATGCCCTCCTCAATACCCATCACCCACCCATACAGATCTTGTACATCTTTGGTTAGATTTAGTCCTAGGTATTTTATGCTTCTTGGTGCAATTGTGAATGGGATCAGTTTATTTGTCCTTCTGTTGCTTCATTATTAGTGTATGAGAATGCAACTGATATCTGTACATTGATTTTGTATCCTGCAACTTTGCTAAATTCATGTATCAGTTCTAGCAGACTTCTGGTGGAGTCTATCGGATTTTCCATATATAAGATCATGCCATCTGCAAAAAGTGAAAGTTTAACTTCATCTTTGCCAATTTTGATGCCTTTGATTTCCTTTTGTTGTCTGATTGCTGATGCTAGAACTTCCAACACTATGTTAAACAACAGCAGTGAGAGTGGAAATCCCTGTCGTGTTCCTGATCTCAGGGAAAAAGCTCTCAGTTTTTCCCCATTGAGGATGATGTTAGCTGTGGGCTTTTCATAAATGGCTTTTATGATCTTTAAGTATGTTCCTTCTATCCCGACTTTCTCGAGGGTTTTTATTAAGAAAGGTTGCTGAATTTTGTCAAAGGCCTTTTCGGTGTTGATTGACAGGATCATATGATTCTTATCTTTTATGTACTAATGTGATGTATCACGTTGATTGATTTGCGAATGTTGAACCAGCCCTGCATCCCAGGAATGAATCCCACTTGATCATGGTGAATAATTCTTTTTATATGCCGTTGAATTCGATTTGCTAGTATCTTATTGAGAATTTTTGCATCCATATTCATCAGGGATATTGGCCTGTAGTTCTCTTTTTTTACTGGGTCTCTGTCTGGTTTAGGAATCAAAGTTAATACTGGCTTCTTAGAATGAGTCTGGAAGTTTTCCTTCCCTTTCTATTTTTTGGAATAGCTTGAGAAGGATAGGTATTATCTCTGCTTTAAACGTCTGGTAGAACTCCCCTGGGAAGCCATCTGGTCCTGGATGCTTATTTGTTGGGAGATTTTTGATAACTGATTCAATTTCTTTGCTGGTTATGGGTCTGTTCAAGCTTTCTATTTCCTCTTGATTGAGTTTTGGAAGCCTGTGGGTGTTTAGGAATTTGTCCATTTCTTCCAGGTTGTCCAGTTTGTTGGCATATAATTTTTCATAGTATTCCCTGATAATTGCTTGTATCTGTGAGGGATTGGTTGTAATCATTCCATTTTCATTCATGATTTTATCTCTTTGGGTCATCTCCCTTTTCTTTTTGACAAGCCTGGCTACAGCTTTATCAATTTTGTTTATTTTTTCAAAAACCCAACTCTTGGTTTCATTGATCTGCTCTACAGTTTTTTTAGATTCTATATTGTGTATTTCTGCTCTGATGTTTAGTATTTCTCTTCTTCTGCTGGGTTTAGGCTGTCTTTGCTGTTCTGCTTCTTTCCTTTAGGTGTGCTGTTAGATTTTGTATTTGGGATTTTTCTTGTTTCTTGAGATAGGCCTGGATGGCAATGTATTTTCCTCTCAGGACTGCCTTCGCTGCATCCCAAAGCGTTTGGATTGTTGTATTTTCATTTTCGTTTGTTTCCATATATTTTTTAATTTCTTCTCTAATTGCCTGGTTGACCCACTCATTCTTTAGTAGAGTATTCTTTAACCTCCATGCTTTTGGAGGTTTTCCAGACTTTTTCCTGTGGTTGATTTCAAGCTTCATAGCATTGTGGGCCGAAAGTATGCATGGTATGATCTCAATTCTTGTATACTTATGAAGGGCTGTTTTGTGACCCAGTATGTGATCTATCTTGGAGAATGTTCCATGTGCACTCAAGAAGAAAGTATATTCTGTTCCTTTGGGATGCAGAGTTCTAAATATATCTGTCAAGTCCATCTGATCCAATGTCTCATTCAGGGCCCTTGTTTCTTTATTGACCGTGTGTCTAGATGATCTATCCGTTTCTGTAAGTGGAGTGTTAAGGTCCCCTGCAATTACCACATTCTTATCAATAAGGTTGCTTATGTTTATGAGTAACTGTTTTATATATTTGGGGGCTCCAGTATTTGGCGCATAGACATTTATAATTGTTACCTCTTCCTGATGGATAGACCCTGTGATTATTATACAATGCCCTTCTTCATCTCTTGTTACAGCCTTTAATTTAAAGTCTAGTTTGTCTGATATGAGTATGGCCACTCCAGCTTTCTTTTGACTTCCAGTGGCATGATAAATAGTTCTCCATCCCCTCACTCTCATTCTGAAGGTGTACTCAGGTCTAAAATGAATCTCTTGTAGACAGCAAATAGATGGGTCTTATTTTTTTTATCCATTCTGATACCCTATGTCTTTTGGTTGGTGCATTTAGTCCATTTACATTCCGTGTTATTATAGAAAGATATGGGTTTAGAGTCATTGTGATGTCTGCATGTTTTATGCTTGCAGTGATGTCTCTGGTACTTTGTGTCACAGGATCCCCCTTAGCATCTCTTGTAGAGCTAGTTTAACACTTATTATTTCTGATACCTGTTTAGCTGATTATGTACTTTTTTAATGTAGATAATCCTATCACCTGTAGCATGGGAAAAACTCTTCTAATAGTTAACTCTTACGTAATTTTCCTATAATTGCATTGACTAGTACTCAAAGAAAATGTAAATAAGAATAATACAAATTATAACTGGGAATAGTTTTGTTAAAAACTTTAATGTAGCTACCTTTAAGGTCCATAGTTCAGGGCACTATACGCTTACTTGTTTTATGTATTCCATGTGTGATTCATTTTTATAAACTGCAAAAAATAATCCCACTCCTATGATTTTATCAGTGGACTTTTTAAAGTGTTTGTTTTGCCCAGTAATCTCTTTTCCTATTAAGATGTTGAGGCTGGAGGAACAAAATAGATGGGACATCATACAGGATCTCCATTACACAGGAAGTCCAACTGTGCTTCTGACTCTCCTTTTCCATTCCTGTTTTGGTGTAATGCTAATTTCACCCTGTCAAAGCAGAGTCAGCAATTGTGACTTGACACCTACTTTGGTTTTGATTTTATTACAAAGATTTTAGAAGTCATGAAAAACATAGAAAATGCTGAATTTTATACTGCTAGCCTCCTGTCTTTTTCATTGACATTTTGCTAAAAATTTAAATGTAATCTAAACTGGATATGGCTCCAAAATATCTTATTCCAAGATAGTAATAGCTTCCAAGTCACTAATCCACTCAAAGCTTTTCAACTCCTTCATTACTTGGCCAGCCAGTACCAATACTAATCATATCCTTCTAAAAGTACTCTCACCCTCAAACACTATAAAACAATAGTATTGTGACATTTTTGTACTACGCGGGTTGTTTGGCTTGTAAACTCCTCTTTATACAGATTTTCAGGGAAGTCATTTTTAGTGGCACCCATTTATTTCAGTTCAGTGACGTTGCTGTTCCCTTTACAAATTTATAAAGTATAGCATTTCAGGTCTTTCTCTTTTCTTATCCTCCCCACCCCCAACTTACTCTCCTCACCTCCCTGATGAAATGATTGGAGGTTCATACTCTATTGACCTGTGACTTTGATTTTATTATGTTCATTGGAGTAACATTACAGAATATTCCACTGGAGACAGTATTAGGAGTTCACAAATAAAAGTATGAGGTTAAAAACAAAAACACACCTTGAAAACACAAAAAAAGCTAATTTCCTCAGAACAGACTTTTTCCTCGCATGTGTCTAAATTTTTCACTGTTTCAATTAAGGCATTTATTTAATCCAAGAAAGGTTTCTTATGATAAAACTGTGACTATTTCTGATTTTAATGTTCTTGAATCAAATACAGTGATATTAAATTTCTATACTTTAAATCTGATCTTTCACTTACAAATTTGTTTCCCCTCTAAATGCTTTAGAGATTTTTGCCATATTAATTTGCAAAAAGAGTGGCTTTTTGTATTCAATATCACTGAAAAATTTTTGTAGTGATGATTTTTCTATTCAGGGCTATGACTCAAGATTTAATTATATTATTGAATTCACAGACTCCTTACAGTATGTCATTTCATTCAGATCTACTTCATTTCTTCTACTTTTTTCTACAAGCCACTTGTCTATATCTATTACCTGATTTTTTAAATCACTAATTTCATAATACAGCAATAAGAAAGACAAATATATATGGTACCTTAAATTTACTTTTTTATACTAATAACAGTAATTGATAACCAAGTAGGAAAAAAATCAATGAGGTATAACTGTAAATAGCAGTAGCAATCAACCTGATCTGACACTTATAAGCTCTAACAGTAGCAAAATTATTTTTTTCAAGCTTACACAGAACATTCACCAAGACAGACCACATTCAAGTCCACAAACATGCCTTAGGAAGAGAACTTAAAAAATAAATCATACAAAGTATGTTCTCTGATCACAAAGGAATTAAACTAGAAATAACGAAAAGATAGCAGGAAAAAGTCCAACATTTAGAAATTAACAACACACATATAATGAGTGTATCAGTCAAAAGACAAGTTTCAAAAGGAATTTTAAAATATTTTGAATGAAGTGAAAATGAAAAATCAATTTACCAACATTTTTCATGAATGGAGCATACAGAAGAAAAATTTAGGATTAAATATACATTAGAAAAGAAGTAAGATCTAAAATCAATAACCTGAGCTTCCATGTTAGGCAAACACTGAGAGAAGAGCAATTTAAGCCTATGGTAGAAGAAAAAATAAAAATTACAGAAGAAATCAGTAAAATTGAAAATGGGGAAAAAGAGAGAAAAATCAATAAAAAACAAAACTGTTTATTTGAAAAGATAAAAAAAAGATACCAAATCAGCAAATCAGAAATAAAAAGGGGATCATCATTACTGATGATATGCAAAGGATTATTATAGACCACTCTATGTCCAAAACTTTAGTAACTTTAATGAAAGTCACGCCAATTACCTGAAAGAAAGAAACACTTTTTACAACAACAACAACAACAACATGAATAGCCCTGTATTAAAGAGAGATATTAAATCAATTATTTAATCTTTCCAAAAAAAGATACCATCAGGTCCCAATAGTTTCATTTTTAAATTCTACCAAACATTTAAGGACCTTTTCCAGAAAATAGAAGCAAAGGAAGAACCTTCTAACTCATTCAGTGAAGTCATAACCACCTAAATATCAAATCCAAATAAACACATTACAGTGAAGGAAAATTATAGACCATTATACCTCATGAACATAAACAGAGAACATCCTCCAAAAATATTAGCAAATAGAATCCAGCAACATATATAATGATTATAAAACACAATCACAACTTTTTACCTTTTTTAAGGTGTGCCAGGCTAGTTGACATCAGAAAATCAGTCAGTACAATTTATCACATTTCATAAATCTACCAACTGACATTAAAAACGTGTTTGAGAAATCTCACACCAACTCATGAAAAAAACTCAGCAAATTAGCAGGAGAGAGTAACTTTGTCAATTTGATAAAGAACATTTACAAAATATCTACAGCTAAAATCCCACCTTACTGTGAAAATTGGATACTTGTTCCCTAAGATCAGGAACATGTAAGGCAAGGATGTGTTATCTCATTACTCATACTGAACACGACCCTATATGTTCTAGCTGGTGCAATATGACAAGAAAAGTAAATATGAGGTGCACAGATTGGAAAGGAAAAAAAGAAACTGTTTCTATTTTCAAATGGTTGTATAAATATTTCTTTATGTACAGAAAATTACAAATAATTTATAAAAACTAACAATAATAACCTCCTAGGACTAAGTGAATATAGAAAGGTCACAGGATACAAAGTTGATACACAAATCAATTGCTTTCTTAGGTAACAGCAATGAAAGGTAGGAGTTTGAAATTTTTTAAATAACATTTACAGTAGTATATCCTCCTAAAGTATTTATTCATACATATCTATAACCCGGTATAAATACAAGAAACCATATAGGACCTCTGTGGAAATCTCAAAACAAAGTGAAAACTTATTATAATAGCAAACGATATTTGAATATATGGAGGGATATGTTTCATGTTCATGGACTAGAAGGTTCAATATTTTTAAAATGTCAATCTTGATATATGGATTTAACAGCATTCCAATCAACATCCCAGAATTTATTTTTTAGATATCAATAAACTAATTCTACTTTTTTCTTAATGAAAATGCAAAGGACCTAGAGCAGCCAATATAACATGGAAAAGGAACAAATTGGAGAACTCAAACTACCTTACTATAAAGCTACGCTTATTATAAAACTATCTTAAATAAGGCAGTGTGGTACTGGTAAAAGATTAGACACATAAATTACAGTCTTTCCAACAAATGGTACTGGAACAACTAAGTGTTCATATGCAAAACAAACAAAATCATAGAAATTAACCTTACACCATATGCAATAATTAACTTTGGTTCATAGACTTAAATGTAAAACTGAAAACTAAAATAATTCTCAAGAAATGATAAAATAAAACTTGTATGACCTTGGATTTGGTGATGAATTTTAAAGTACAACAGCACCATTCATGAAAGAAAAAAATAATTTAGATTTTACTAAAATTTAAATTTTCTGCTCTGTGAAAGATACTATTAAGAGAATGAAAAAAAGCTATAGATTGCCATAAAATAGTTTCCAATTACTTACCTAGTAAAGGGCTAGTATCCAAAGTATTCAAAGAACTCTTAAGATTTAAAAGATCTAAATAGTAGGTACCTGGGTGGCTCAGTCAGGTAAGCATCTGACTCTGGATTTCCACTCAGGTCATGATCTCGCAGTTCCTGAGATCAAGCCCCACCTCCAACTCTGTACTGACAGCATGGAGCCTGCTTGGGACCCTCTCTCTCCCTCTCTCTCTGCCCCTCCCCCCCCCACATTCTCTCTCTCTCTCTTAAAATAAATAAATAAATAAATATATATATATATATATATATATTTTTAAAGATCTAAATAAAATAGCTAAACAACATCTCAAAATGAAGTTATAAAAATGGCAAACATCTTGGGAATAGATACTTAACATTTGTCATTTGGAAACTTACAATTAAAACAGCAAAAATATATCACTGCACAACCATTAGGGATGTCTATAATGCAAAGGAAGAGGAAGAGGAGGAGGAGAGGGAAAACTGAAAGGAGGAGAAGGAGGAAGAAAAGAAGGCAGCAACAATGTCAACTGTCAACTACTGGTGAGGATATGAGCAACAGGAATTCACATTCATTAATAACAGGAATGCAAAATGATAGGAAGTTTGATAGTTTCTTGCCAAATTCTAAATAGTCTTACTTTGCCATCTAACAGTCACATACCAAACTGATTTCAAGTTATGCCTATGCAAAAACCTGTATATAAATCTTTACAGAAGCTTTATTTATAATGTCAAAACTGCAAACAACCACAAAGTCTTTCAAAGTGTGAATGGATACACAAGCTTTAACACATCCATGTAACATTGTTCAGTGATTAAAACAAAAAACAAAAAACAAGACATCAAGCCATAAGAGAATGTGACAGAAATGTAAATGCATATGTTAATGGTAGGAGAATCTGTATTGTGTGAATAGAGGTCTGGGTCCTTGGATTCCTCAGGAGATTTACAGTGACATCCATGCTCCGATAAAGGGCCAGAAGAAAAGTAGCAAGCACAAGTTCATTAAAGCAAGAGTACACAATCAAGATAGGAGAGCAGGCAGATTCCATGAGGTGGAATGGCCTCTAGGTTGTTTTGGAATTGGATGTTACCGGGAGTCTCTGGGCTGGGAGGAGCTGTGACCTAGGTGGGGTGGTCTCTGATGGAGGCTGCTTCCAATCATTTGGGGGACTCCTCCCACAGGTTTTTGACACTACAAAGTTTGTAGCAGAACTGTCATGGCAGCCTTTCTCCTGGGGGGCAGAGCTTCTTGAGGGGTTATTCCAGGGCAGAGGTGGAGGAGGACAGTGCATGCTCTGCACCTGTGGCTCTTGATCTATCAGCCCCAAAGGTCTTAGAAACCACAAGTTCAGGGTGGTGTTCCGCAGGGATTTTAATGTGTAGCTGACTTCTCATGGTCATGTTTCTATCATTCACCATCAAGGACTTAGGACTCTGCCTCAGTCTGTTCCTTCCACTGCTCATGTCTAGTTTCTAACTAATACATATTGCAAAGTGAAAGAAGCCAGTCTGGAAAAGCTACATACTGTATTATTTCAAATAAATGACATTCTGAAAAAGCTATAAAAAAATCAGTGGTTGCCAAAAGTTTAGGAATTCGTGAGAAGTTTGAACACATGACACATGGGATTTTTCAAGACTGTCAAACTATTTTGTATGGTACTGTAAGTAGAAAACATCATTAAGCTTTTCTCAAAACCCACAGAATTTAGAGTACATATAGTAAAATTATGTAAAACAAAAAACTATTTAGGAGATTATGGGGTCACAGTATGGAATGCAGAATGTGGCAAAAGAATTTCAGTTTATTACCAATGTATGAAAGAAACTCCATCAAGGAAATGAGAAGAATAAGCTGCTAACCTAAGAAATTTTGGAAATTAATAATATCAGTAAGATTAAAGACCACAGTTATTTTGCAGAAGCACTAACGATAAAGTTGTTTCCTACATGGATATAGTTACAATTCAGATACCACTATACATGTATACTTGAATAATTAACTAAATATCTGGCTAAATGATCTCACTTTTCAAGTGAGGGGTTACAGACAAGCAAACGGAGTCATGTAGTAAAGGATTAGAGTTGGAGACTTTACTATAGATCCATGCTTAACTTAAAATAATATATATAGTTGGTTACATATAGAAATGTATATATGTGTGTTTGTATATGTACATGTATACACAAGTTAGTACATACTTACAAACACAATTCCCTTGCCTAGAAGTAACAACACCATAGTAGCAATGTATACACGTAACACACATATTTTGATTTCTATTTCTTCCTTCCAATAAAAGAAACAGAGATCCTTACAGAATTGGTTGACTCTAGGACGGGGCAGAAAACATGCAAGATGAACCTATCTGGCACATTTTGTTGAATCAGAAAATAAGCATGTTGCACATTTTCAAAACAAAACAAAAAAAACCAACAGAGTATGTCAAAAGGTGACAGGAGCCAAATGAAAGACTTCCAATAGCCAAAACTGGAAGAATTAAAAAAACAACAACAACAAAATAGACAAAGTAATATTGGATACTAACTCAAAGTATAAATAAATGAGTCCATGCTAATATAAATACTTGAGTAAACAAATGGGATATGTATACGTGTGTGTGTGTGTGTGTGTGTGTGTGTGTGTGTGTGTGTGTGTGTATCCCACAGAAGAATTGCAAATAATTTATGTAGATACTCTGCCTTCAAGGAACTATGGCATAATTCTCCATTCTTCCAGTGTGGGTCAACTGCATATAGTGAATTTCTTCCAAAGGATACATTATGTGAAAGGAGAACAAAAAAATAGTAACTTTACAGGAGAGACCTGAAAAGTACTATCTCAAGGTAGATGACCAATATTTACATCACTAGTGATAACATATTAATACTGTCACTCTTGACAGGATGTGAGAATCTGATTTACCCTTGGGGTCTTTCTCTCCAAAAGCAGGTTACCCCAGTTTTACCATGAGAGAAAACATCCAATATTAGTACAATGCTCTGTCTACAAAATATCTGACAAGACCTCCTAAAAAAAACATCAAAACAAGGAAAATTTAAGAAACTGTCACAGCCATGGGGATCCTAAGAAGACAGGACTCCTAAATGCAGTGTGATCATCGGGACAGAATCCTCAAACCAAAAAAAGATACTAAGAAAAAAAAAACTTAGGTCTGAAAGAGTATAAACTTTAATAATAATGTATCAACATCAGTTCATTAATTGTGACAAATACTAAGGTAAGGTGTCAATCATAGGAGAAACCAGGTATGGTGCATATGGAAACTCTGCTATATTTACACTAATTCTGTAAATCTAAAATTCTTCTAAAACAAAACATTTACTAACAAATTATATATAACCACACAACAAAAAGAAGGTAAAAGAAAAATATTCCAAAAGTGTGGCTTTATTTATTAGGTGAATAAATACAATGTGATTTGAAAGCTATTTACTCGGTAAAATTATAGTCAAGGCAGGTATAACTTTAGACCTTCTGTCTCTCATTTCTCCCATAAGCAAGGAGCCATACATAGCTCTCTGAATTCTGAATTAGAATTCCTTTTTAGAAACCTCTCATTATTCTAAGAGTTTGAGTTGTAGGATAAATGTAGGGCACAGTTGGATTGACCCATAAGCCAGAAGGCATTTTTCCCAGGAAACTCTCTATGCAGCAAGTTTCGTGAAGAAGATATGGAGAGGGAAGAAGCACTCTAATCCTATTTCTTCAAGGGCTACATTCTCCATTTAGTTCATCTCTAATGCAGATTTGAACTCTTAATGAAATTCATTAGAAAATGTTTGCTCAGCTGTGCAGGTTGATCCAAAGTTACAAATGTGCCTCAGAGCACAGTTTTTGATTTATGAAAACTAAAATGTGTTGAAAGCATTTTTTTTGATGGAATCGAACAGCAAGCTGTGGCATTTTAACATTACCATGTGAATTTCAGATTCTAGAGTTTAAGATCAATGGAGCCAATCATATTATTTGGGGAAAAATATTTGATATTATCTTACTAACTGGATGTCATAAAATCGGATGTTTTGAAATGTTATGTAAAATGGGGTATTAATTTTGTTTGAACTATTAAAAGTCAAATGCACCAACATCATTTGCATGTTATTTTCATCTAAATTGCTTCATGCAAATTATAAAATAATCTAAGTTATCAATAAAAAACCGTGGACTCATTCACTGAAGGGAGTCTATTTTCTTAATGTAAATTCTCCACCGCATTGGTAGGGTACAGACATTTTAGCATTTGAGTTTACCTGCATTTATCACAAATTTAGCCAAAATTTGAATGACTTCTTGTTCACATAAGATGCTAAAATCCTTCAAAATAAATTCTGGATAATCACCACCAATTTAGAAAATAGGGCAAAATATTCTACAAAACACTGCAAGTCATTATCTGCTCCTGTATTTTATCTACTCCATTGACTCACAGTTCACATTAGCTAATCATATGTCTGCTTGCAAGTTTAAGGAGCCATGCAACTTTCTTGCCCAGGCTGATCTTTGGCTTTCTTCTCTACACGGTTGGTATGGAGAAGGGCATTAATAATTTAATAGGTATAATATGAGGATTAAATGAGATATTTTATGTTAAATATTTATTACAAGGGGTGGCACATAGAATTCCTGAGTAATGTTAGTTGGTAGGAGGAAGATGAAGGAAAGGGACTTAAGGAACACACTGATTGGGTATCTATTTTGAACTAAGCACTGTCCTAAGTGATAGAACCATAAGACAAGAGGTAGATTCTGTTTTTACAGAAGGCTCAAGTCCAGTGGAGAAGAAAGAACTGCAAACCAATAACGACAAGAAAACATAATAGGCCATACAGTAGACTGGAGAAAAAGAGCAAGTCCCTGCATGGAAATAAAGGAGATCAATTAAATAATTTCAATACTTCATCAATTTCTATTGATATCAAGTTGAAGCCTCAGTCTTGCTCCAATTTTTAGAACAGGTTCCGTTAGACACAGGAATTCTAGAACCTACCTTAACATCCCATTTTTAACAAAACAATTATTTGTACTCTTTCTTCTTCCAGGCCTATCTGATCTCCTTGATTCAAGGTCTAACTGGGGCCCTGCCCCATAAATACTTATAGATGGTAGTTGATCACACTGCTGATAATTCCAAGCATATTATGCTCCTAATTCCTTTCTACTTTTCTCAAATCAACTTTTAAGTTTTCAATTCTTCATCTTGAAAGATGAGAAAATGGAATGCGGCATGAAAATCAAATGTACCACCAAAGGCTTTTATGTACCTCAGAAATAGCAATCAATGTAAGACAAAATAGAAAATGGAACATATTGTTACAATTCACATGTTATATATAATGAGAATACAAACCTCAACTTAAACCTTTCAGTATATAATGCATATTCCAATTCTGAATTCTATAGTTACTTAATAATGTTCAAAATATTTATTTTATGATAAAATTATATATATATATTTTTAGAAAATATAAAAGATTTCAAAGAGAAAAAAATTAACCATAATCTGACAATCCACTAAAAACACCACTAAGTATTTTACAATAAGTTTTTTTTCTATATTTATATATGGTTTTTAATATATACAATTGTATAACATTTTTTTCTTAAATGCTATTCAACAACATTAATTTATCCTGCATAAAATTTCATTTCACCGGCACAGAAATTAGCCACTCCACTTTTTAAAGTTATTTGGTAATTTTTGTAATTATAAATTATGATACATTAAATTTCATTATATATATATATATATATCATTATATATATATATATATATATATATATATATATATATATATTTTCCCAGAATTCTAATTTTTTCCTTGCAGAGATTCTGCATGGTATAAAAAATACACCATCAAAAAATACAGTGATTTAGAGGCTCTCAATACAACATAAAATCCTTCCAACAATGTAGGAGAATAGCAATTTTAACATATAGTATCAGCACTTACTATCATTTTCTTTCTAAATATCTGCACATTTGGTAAGCAAAAACAAAAGTCACTGCTACTTCCATTTGTTTACCTTTTAATTTTTGTTTTTCAGTTAAAATATTCATAATTTATTACTGAAAATTTCTATCTCTTCTGTGAATAATCTGTTATTTTCCTCATTGACTAATACTGTCTTATTCATTTTTTTATTATCCTAGGTATATTAAGAATATGGAAGTTGTGTTATATTATCTGTATCTTTCCTAATATTATCTTTGTCTTTTACTTATTTTTTCCTTAATTTAGAGAAGGACTTATATTCTAGGCTTTCTGATCTATTAAACATTTGATTTTTCATTTCCCTTTTTATTAGAAATGTTCTAAATATTCAAAAACAACCAGAAATGTTTGTTCCAGGCTTGATATTAAAATATTTAGTCCAACTGTAATTTGTGTGTGTGATATAAAGTAGAAATCCACTTGATTTTTTCCCCTCTAAATGCTACCTATGTGTTACATACTGGGTGTCTGTGATCTCAGAATGGCTGTAGAGAGAAAGAAACTAATAACAAAGCTAGAGCCAAGAGACTGGCTCAGAAAATTGTTACCATACTTCAGAGGGATGGATTTCTGCTTTACTTGTCATTGCAGACTTTATAACCCACAGTTCTACCTACACATGGGGACTTAGTATTTCTATACTTATTTGAAGCTGCATCTCAAATATTGTTTCAGAAAATGTAGCATATATTTTTTGTTCAAGGATATTCTTCTTTATTACTGCCAAATATGATTAGTAGAATGAACCTATATTTTTTTACAGTTGTGGTAAAATACACATAATATTTATCATCTTAACCAGTTTTAAGTGTACTGTTCAATACCATTAAATATATTCACACTGTTGTGCAACCAATTGCCACAACTTTTTCATCTTGCAAACCTGAAAGTCTGTGCACATAAAAGAACTCCCCATTTCTTCTCCCTCCACCCGAGCCCTGGCAACTTATTCTATGAATCTGACTACTATAGAGACTTCATATAAATCGAATCAGACAGTATTTGTCTTTTTGTGACTGGCTAATTTCACTTACCATCACTGTCTGCAGGGTTCATCTATGTCATAGCATGCGAGAGAGTTTCCTTTCAAGTCTTAATGAGACTGCATGTATGCATATGCCATATTTTGTTTATCCATTCATCTTCGAAGGGATACTTGGTTTGCCTTCCACCTCTTGGCTATTGTGAAAGGTGGTGCTATCAACATGGGTGTACAAATCCCTCTTTGAGACACTGCTTTCAATTCTTCTGAATGTATTTCCAGCAGTGAGTGATACTTCTAGATCAAATGGCAATTCTATTTGTAACTTTTTGAGGAACCTCCATACTGTCTTTCATAGAGGCTGCACAATTTTACATTAAACCACATTTGAACCTATATTGTGAAATATAATTTTCTCTCCTCTATTATCGAAAGAACTGGTACCAGCTTTTCTGTTTTATGTTATTTAACTTTATGGACACAATAAAATCCTAAAATAAAATTCCTTAGCAGTGATGCAAAACTAGTTTTTAATCAGTGACTATCCCAGCCCTGTTTTTCAGAGTAAGGGCTAAAGCTGTTTTCTTTTGCAGGGGATGAGAATTTTGAAGTAACTGTCTCATTTCAGAATCTCTCAGATGCGTGTTTGCTCAGTTGTGTTTTAAAGTTTATACTTTTGAACTTCACGTGACAATAAAAACCAACTACAAACATTGTTTTCCATCAACCATGCAATAACCCAACCACATATTATACACAATTTAATTTTGGGCTCTACCACTAGCATCAAAGAAAGCTCTGATATTTTGGTTACGGGCATGGGCATATTTTGCAAGGCAGCTGTCATCATATTTACCCAAAGCCCAAGACTGCTTAAGTTCTTGTTGCCTGCCAATTGCAGATTCTGTAGTGTCTTTGAGTTTCTGAAACTCTTTTGGAACTGGATCCTATTGTTTCCTCTGCAACAAGATTTCTGGCAATTGCTTAGCTGGTTCTGTAAATGACCCTTATCCTGAATTAGCAATATTTTCACTAGATGCTAAATGCCATAAAACTTTTTCTGGCTAACAAAGTGTAGAAAGTTAAAAAACGTTAATAAGCACAAAGCTGTTCAAAATTGTACCTCTTTCAAATAGATCCAGAGCTAGAGAAATGTTCTTAACAGTAAAGCAACTACCCAGGCAGTGTACCTTTCTACATGGAAATTCCATGAGAATCTCTTCAAGAAAATAATTCTGGATAAATACATAGGAGGCAATGAGAATAAGATGAAGCACTGAAAATCAGATGAGAGAAGATCACAAAAACTGAATTTCTAACCTACAAATAATAAAGACTTTGAGTGAAAAAAAGTTTAACCATCTTTTAGGTATTAAAATTAAGCTGTGTTTTGATTATGAGTAAATTAACTTCAAACACTAAAAATCGACAGTATACTTACTTTACTATTACTATGTTATATACTTGGTACATTTAAGAAGGTATCCACTAACAGACAGACAAGAATTTAAAGGCTAAGTACTAAATAGGTCATTATGTAAGTAACCACTAGCCTGGTCTTTAGGTAGATATATGTGAAAACATTTGTATCACTTTATCCAAAAGCAGTGAGTTAAACTCTAAGAGAATAATATATATATGCCAAAGAGTAATATATTTATTTATATTATACACTGTGGCTAATGGACAAGATAATGAAATATTTCCATCCATAATATACCAGAAAATCCTATAAACCTCTTAACATTACCAGAAATCAACCCAAGATTTCTAAGTCCAAAATATTTCCCAAAACTATAATAGAGTAGGAGAATTCCATCTGGTATACAGAAAGGAAATATCCTAGGGGAGATGTGGGTATACCAGACCTAAATGGAAAGGCTTTCACAAATACTATAAGAGCCCTAAATTTCAAATGACCTAAAACCTTAATATCATTTTAACTTCCTGTATCCATTATGGTAAAGAAGTGGAAGAATCATGGGATTGAGAAATACTGCTTCAATATCTACAATTTTATATAATTAAGTCTTTGTCATTATATAACCAATATACCATAACCAAAATACCTCTTGTTCTTAGTAAAAACAAAAAGACCAAATTCTAAATAAATATACATTTATGGAATCTAGGCATCAAGATGTATTTTGTTTGGTACTAGATGAAATTATTCAAACTGTATATTAACATTTTTCTTCAATCTAAGAAATTATAAGAAATTTATTTATATTTATATACTCCAAGTCCCACTTTTATTTTTTTTATTAGTAAAGTAGTTAGGCACGTTAAATGTTAAAAGTACATTTTACATCCTTACATCTATTAGACAAAAGATGTAACATTTTACCATATATGATATACAATTACCATACCACATTACCATCTTTTCAAATAAGTGATATAGATACTACTAAAAATCACTCTGCAATCTTTTCCCACATTCTCTGCAGAAGTAGCAACTATACCAAAGTAGATGCGTATTTTTCTCATGAATACTTTCCTTCATAAGTTTATATCCATAAACTATATATCCTAAGCCTTCATGTAGAAGGTATTTTACTATATGGGAGAAATTCAACAGTATCTTTATATTTGGCAGGAGTCAGGAGAGGTTAAGTGCTATGACAAACCCAAAATTTCTGTTTTACACAGTAAAACTGTCCTTCTAACTTACCTCTCAGCACCGAGCAGGTGTATAGGAAGGCTCTGATTCCTGCAGGCACTCAGGGAGAGATCTATATACCTTTTGCCTTAAAGCTCCACATGGCTCTGGACAAAATGTCTTCTGTATTTAGTCGATGGGGAAAGAGAGTGCAGGATTCAAGTGGGGAGGTTTTATAAACCAGGAATGGAATTAGCATATATCATGTCTTCCCACAGTCTACAGGCCAGAATTCAGTAAACTGGACAAAATATCCTGCAAGGGAATACTGAGAAATGCATTCTAACTGGTCCAAGGTACAGTCACTTCTCTAGTATTTGATGGTCATCTATTTTCCCCTTTGTGAACTGCATTTGGTGTACTTTACCATTTTTTCCTAGGTTGCTCAATTCTTATTGATAGCGTTCTTTAAATATTTCTCAACTAATTGTCATTTATATGCATTTCTCTGTAATCTCTACCACTGTACCTTGTCCTTTTTTCTCCATTTTGTCATACAAAGTCTTAAAATATTTATATAATAACTATATCTTTTATTTACTTTTGTCATATCTTTTTTATCCTAATCCCATATATCCCAAATAGAATATTCTATTGTCTTTTAAAAAGTATTAGAGGTATGCTTTTCACTTAAAATATATGTCTGTATGTAAGTGCACTCTGCGCTTTAGAAGATGATATATATTTTGCTTAGATTGTCTTCTCTATTCTATTATTTTTGAAAATCCAAATACAGAGAATTTTGCAATGCCTTTCCCCCCCATGCCTTCCAACTTTTTATTTATGTGCTACATTCTAGTTACATCCCTTAACATTAGTCTGTAACAACACTACTTAGTCTTTCAACTTTTGTCCTTTCGGCTATTCAGCCTATTTTTTAATTTTTAAAAAAGCAGCAATTATATCTATCTTTCCTAGGGCCTCCTCTTTTATTTAATGAAGATGATTGTTTATTTAATTCCTTACAATTTAAAATGGGTTACTCTGGGAGAGGCTGGGTGGCTCAGTCAGTTCTAAGTGTCTGACTCTTGATTTCACTCAGGTCATGATCTCACAGTTTGTGGGGATTAAGCCCCACATTGGGTTCCATGCTGGGTGTGAAACCTGCTTAAGTTTCTCTTTCTTTCTCTCTCTCTCTCTGCCCTTCCCCCACTCATGCTCACGTGTGTGTGCTCTCCCCCACCACACACACACACAAAAAAACATATAAATAGAGTTACTCTGAAACATTCTTTGATTCTACAATTGGTTTAGTTTGTTTCATCTTGTACAGCATGGCTTTCCTAAAACCATGCTTTTCACTGAATTTATACTTAGCATCTGGGTAGGATAACCAACTCATTCTAGGTTTCCCAGGATGTTCTTGTTTTTAAAACTGGAAGTACACAGCTTAGATAATAAGGCCTGAGCAAATTGGAATAGTTAATTGGAATGGTTGGTCTCCCCATTCTAGGTCAAAAGTCTCTGATGTTAGTCCTGGGCAATGGCTTTTTACGTAAGACCTTAAAGGCTTCTGGATATTACTTAGGAGGATTTTTATTATATTCTTAATAATCTGTCAATCAATTATTTTATGGCCACTTGTAACCATTTATTGAAAAGCTGATCCTTAACTAATGTACATAGCAGTTTATTATTTTATAACATATAATATATATAATAATGTAAATAATATATAAATATATTTTATTTTAACAGAGAGGCACTAAAATACTGTCAGTGTATAATAGCCTACTTCTTGTTTCTTAGAGAAATATGCTAGAATTACTTCTTGTAAGGATGTGTGGAGTAGTAAGTACAATTTTCTAAGAAAAAAGACATTAGGTTTTATATCAATCATGACAATGTCTTCAGAATAATAAGCTCAACAGACTTTCAAACCAGAACATAACACAATCGATAAACTGTAAATAAAAGTAAATTATTACAAAAAAGTATATGTCTGGCTTGATTTTATAAAATGTATCAAGGTTCAGGTACTGTAACACTATTTTACAAGCATAAGGTCTAAAAGTATGTCAGATATGTTACTGAACGGTATTGAATGATAGCTCAGCAAAGAAAGTAATTCTGTTTATAGTATAAATAAGGAACAAAGATATTGAAAAACAATGTGACTAACCATACCCAGAGGAAACCATTCAGGCTCAATTTAGCCTTCTATTCCTAATAATGCTGTCTGTATGTTCAATTTTGTGACTGGAACTCAGAGAAAGAGTTTATATATATGCTTAACCATATAATAAATGCAGCCAATTCTCCAAGTTCATGTTCGAAAGTAGATGTGATGAAACAATATTGAGTAGATCTTCATAGTTTAATTCTGGGCGAATGCTGCCACCAACAGAATTGGGCTTTAAATACTCTGAAAATCAACTGATTCTGCCAGTGGCCATAGATCATTCTTATTAATGTTTCCCAGATGCAGAAATCTCTGGACATAGGAGGTAACTCTACAGTTAGAATTCGTAAGCAGGCACTCAGGGCATGAGAAGCAAGAACCAACATGGCAAACGTAAGCTGAAATTAGACGTGTGGTAAGGCACTCAAACCTTAGACAAGTAAGAAATACTGGTACAAATTTAATAAAAATATAAACAAGAAAGAAACTTCCAAGATAAGATACACGAGATCTTCAATTACTGAAACAGAAAGGACTGACAGAAATCTATCTTGATGTCCAGTCTTCACACAGTTATAAATAGATTAAGAAGGTCCTGACTCTCTTAGCATATCTAAGTTCTTCTTCCATTCCAGGTCTTCTTCAACCATTTTGAAGACGGATGCCAAATCAAACAGTATGAGTAATACAAAGATATATGAATGCTACAAGTTACACTATTGTCTGTACACTTCTTTCATGATCCAGTCCAACATTTGAAACACTTCTACAGATCTGATTCTGACAGGTACATTTATATTTCTCTGGAAGTCTCAACTTGCCTTATCCTGTTTAAATTAAGACAAAGGAGTATTTATAAACCTGTATCATCCTACAATTCTCTAACTGAATATTTTTGGAAATAAGTTGAAGGAATTTTGACAGGGACTCAAGAATGTCAGATTACTATTTTGTTAATCATCACTTCTGAGGGATTCCCAGGAAAGCTATACATGTAAGGAATAATGAACATGATGATATTTGAAAAGTATTTAGAATTGCACAAAAGCATAAACCTCCAATTTAACATTTTCTGGGAAAGACTAAGGTAGAAGCAACTTAAACCTCAACGTTTAAGTGCAACCTACAACTCTCCTGGACTCCAGATCTTAGGATATTATCATTTTACGATCATCTACATTGTCGGGGGCGGGGGGGAAGGATATGATGGAACTCTTACTTTTTTACTTTCCAGAAGGAATTATGATCCATAACCAGATTAAGGAAAATTTATAATATTAAAATATCAAGACTTTATGTTTCAGTACTTCAGATAAATTCATCATTTTCACAAAATGAATAATTTCATGATGGCTCTGAGTTGACTTTACCTTATTTAAAAATAGCTCCTGTACTTCATCATAACCATTAGAATTAGCTAATATTACAGGTGATACATCCTGAATGCATAACTTAAGTTTGCAAACTTGCTTAGAAGCAAGTTTAAAATTAGAAATTACTCCCGTATTAGTACCCTGGAAATATTTGAAAGATATGACACTCTCCAACAATGATGGAGGCACACTAAGGCAGTGATTTCAACTATGGGTTGAAACTACAGGTTTCAAGGCATGCTTATACATAATGCAGGATGTGGGAGGTGGTGCAAATGAGGGGAGCCTGAATAAATGCTGGCGGATGGGGCATATAGGTAGAGTTTGAAAAGAAGTTCTTCTCATAGTATACACATAAAACACTCATCAGTTAAATAAAATTCTAATTTAAAAAAGAAACTGGATCAATGGTAAGAAAATGGAACTTCCAAGTTAAAAAAATATTTTAAAATAAAAATTTTCACTCATGAGACTGACAAAGATTAAAACCACAACAAAAAATTTAGTTCCTATTACTGGGGCACTAATGGATATGGGCATTTTTATACACAACTGGTATGAGTAACATTATAATTGCTCTGGTGCACAATTTGGAACGCAAGATACTTATTTTACAGGGTAACCTGACAAGGAAACAAAAAGAAATGTAGTTTTATTGTATAATCAGGAAAAACATTTATAACTTGGTACTCATTACTGTCTAATTATCTAAAGGCAGATTCATCTGTAGCCAAGAGGAAATGCCTGTCTCTTATTCCTTCAAAGCCTTGTTCAATAGTTGTATTCTCACTCCAACATTACTGCTTAAATCCTTGACCACCCAGGCTAAAGGAGTTATCATCTGAAACAATCCAATTTTCTGTCCCATTATTCATTTATTTATATCAGAGTTCTTATTATGAACTGAGGTAATTTTCATATATATTAACTGAATTATTCGATTGTTTTTCTGCTTATTTGTTCCTACCACCAGAATGCAAACCCTTTTATCAAATTGTACTGCATAACTTAGAGTTTGTTTCTGCTCTTTGAGAGTAAAAAATGACTGGTTTTTATAGGTGTAATTTGATTTTAAATCAGCAATTATTGATTTTAGCAATCAATATATACCTATTGTTAGAAGAATATCAAGTTTCTCCCATAATCAAATAAATAGATTTTAAAAATCAAGTTCTAGTGAGAACCAACAGGGTAAGACACACTGACACTATTTACATGGGACAAGCATATCTGATACAATGGGAGGTCAACACTCTGTCATTACCTAGAGACCCACTGACAACAAACACTAGTCAACAGATCTTTAGACACCAAATTCAGCTGTCACACTTTATCTCCAACTGACCCTGAACATATGCATGATTTCTTCACGATTAAACATCCTGAGAAGAAACAACTGACTAGTTGTAAACATGTAATTGAGTCATGTTATGTGCAATTTTTCAGGGTATCCAAAAAAAGAGGTTTTCTGCTTTACTTTGGATTAATGACATCATTGGATTAAAAATCTACCATCTTGCTATTTTTTTCCTCTTTACCAATTTGGTTTTTCCCCTTTTACTTTTCTCTTTATTCTGCCTTATTTTGAATTAATTGATTTTTCTATGCTTCAATGTTAACTTCCTTTTTACTTATCTGCTATAGCTCTTTTAGTTGTATTAGGAAATATATATTGTATATATCTTTAATTTATAGTCTATTTTAATATCAAAGTACTTCATGAAATGTGTAAGAATCTTATAATAGTATATTTCTATTTCTCCCCTGCTAGCACATGTACTATCATTGTCATAACCTTATTTTGTATATACTATACTGCCTCATTGCATTTTTTATATTCAGTCATCTTATGTTAAAGAGATTTGAATAAGAATAAAAATCTTAACTCTGTGTCTTCATCATTTATGGTGCTATTTCCAAGATCTATACTTTTACCAGGTATCATTTTCCTTCTGCCAGAAGAACTTCTTTTAATATTTCTTATAGAGCATTTCTACTAATTATGACATATTTCAGATTTCCAATGATTAAAAAGGTCTTTATTTCATCTTCATTTTTCAAAAATATTTTATTAAGTATAGAATCCAAAGCAATTTTTCTTTCTATACTTTAAAAATATTGTTCCTCTGCCTTCTCAGGTGCATTGTTTATGATGAGAAATCTGCTGTCATTAATTGTTATTTTGCTATAGCTAATGTATCTCTCTCTCTCTCTCTCTCTCTCTCTCTCTCTCTCTGGCTACCTTAAAGATATTCTCTTTATCACTCATTTTAAGTAATTTGAATATGATGTGCCTTTTTTGTAGTTTTCTTTGTGCTTCTTGTACATGGGATTTGTTCTACATCTTGGATCTGTGAGTTTGACATATCAAATTTGGAAAAAAATCTGGCCATGATTTTCACATACGTTCCTCTGTGTCCCACAATCTGGGGGGGATTCCAATGTTTTCAGTTACTTTAAGTTGTGTTAATGCTCACTCTAATTCTGTACTTCTCTTAAAGTCTTTAAACTCTTGTGTTACATTTTGGATAGTATATGTCACTATGTCTTTGAAATCAACCTGTATTTTCTTCAACAGTGTTTTCTGCTATTAATCACATCCTGTGTATTTTTAATCTCAAAAATTATAGTTGTTTTATTGTTTTTTTTATCTCTTGAAGTTCAAATTTAGATCTTATATCTTTTAGGTCTTATTTTTAAGCTTTTTGGGGATATAATTCACATACCTTACAATTAATTTGTTTAAAATTTATAATTCAGTGCTTTTTCATTTTCTTCCATGTATGTGGAATTATTACCATAGTGAAATGTCATAATAATCTCTGATTATTCCCTTAATATTTAGTAATAGAATTTCTGAGACAAAGGATATATAAAATTATAAAGCTTCTGGTATATACTGGCATCCACAAAGTCATCAACACTCTCTACAGAATTACATGTGTTAAAAACATTTTTATGAAGGCTTTTCTTTTTAATTTTTTTCATTTCAGAATATTTCACACACAATGTTACATTAGTTTCAGGTACACAACATAATGATTCAACTTCTCTATGTATTATGCTATGCTCACCATAGTCTAGTTATCATCTGACACCACATAACACTATTATAATATCACTGACCATATTCCTTTTGTTACAGTAAAATTACAAAAGCAAAAAACTATGATTGAATAAATTTACATTTTAAAATATTTTATTCATAATCTTCAAATGTTTCTACTTCAGATTCTTTTTATAAAATTTTTTTTTCAACGTTTATTTATTTTTGGGACAGAGAGAGACAGAGCATGAACGGGGGAGGGGCAGAGAGAGAGGGAGAAACAGAATCAGAAACAGGCTCCAGGCTCTGAGCCATCAGCCCAGAGCCCGACGCGGGGCTCGAACTCAAGGACCGCGAGATCGTGACCTGGCTGAAGTCGGACGCTTAACTGCGCCACCCAGGCGCCCCTCTACTTCAGATTCTTAGACCTATAGGCAACCCTATACCTTTACCCTGTTGTTTTCAAATACTGTACACATTTTCTCAATAACCATGAATTCAACACCCTCCTCAAGTCTAGTTCATGTAGAGGCTAGAATGCTGGAATGAATGTGAATGGTGTCTGTTTTTAAGAAGTCATTCCTAAAGTAGTAGAATCAGTGTGGACAGAGTTGGTTTTGGACTTAACATTTGAGATGGTGATAGAAACACAGCTATTACTATTTGCTGGTCCTTTATAGACTCAAAAATTTCATTTAAGCATGGAGTTAATATTTAAATTTATTTTCTGATTAAGAAAAGTAGAGAATATTTAATCATAGTGTATTTTGAAAAAGAATGACATCCATTTGAAAAATATATATCAGAACAGTGGACTCAAGAAAGGAAAGTACAAAACAAACATGACAGATTTTCTACAGTATTATTTTCTCTTCTCATACTACAGGTGATTTTTGGAATCAGTATCTTCCATCAATGCTCTTACTCTTTACAATGATCAAGTATACATGCATTTGGATCAAATGAAATGCCTTGGCTTACTCTGGGAATGTTTATTCACTACAGGAGCCATCTGGACACTAGACTTTTTTTTCACTTCATCCTTTTTCAGAAACTTGAAGTGTTCATAAGTGTGTACTCCTTGAGTTTATAAGGGAATATATGGAGGAATGAAAAATCACAGTAATTATCTCAATAATTTAAAAAATTAAGATAGCTTGATATAAAGGCAGAGATCTAAAATGATATTTAAAAGTAGACAACTAACCTCTGTAATAAACTCAAATTTCAAATATGAATGCCACCTTTTATCTTTCAAGTTCAAATAGGGGTGATATTCAAACAACATTATCGAGGCAGTGATCTGAAAGTTTTAATTCTGTGTCTTACTCTAAAATTTTACTTCGTTTATAAAGCACATCTCTGATTACCTAATAAGAATGCCCTTTTCTTCATTATCCTCTTCAGAGCTTTATTAGTGCCACTTTAGACAGATTACAATAAATTGAGGGTTTCTTATCACTTATTTCCAATTTTTCAATGAACAACTGTTGCAAATGCACTATATCACTGCTTCTTACTGCTGTCCTTGGACCCACTGACCACAATTTAGATCAAGGACACCAAATCTTTGTATATTAATTACTACTTAACATTTCCTTTGAGAATGAAAAGAAATATATAATGTAGCCTTATAAAAATCTTCCCTTACTCCTAACACTCTCCCATTAAAGATGTGCACTTATGAAGACTTCATTTACAGAAGTAATTAATTTTGAATAAAAGATAATACAAAAAACCTTTCAAAAATTTGTTCTTTCAAGCCTCATAAGTAATTCCAACTTCTTACATTTTTTTACTGGCTGTTGTCTTTGCCTCAGATCCTGTTACCCCAGATCTTTCAAATGATTGGTTGACTTCTCATTATTGAGGACTCACCTCCTCAGAGTTTGTTTTCCTTTAACAACCTATTTAAAGGAGTCATGAATTATCCCGTCTTATTTTCTTTTTATATGACTGGAAAATATCTTTAATCCCGATGTACTTATGTTTTGGCATGCTCATTATCTGCCTCCCATTGTAGAATGCAAAACTCCTTAAGGGCTAATACTCTACCTCCCCAACACCTAACATGATTCCTGGAACAGTAGGCACTTAAATGTTTATGGATATGAGTGCTGAAGTAGTATATCTGCATGCAACTTTTTCAGCAATTTTACTGGCTCTTATCTCTCTAATGCAAAAATGAGCAAGCAGGATAGGTCTTGCCCCGAGAAGCCACAATGGAGAGACAAATATAAATTAATATTAATAACATGACACAATAAGGGATCTTAGAGGTGGTATTTAACTGTTACAGGAACATAGATAGGGTAGTCAGTTGTTCTGCTTTCAGAGTCTAAGAGGCAACATAGATTACCTTGTACTGAGGCTTATGGGAGAAAAGAAAGCACAAATTGTTTAACGGGCATTAAAATAAGCATTAGGAGAGGTGATAGCAGGAACAGAAACTAAAAGATAAAATCCTATTAATATTTTGCATTGCTTCTGGCAAACATTTTACCTTAAGGCTATAGGGGTGGTTTCAACACTGAGAGTTATTTCAATAATGACTGTGATAATATCACTATTTATAGTGCTTGTATGAAATTCCTTTCATGTGTTATCTCATTTAATACAATCTTGAATAACTGATTTTACTTCTCTTACAGGGAGGAGTAAACCATCTCCAATCTAGTTTTATATGCAAAAATTCATTACGACACTGAAATTTTTTTACCTTGACCATTCCTGCACACTTGTTCTTAAGATGACAAATACAGGGGTGCCTGGGTGGCTCAGGGGGTTAAGTGTCTGACTCTTGATTTTGGCTCAGGTCATGATCTCACAGTTTGTGAGTCTGAGGCCCACATCAGGCTCTCTGCTGACGGTGTGGAGCCTGCTTGAGGTTCTCTCTCTCCTTCTCTCTCTGCGCCTCCCCCACTCACGTGTGCTCTTGTGCTCTCTCTCCCAAAAATACATAAACGTTAAAAAAAATAAATAAAAAGATGACAAATACAAAGGGAAACATGGTGGCCCTGTCGATTTAGAGCTGCAACTAGCGTACTGCTTTTTAGGGACTGATTTTCTTAGTTTTACAAATTTTATGTGATGTGTTTCAAGAGAAAATTGATCAAGAGAAAATGAACTTCTGTATGAATTTCTGCATGATACTGTAATTTTAATAAAACACAAGCTGGGGAGCTGTAATAGGAGCCCATCAAAAGCAATAAGAGATATAAATCCCAGATCCTCGAAAGAGATGTCTACATATCCCTTCGTTTCAGTCTTAAGATATCCCCAAACATGGTGAAATAGAATAAGAAAGGGGAGAAAAATAAAAAGACAAAAACTCTCATTCCTGCAGTCTATATTTTTCATCCTTCTCTTAAAACATTAAACAATTTTTTTAAATAATGTTTTAGTCTTCCATGCATTTCGGTTTAACATTCTGGACTACATTTTCAATTTCCTACTTCCAAGGACTATGCCTCTTTGATATTTTCCACTATATGTACTTTAGAAAACAAAACATCTTTAATTATTTCTCAAATGTGATTTTTAAAATATCTTAAGATGTCTTATTAATTTTCCTCAAATGGCCTTATATTCAGATTAACACATTATATTATATGAATAATGTCATATTTTGTATTTACACAAAATGCATCTTTATTGCTGCGGAATAGGTACACAAGAGGAACTAAGATGTGATTTGTTGTATAAAGCTCAGATTCCCATTCACAGAGAGATGGAATTTGGAATCAGAACAGCCAAGTTTGAATCACATATTTGAGTCCAATCAATCCATGCTTTGGCAAATCATTTAGCCTTTGTGAGACTCATTTTTTTTCATCTCTTAATTTGCATAGTAGTAATGACACTTATTTCACTTATTATTATAGTGAATATAAAATATAATGTATAAGGAAGTACCTTGTAAACTATAAATTTCCATTCTTATTATGTAAGCAATTACATGTAAGAAATTTTTTTTACCAGAGATTAGTTTCTTGCATCTGCCAACCAAACCCAGCCAATGCCAAATTTTAAAATATAGCCATTTAATATCAGCTCTTTTTTAAGGGACAAAAAATATACATCTCCCCTGAGGCCCACAAATAGGTCAGATATTGGACAACTCATTAATTTCAAACTGCATCCATCTCTTCAGAGAAAATAAATAATCCAGGGTTGTTTCTAAAACTATAAAGCGAAAACCATTATATTAAAAGATTGATAATCTCTCATGTTAAGTCATAATCATAAGTCATTCCTGTTAAAACTGGACCTTACAATTCAAGGGTAATTTAATCAGGTGTCAAATTGTACTTACATTAGTATTTTTAAACAACTCTTTTTAGTGCCTTTTATTTAAAATTAGCGTTAAATGGCACACGTTCTTATTCAAAACTATCTCACTTTGTCAGTCTACTAATTCAATATCATTTTAGGAAAGCGTTTAATCCAGAACTGTAATATTTGGAGAAGCATTATTTTAAAGGACTTTTATAAGGGTTTTTAAATCTTCAGAAATTGTGTACAAATCTAATATCAAGCTTCCTCTTTTGCATTTAGAAATAATAGTTTTAAAACTCTTCACCCAGAATCTAAATTACAGAATACCAGAAACATTACAACTCTCAATAATTCAAGAGCTATTTGTCACACAATCTGATGGAAAGTAAAACCAGGTATTCAAACAAATCAATGGAAATACAACAAAGAAATGCTGTGCATATCATGACTTGTTCTTGGAAATTAAGTTATTTTTGAGCAGAGGTTCAGCCCCTCTCTTCTTCCCCATCCCTTAAAGGAATCTGTGGAACATTGTTTTGGTCTTCAACAAATACTAACTTAAGAAGGAAAAGTAAATTAAATAACTTTGGACTTGCACTTTTAAAGAAGAGTAGAGCTATCTTAGGTTTATAAGTAGAACATGTTAGGATGCATTTGGAGAGAACAGAATGGGAGGATGTTATAAAGGGTACTGAAGCAAATTTCACTTCTTTCTAGTAACTTGGTAAGGTAAAATAGGCCAGAGCCAAATAGAGCAAATCCATCTCTCTATTTGGCATTCTCTGTCTCTTTCCTCTCGCCAGTGACTCTCAAGTTCCCTTACTTCTGCAAACCTGTAGGAAAGCCCAGCAGGAATTAGGGAGAAGAAAGTCACTTAGAACAATAAAGCTATACTTACAACTAACTGCAAGAACAGCTGCCATTAGTGGGATTAAAGATAAACACCGAGGACCACAGAAGGATTATCAAACTACTAGAACAGCTACGATTAGGTGGGCAAAGTCTTAAGAAAGAGAAAAGCCATATACACGGTCAACGATCTCTATAAGCAAAACTGATCATATGGGTTTTAGGAATTCTCAATATAGGTTGCCTTGAAAAATCTCAGAATGCAGTCAGATGCACTTTTGATAAGTAAATGCCTATCTGTAGAGGGAAAAGCTCTTGGATCTTGATCATTCTTTTTTCCTGGTTAGAGAGATTTCAGTGTCTTCCTGCCCACCCCTTCCAGGGCACTGGGGTAGGAATTGCTCCAAATAGGGAAATCTGACTTACAGACTTTCCATTAATGATGTCCATTGTGGTAGGTGGGAAAATATTTGCTACCCAGATTCTTTTTCCCTTTATTCTGCTACTCAACCATACTTTACAAACATTTCTCAGTGAATTCCAAATGCAGCAGAAAAATCACACAAAGACATTTTATTCTGCAACTGTGATAGTTAATTAAATGCCAAGAGATGCAAACACTAGGGAAAAGCAAGGTATGAATGGAAACACATTTTTATTGTTTTTAAGGTTGTTTGTTGGGTTTTCTTTGAGAATAAAATTAGAGAAAGGCTAATGGATGCAACATTTGGTTTATAATAAAGTTCTCAGGAGTGAAATCCATAGACATATAATAGAGATCCCTCTATAAGGTTCCTCCAATTGAGCTTTTACATTTACATTGTATCATTTCACAGTAGGTTTTAATTACACAAGCATACATTTTGCAACATGCACTTTATTAAAATATATATATATATATATATATATATATATATATATATATATATATAGTACCAGATTTATATTTAAAAAAGTTCTTCTCATTCCTGTCTGATCTCATTCCTAAATGGTAACTAGTATCAGCAATTTGATTTTGTTTTTCCTTTTTGATGTTAAAATATATACAGTAAGTTCATTCATTTTGGTAACTGCATTGACATGAGTTACTGAATCAATTACTATTTGAAAACATTCGGGTGATGATATTTTTACTGAATAAATAATGCTGCAATTAACACATAAGATTTAGAGTTTAAAGTGTTCTCAAGAGAACCACCAAGCTAATGCCCTGTCTTTAGGCTAGCAGATAGTATCATGATGAATGAACACCCAAAGTACCAAGCAAGTCTCTTAACTAATAGAGTTGTGGTTAGTATCAGTCTGGTTAAGAAACAATGACAAAGTCGAATTTGTACTAATACAAATGCTTCTAACAGGTAGAATAGCTTTAAATGAAAAAAAAATGCATGTGTATTTTTAAAAACTTTAAATAGTGCAGCTCCCCAACTCCCAAACCCAATTTACTTTTAATTTCACAGGTTATAAACTCCAGACAACTAACAGCAATTGGCAGGCATACTGCCAAAATTACAAAACAGGAAATCTTATCTTTTAGCTCCCATTTTCCCTATCTTTCCCCACAATATTATAAAGCCTTTATTATCGATCCTAGTTGTTAATAAAAATGTGAACCTAGATTATAGTTCATATTATTTTCTCTGGGAGAACACTTTTGCTTATTATGAGAAGTTTGGCCCTTATGTATAGGAAGCTACTGTGGCCATATTTGATTCTAGATATATATTTGCATTTCCTGAATTTTATGGATACATAGCTGGTGCTTTGATCATATTATATGTCCTGTTGTCTTCCAGACTATTTTCGTATGAAAAACACTAAAAGAGGGACACAACTCCTACTAGAGGAAAATCACAACTGCTAAAGGGGAAACTTAGAACTCCAAATAGGAAACCAAGATTTCTCTGTTATAATGAAACAGAATAATTTAAAGTACAATATAAAGAGGATATAGTGTACGTGTTTAAAGGCCATGATATTTCATGTATGAAGAACACAAGAATTACTCTGAAATCTTTTAAATTCTCTATGTAAAAGCAGAAAGATATTTGTTTACTATTTATTACTGAGTAGTAGAATATTTCACTATCTCCTATTTTGGGCTTTTTGTTGTAGTTGTTGGTCTCTAATGCACATTACATAATCTTACTTGAATTTGTTCAGGCACCAAAAATGAGCATAATCAATAAGTATCTTAAGTCAGATGGAATTCCCAAATTGAGGCACAATATGTCCTCATTTAATTAATGCATAGATTTTCAAATTTCAGTAACTTTGAGGGAAACATCATATTCCCTTCTAAAAGCTTTCAACAACTTTCAACAGTAGTCCCATATGGATGAGGGGGCATGACTGGGGAGAGAAGTAATGACCTGAAAAAGCGTGGGCAGAGATTCCCTAATTCTTTGCATATTTCTTCCTTTGATAGAAAAAGAAGAATCTACAGTTGACTGTGAATGGGCTATAAAATGGTTTGTTTGGGTAAAGATGAGAACTAACTATTTGAAGAAAAGCAATAAGGACAAAACCAGAAAATAGCTAATAAGGAGAATATCACAGCTGGCCTTTCTTCCACAGAACTATCAACTAGAACTCAACAAAAAGTGTTTATGAAGACATTAATAAGTATATTTCTCAGAAGAAGTGTAAAACTATTTTTTTAAATCAAATGGCCATTTGATTCCTTTCTCCAAAAATGCATGCATACTCTTAGAAAATTTCCAGGCCATTCTCACTTGACTCTCTTTTTCTTGATTCTGCTCTTTGTATTCTCTGGAAACATTTTTCCATGATTCCAAAAAAATAAGATTAGCTTTTGCTCTGCCTGGGAAGGCCTAGGTAAATTCAAGGCCGAGAAAATTTCAAATTAATATTTTGCTCTGATGTTTTTGTTTCTTGCTAACATATTTGTATATTGGGACAATTCTATTCTTGTCACTAGAGTCCTGAAGACAGAGAACATTGAGCATCAATGTGGAGTTTGGAGGAAAGGGACTATAGAGTCATTTGCTACTGTTTGATCCAGGCTCTGGAGTTGTCTGTAGTGCAGCCATTAGTGGTTCCTTGTAGTCCAGGAGTTCATGAGGGATTGCATTAGAGTTTGGAATCAAATCTCCTAACATTGAAAAACAGTCCCTTGTTCTATGAAACCACAAGGATTGGTAGGTGACTAGATGAGAATAACAATCAAGGACTTAGGGTCCCATATTATCAAGAAAACTGCGTTTAAATAAACATGCATAACTGAATATAAACCTGAAACATGACACTAAAGATAAACAGCCAAATATAAAGGAAATTCTGTGGGATATTTTAAACTTTTGAAAGATGTTAATCAAAAATCAAAATTAATTGTTTTAGGATAAAAAACAAAGAAGTGCAAACAAGAAAGAATCTCATATATAAAACCAAGTTATACTCGCTTGATTTCAAAAAGAACATTTCAGTATGAAGAGTATTTTTTGTTTCAGCTTCTAAATGTATTGTCCCTTATTACAGATACTAAACCACATAATGGTGCATATTATTGCAGGTCCGTTCATTATTTTTCCTTTACTGGATCCTGGGCTCAGAATTATTTTCCAGTTTCAAATGTTGAAAAAATAAACTCCCCTAGTAAACAATAAACATGATAATGACTTTGAATTGACATTTTAAAGGTATGGGTGGGTATATACAAATCTGAAGATGAAGTTGTGGAGTGCACTCAGAATTTTGGCCCATCCGCATAGCTGTATCTTTCTTACTTAAAATACCACTTTACTGCAAAATTTTCAGCGATTGTATACAAATTCTTTCTACCTAATAACAATGTCACCTAGGAAAAAGACTGGAGTATATCAAGCTACTACCAAAACTTTATGATTCTGTGTTACTGATTTATATCAAATTTATGCAGGTACTCATTTTTTCTTTAGTGATTTTTAAAGAATCAGAGTTTACAGTGAATTTGTAAAAGTGGCTAAAAAATAATTTGAAAATTTTTTAGGGATTCTTACAAGCCTCTAACAATTTGGGGGAATAAATTTTTGAAACTGACAGGCCATATTTTGCAAAAGTACACCAGTGAATCTTTTATCATAACAGAATCGGAAAGAGAATGCAAACATATCAGTGAAAAATACACCATATCTCCTAGTTGATAATTTTAAATCCAAGTGTTACCAAGTGCTGGAAAGTGCTAGCACTTGACTTTATAAATATCAGAAAATAACTAGTGATTCTGAGAAGGACAAAACTAAAATGAACTTAAGGTTTCATAATATTCCATTGTATATACATGCCACATCTTCCTTATCCATTTGTCTATTGATGAGCATTTAGGTTGCTTCCATACCTTGGCTATTGTAAATAATGCTGCAATAAATATAGGGATACAAGTATCTTTCAAATTAGTGAATGATATCGCTATATTGTTATAGTGATATATTGGGATGATTGTAGATGGCAGATGGTATCTACACTTGTGGTGAACAGAGCATAATGTATAAAATTGTTGAATCACTATGTTGGACACCTGAAATTAATGTAACATTGAGTGTCAACTATACTAAAAAAAAAAATACATCCAAGATTGGTTAAATTGTGATTTTAAATAATGTCATAGAAGATTATTCATTTACATGGGTAAATTTTTATAATATATCAGGTGAAGAAAGCACATAACAAAATAGCATATTCAATATGATTATATTTTATAAAAAGTATAGAACTATTTCTGGATAATACAGTAATACATGATTTTTATTTTTTCTTTGTATCTTTTCATGTTTTCCAAATTATCAGTAAGCATGTGTTAGTTTCATGGTCAGAAATAAATGAATAATAAATGCTTAAATAAAACTAAATGAGTTTATCTGGTAATAAATGCACAACCTACAACATAAATATTATAAATATAGGGAAGAAAGGAGATTTATCATTATTTACAGATAATAGCATCATATACAAAATGAAAGAGCAAAGAGAAACAGTTACAAAACAACCCAAGGAATTGAAGAATGATAAGATAAAATTAGAATATCAATAGCATACTTATTTATCAGGAAAATAAAATTGAAGAATATAATGAAAACACACTTAACCTTGAAAGTACCAGACAAAAGTCATAAATACATAGGAATAGCCATAATAAAAATGTGCTACATCTGGATCTATTTTTAATAAAAATTAAGGAGATAGGACTAGAGTGTATAGAGTTTTATACTATAATGCAAGATAGAAAGCCTATTAATTATTTTCTAAAATAAAATTATAGGTTTAACACACATCTACCAATATTTAATGGAATGTATATTGGAACTCACAAATTTATTCTAAAGTCCACATAAAAAATATTGTATTTCATTGATTCTACAATGTACAATTTTTTTTACATGTTAACAGCTCTAAAATCAAAGTGTGTTTTATAATTGAGGGAGTGTCCTGCTTTATTTGAATTTTTTTCTTAGTTTTATATACTATAAAGGATTTTATTATAAATTATAGTATCTCATATATGATAAGGTATACAAATACAGTTAAAATACTTTTCAGAAGGGAAATGATTATTGGACAAGAATAGTGAAAGTAAAATCACTATATAAAATATCAAGTAGAAAGATTAAAACGTGTCTACAGAGTGCTAGACAGAGAGAACACAAAAACAGAACTAAGACATATACAAGGATTTAAGCCTAATTAAAAAAGGATTATAAACTAACTAGAAAAGTGTTATTCCATAACATGTGTTGGGGTACTTTCAAATAAAACTTAGAGTTTCACACCTCAACTTATTTAAAAAAATAATGGTTATTTTTGAGAGAGAGAAAGAGAGGGAGAGACAGAGAAAGAGAAAGAGAGCATGAATGGGGGAAAGGCAGAGAGAGTGGGAGACATAGAATCCAAAGCAGGCTTCAGGCTCTGAGTTGTCAGCACAGAGCCCAACATGGGGTTCCAACTCATGAATCGCGCGAGATCCTTATCTGAGCCGAAGTCAGATGCCCAACTGACTGAGGCACCCTGACACCTCAACTTTCATTAAAATATACTGTAGATGAAACAGTTAAAGTATGTTTATATAAAGTATATCAACTATGAAAATGGAATTAGAAAGTTGAGGGGTATCTGGGTGGCTCAGTAGGTTAAGCGTCCCACTCATGATTTCAGCTCAGGTCATGATCTCACAGTTTGTGAGTTCAAGTCCCATGTCCAGTTCTGTGCTGACAGCATGGAACCTACTTATGAACCTTATCTGTCTTTCCCTTGCTTATGCTCCCTCTCTCTCAAAATAAACTTAAAAAAAAAAAGAAATATAGTAAAACCCTGGTTTGCGAGCATAATTCATTCTAGAAACATGCTGTAATACAAAGCACTCATATATCAAAGCAAATTTCAAGAGCCAATGGTTCAGTTGTGATCATGTGACATTCACACCACTTACTACACGTATTGAAAGACATCACTCGTTTATCAAGTTAAAAATGATTAGAAATGTTTGCTCGTCTTGCAGAACACTTGAAGAAAAATTTACTTGCCATCTAAGATTTCAATGTATTTGAGACTTTAATAATGGAAATAACTTACCAGCTTAAAAATTACTGAAGAATCACACAGAAGAAATATGATACATTTGTCTATTTACAATGTTTTATTGTGCTTGATTTATTCTTTTCCATTATGAAACTTTTACATATACACTAAACTAAAAAATATATTTGTACAGTTTATGCAGTAATAATGAATAAGTTGTGTAAATTTCTACAGCTTAATAAATAATGTATTACCATAACCTCATAACTCCTTGGATACCTTTTCTGATTTCACAGCCTCCTTAGAGGAAAGACTTATATGCAATAATCATTTCCTTGCATTCCTCAATAATTTTACACATATAGCTGCCCTTACTATTCAGATTCCACATTTGCAATTTGCATACTTGCTAAAATTTATTTGTGATCCCCAAATCAACTATCACAGTACTTTCATGATTAATTATAGCTAAACACAAACAGGTAAAAAAAAAAAAAAATGGAGTCTCCTGATGCATACATTCCCAGGTGAGATAGAACAAGGTGATGTTCCATCTTTCGATTTCAGCTATCATACTATAAATGTGTCTTTTTCACTGTCTACTTAGTGTCACTTTTTCTCAGGTTTGTATTTTTTAGTGATTTCACTTTTAAAATGATTCCCAAGCATAGTGCTGAAGTGCCCATTTAGAGTTCCTAAGCATGAGAAGGTAATGAAATGTCTTATGGACAAAATATGTGAGTTAGATAAGTGTCTTTCCATATGAGTTATAGTGCTGTTACCAGTGAGTTCAATGTTAATGAATCAATGGTGTATATTAAAAAAAGGTATCTTTAAACAGAAACACACATAACACAAATTATGTATTGTTTGGCTGATAAAATGTTGTGACAAGAGACTCACAGGAATCTGTCCCTATATTTCTGCTAGGAGCAATGGTTCGGTATTCATCAATCCATTGTTTGCAGGACACTTTACTATAATGAGGATCAACTGTCCATATTAACCACAAGTCACTATTAAGATTCAGTTCTGACTCTTCATGTTTACATTTAGCTTTTCATACTATATGTATTCTTCTGTAATACATTCTTCTTGTCTATTTTGCTAAGTATTTTGACATTTGTCAATGGTGAAAGAAGTCAACAATAAAATCGGTTAAAATTGTTATGATAGCTAGAGAAAACTGGTTATAGTTTTGGTTGTTAAATACTCATAGTACTTCAGAAGGAAACAGTGCAAATAAGTCTTATAATGAAAGTCTGGTGTGTGGTCAGGCAGTTTAGAGCAGAGTCTCACTATATTTCAGGAGCAACTGTAGATTTTTTAAATATTTTGCAAAGTTGTCTGGACCCAAGTCCTATACCTTCATGCTTCCTCTCAGTCTGGTGGTAGCTTTCAACAAAATATTTTAGCATATTGATTTAGCACTGGCACTGACTTCAAATGACAGAGAAGAAGGCATGCTGAATACATTGATGAGCATGTCTATAATAATGGCATTCCATTTTAATGGGATTTAAGTGGGGTAACTTCTAATTTCTAGTGTCCACACTCTGTAAACATATCTGCAATTAGATGGAATTACCAAATAGGTCTATGATTATTTAACTTAATCATCTGACCAGCTTGGTACATAGGGCAACCATTATAGTGAAAGCAGTAATGATGATCTTTAGATGGAGTTTTATGACTATGACATAAAATTTTATCTAATTGCCAAAAACCCTTAATTTTCAAAAATCAAATGCAGCACTGAGGATAATACATCCAGCTATACTTAACCAAAGAAAAGTTATCTGCCTATTTATTCCCTGCTCCAGGAAGCAAGGTGCTGGGAGTTACCCCAGACTTTCTGAAAGTAAAATTTAAAGATATGCTCCTTAAATTTGCAAGTCTGATCATTTTCAAATGTTCATTAATAGCACAGTTTCTGTGCTAGAAAATTTGAAAATCTTGACTCAATACATTGAAGTAATTTAAGCAAATGCGCAATGGTTCCTCTATTAGACATCTTAGTGGTTAGATGGGAAATGTCATGAACTGCATTAATTACACTAGGATTTAAAATATTGGCAGCAGCTTCTCTGTGTGTTCTAATTATGCTGCTCACAATAGTTATTCCAATTAGGTTTCTTGTAATGCTAAGGTTTTCATTCTTGAAACCTAAAGTTTTTGTTTGTTTGTTTGTTTGTTTCAGAGGGTGAAAGGACTGCAGAAAGAGTGGACAAAACAATATATTAGGGAATCTCCTACTGACCCTTTTCACCTTAAGACCACTATTAGAAGCTGCTGGTTTCTGTTTGTTTGTTACAAGGTATAGAGGTTTTCCAAAGGCACTCTAATTTCTGCAGCTCTAAGCCCTTAATTCTAGTGGCTGCTGCTCTACCTAGAAAAAGTGATATGTGTACTAGGAAATGAGAGTGAATTTTCCTATCCCTATTTTGTCCTTCAACAGCCTCCAGAGGCAAAAGTTGTTTGTCTGTAATATTGGATTTTAAAGGTCACTTTTTATTTTATAGCTCTAGGTTGGTTTTTATTTCTAGATATTTTACATGACCTGTGGTAAATTAGAATCTAACCTGTACTGAAGGACAAACTCTGTGTCTAATACCCTAGAACTTCATTTTCACACTTTAAAGTAAATATTTTAAAGCTGCCCTAACAAAGCTCTGTGGTAATTCCTTTGGATTGGTACTTATACAGTGTATTGTAACTTTTAAAAACTTAAATATTAGGATAAGACAAACACGGGTTGGGCTTTTTAAATATTTACTAGCTGTTGGACATTCTATATGTTCAAAATGAAACATATAGACTTGATATATTTTATGTAAAACTGAGGCAATCATGGTTCTATATTATGGGATTGCTGTAAAAATTAAGTGGAATAATATATTTAAGACATTAATAAAGAGAACAGATGTATAAAAATTATCAATAAATATATTATTAAATGAGACCATATTTTATATTTTATTATATCCTAAAAGTTATTAAAGCATTTACTTTTTGTAAAATCATTTTCATACAAAGTTAATGACAGTACTTTAAATTTCACTATAAAATCATGCAAATAGTAAGAATATAACAATTCAATTAGATAAGTATGGCAGGTAGAAAAATGTTCTAATTTCACCTTTCAGAATATAATTGAAATTAAACTTGAAAAATAAGCTTACACTTGCTATTTTTATATACCCTTAAAATAGGTATATAAAACCTAACACCAGTGGTTAGATAGATGCTATTCCCAATGTTGTTTATGATGTGATGGCTTCCTTTGCATTTTTGAACAGTGATAGATCTTGTAATTTCCAAAAGTTTATCCATGTTTAACTTAATGCTGAGTGTAATACCTGGTGCTAAGTAAATGCCTTTTGAATGAACTAGTGTTTGAATGAGAAAGCCTTTGGTGATTTTCCAAGCATGTCACTTTTGGAAAACTACTGTTCACATGTTTATTTTTTTTAACCATCTAATTTTTAAAATAATCTACTTTACTTGAGTTATAACTCAAAGATATAACCAATAAAATAATCTGGCATAAAATGTGGAAAATACCATAAGCCTATAAGAATATACAGTACAATTCAGTGTATTTGTTCCCTATTAAAAGCACCATAAACCATATATTGATTCTTTAAAAAAGAAAGGAGAATAACCTTGTACCAACTGAGGCATACAAATTACCTGGCAAATAAAACAAGTCCCTTTCATGGAGTTTCTACACTGTAATTGGTATGCTGACTGTGTCAAAAAGAATAAAGGACAAGAAAAAAGTGTAAAAATGAATGTAAAGCAACAAATATTTACTCACAGTGATCCCAATCCCAGTTCAAAAGAAATATTAATCAAAAAGACATTTGTCCAGAGATCAGTATAATATTAAAAGTTCAGAAAATGGTAGTACATTTACAGTTAGGAAAAAAATTTTCTAAATGAATAAAAAAGTTGTATGATGCTAAGTCATTCAGTCAGAAATTTGGATTCTATTTCTTATCAGCACACATACTTACACATACATGTGCACACACACACACACACACACACACACACGAGTCCAAAATTTATGAAAAGGTTTTTATTGGGAGTAAATGCCAAGGTCACTGAAATAATTTCCAGTATATATAAAAACACTAAGCACAATAGAAATTCTATTTCAAAGAGAACAACCAACTTCCTTTGACAAAAAGGTAGATTAGACTTCTATTTCCCTACTCTTCGCACTAAGTACAATTAAATATCCTTCATATTACATATAAAGCAAATAATAAGGCTCTGAAAGTTGGAAAGAAGGAAAAACAAAGAAAGGCCATGGAAGCCAAGAAACAACACAGTGGTGAGTTTCCTGGAGTTTCATTCTGCCTCATATTTCCTAGGCTTAGACATGAAGAAGCTGGCAAACCAGAGATATAAATGGACACAAATCAAGAAAGCCCCAATAAAAACTCTCCCTCTAATCAAAAAACCAGGAAAGGGATAAACTAGCAAGACAGAAAAATTTTAGACTACAACTTCCATATATAAATATGGCCCCATTCCACCATGACCAGCAAAGGCGAGCTAGGGAGTTTGGATTTCCTCCTTTGCTTGGCTATAAAAAGTCACCTACTACCCCACTGGGGTAGTGTCAGAGATGATCTAATATGAAGCTGGGATTTTATTCCCACTTGGTACTAACAACCTCTTCTTCTCATATTAGTACATATCATGTGCAGAACTTGGATTTCTATTCTTACAAATACAGTTAAAAAGCAAATTAGAACATATTTTTCAGGAGGTGCTTGGGTGGCTCAGTTTGTTGAACTTCCAATTCTTGATTTTGGTTTAGGTCATGATCTCATCATTCATGGGTTCAAGCCCACACTGGCCTCCTCACTGACAGCACAGAGCCTGCTTGGTAGTCTCTCTCTCTGCCCCTCCCCCACTCATGTGTGCTCTCTTTCTCAAAATAAATAAATAAATAAACTTTTAAAAAAAGAAAATAGTTTTCAGAAGGAAAATAATTATTGGACAATAATAGTGTGAATAAGATCACTATATAAATTATGATGCAGAAAGATTAAAAATTATGCCTATAGTATGCAAGACAGAACATAAAAACAGAACTAAGACATATAAAGGATTTTAGGCCTAATTAAAAAGCATTATAGGGGCACCTGGGTGGCTCAGTCGGTTGGGCAGCTGACTTCAGCTCAGGTCATGATCTCAGAGTTCGTGAGTTAGAGCCCCGTGTCGGGCTCTGTGCTGACAGCTCAGAGCCCGGAGCCTGCTTCAGATTCTGTGTCTCCCTCTCTCTCTTTACCCCTCCCATGCTCACGCTCTGTCTCTCTCTCTCTCAAAAATAAACAAACATTAAAAAAATATTTATTTTTAAAAAGTATTATAAACTAACTGGAAAAAGTTATTCCATACACTGTATTGGGTTAGTAGTTAATAGCTTGCAAATAAAATTTAAGAGTCTCACACCTCAACTTTCACTAGAATATACTATAGATGAAACAGTTAAAATATCTTTATAAAAGGTATATCAATTATAAAAATGGAAATAGAAATAGCTGAAACTTCAATAATGAAAATAATTTACCAGCTTAAAATTACAAAAGAAACCATGCAGTAAAAGTATGATTGATACCTTTGTCTGTTTACAATATTTTTGTTTGAGGAGTTGGTTTCAGGACCTGTTGGAGAGTCAGGATTTTTGTCACCACCAAGTAGTAACAAGATCCCTATGGTGTCAGCAGAAGTCATAAGAGAAGCAGTAACAAGGCATTCCTATCCTCACCAGTAAGGTAACATCTATAGAGGTCTGGAGAGAAGCCAGAACTCCCACAGCAGTAATGAGGAGCCCTCACCCTTACAAGTATCAATAGAGGCAGGGGAGGGAGCCTGGATTCCTACCCAATTCTTTTTCTTTCTTTTTTTTTTCTCTTCTCTTTTCTTTTTTTCTTTTCCTTTCTTCTTCTTTTTTTTTTTTTCTTTGCCACAACAGTATCAGGGTAAGCCAGATCAAATAAAATCTTTGAATAAGTTCCAGAGTCTTATAACAACCACAAGATAAAAAAACACCCATATTACTGAAAATAAGGAAAACTCCAACTTGAATGAAAAAGACACAATCTATGTAACAAAGACATAAGAATTATCTAACAGAAGTTTTAAAGGAGCCATTATAAAAATGCTTCAACAAGCATTTATCTGCATATTTAAGACCAGTGGAAAAAATATATAAAAGTATAAGATATGAAGAACCATACTAATTTTAGGACTGAAATATACATAACTCCTTCCCACAACACACAAATTCAGTATTGGTTTTAATAGCAGAATAAAGCATACAACAGGAAGAAATCAGTGAATTAAAACATAGAAGAAGGAATTGCCCAATCTGAACAAGAGTCAGAAAAAAGAAAACATGAAGAGAGCCTTTGGGACCTGTGACAAGTATAGCTAAAGATTTACCATGTATTTTGTGGGAGACCAGCAAAGATAAGAGAAACAGGGTGAGGTTGAAAAAGTACTTAAAGGAATAAAGGAATACAACTTCCAAAATTTGGCAGAAGATGTAAATCTATAGATTTAAGAGGCTAAATAAACCTTAATTAGGATAAACACAGTAACAGTCACTGCAAAGCACATCATACTTACAGCTGGGAAATGAAGGCAAAGAAAATACCTCACAAGAAGCCAGAGAGGACTGACGCTTAACCTGGAACCAAATCTAATGACAGTGGATTTCTCACATGAAACTATGGAGGCCAGAATAAAATGGATCTCCATGTTTTAAATGCTGAAAGAAAAGAACTGTCAAATCAGAATTCTATTTCCAGTGAAAATATCCTATGGGGATAAAAGAAAACTAAGTGAATTTGTTGTCAGCAGACCTACCTAAAAAAACAGCTAAAGGGAATTGTCTAATCACTACAGAATCCTGTAATACAATGAATGGAGAAAGAACAACAGGAATAATAAAAGACTGGGTAACTGGGCAATTATACACATTATTATTTTCATTTTGAATTTTCTAAAGAATGTTTTATGACTAAAGCAAAATTATAATACTAGCTGATATACTTTTCAATATACAAAAAATATTTAAATCAATTATATGATAAATGAAAAAGGTAAAGGGACATAATGAGAGATTAATTTTATACATTGTATACTTTGTTCAACCTGGTAAAATGTCAATACCAACAGACTGTGATAAATTACATATATATAATGTAACACCAAGAACAACTATTAAAAAAATAATGCAAAGAGATGCATTCACAACAAAAAAATTACATCAATTCCAAAATAACCCAAAGAAGGCAGGAAAAGGAAAACAGAAGTAAAATGCAGAGAGAACAAACAGAAAGCAGAAAATAAAATAGCTCACTAAATCTCTGACATATCAATAACTATATTAGATGTAAATGGCCTACACACAAAAATTAAAATTCAGATACTGGTAGAGTGAATTAAAAAAATTACCTAATTATAAAACTGCTGTAGAATTACCTCTCCCTTTGAGAAAAGTAGACAATAAAACACAAGAGATCTCTGAATTCTGGTAGCAGCTTGCTACTTAGAGATCTGTGCATCCTGTAGGAGCACTGGGAGTAAGTTCACATTGGCCTTGTATGAAAATCAGATCCTCTAAGGAGCCAAGAGATTAAGCAGGTAGGCCAAATTTCTGTGCCACTCATGTAGGAGGATCAGAAAGAAATCCAAGACCAGAGAGGGTTTTTCTAGATAACTATAAAGGATAGGCATCATGTCTACTATTACATTGTAGGCTCACAAACGTGGGTATCACTGTGTTTCACTATCCAAAGAATTGATTCCATTTGCCTCATAAGATACTGAGATGAAGTGAGTTAGAAGGAAGGAGGTAGGAAGAATGGAAGGAAGGAAGGAAGGAAGGAAGGAAGGAAGGAAGGAAGGAAGGGAGGGAGGGATGATGGTAGTCCCAAATCATCCATGAGGGCCATGTCAGAGAGAGTATCAAACAAAACGAATACAAACCATAAGTGGTTAAATAGTTTAACTGTTGGAACACATGGTCAAGAAACTGAATTGAAAATTTTTTAAAATAGGGGTGCCTGGGTGGCTCAGTCAGCCAAGTATTCAACTTCACCTCAGATCATGATCTCACAGTTCATGGGTTCAAGTCCCACATCAGGTTGGCTCTGTGCTGACAGCTGGAGTCTGCTTTGGATTCTGTGTCTCCCTCTCTCTCTCTGCCCCTCCCCTGCTTGTGCTCTCTCAAAAGATAAACAAATATTAAACATTTTTTTAAATTATCTCATTAAAAATTAAAGAAAAATAATAACGAAAAATCCTTTGTGAGCTTTAAATGAAACACTTTCTGGAGACAAATGTATGACTTTACAATGAAAGAAGACTGATCTGGGTAAATATATATGAATGTACAGACAAAATTTTAAAAAATCATAACAAAACATTAAGTATAAACCCAGGAAAAATAGCTTATAGATAATGGCTGCATCAACAATAATTGAAAATAATTTCTAAACGAAAAATGAAAATTCATTGAGGTAAAGAAAGGTCTCAGTGTCAAAATTGAAAGGGTTCTCTAGGTTCCAGGTTGCAATTATTTGAAAACACACACACACACACTCTCTCTCTCTCTCTCTCTCTACATATACACACGTGAATCTGAACCTTCAGGATAAATTCATGTTTGACTGTGTTCAAAAGCAGAAAACTTCTCAGAAGCATGAGACTCCTTCTATAGAATAAACCATATCTAGACTTCTTATAAATATATAGTGTATTTCCATAATTCTTCTTATACATGAATACAGTGGGAAAATATATCACTTGTCTCTAGTAGTTCTTAAAATGTGATAAAAGCTAAGAATCACCTGACAGCAATAGTCCCAAATAATTTTACACCACTGCCCCAGGTCTTCCTTTTGCTATCTATTAACACTCTGGTATTAGATCCAACATTATGTAGCTCTCAATATGCATACAAAGCAATACACACTTCTAATTACAGATGTTTAAAATTATGTTACATACTTTATATACTTAGCTTTCAGTAATTTTCATAATGCTTCAGGAATACCAAAAAAATATAGTACTCAATCAGGGTTTTGAAAGCATAAAAGTAAACTTCTTCTAAACCTCTCTCTCAGTTTAATCAGAATCGTTTCAACCTTGAAAATACATACATGGCTATAGTTGTGATATCACTACAAAAATTTGGGCAAAAGCACACACACATACATACATGTATGTACACATATATTGTAATTGTATATGTATATGCATATTATTAAGGAAATATAATTAAAAACAAAATTCTGTCAACTCAGAAATCCCTTCCACAAAGGTATTAGAGAAAGAAAACACTTTCACTGTTAAATAAGCATTAAGCTGAAATGTAATGCACATCACAGGCAACCCACCCTCACTCCTACATAGCTAAGCAGGTACAACGTAAACAACATAAACAAAGACCAGTCTTCACATAAGAGGTTGACAGCACCTTTTGTCACACAGAGTTCACCCTAAATGTATCTATTAGTTGGGCTGACCAAATGTTTAGGATTGACCTTATCTGGGGTGCCGTGGTGGCGTGGTTAGCCTTTGACTTTGGCTCAGGTCATGATCTCCTGATTCATGAGTTCGAGCCCATATCTATGCTGACAGCTCAGAGGCTGGAGCTGCTTCGGATCCTGTGTCTCCCTCTTTCTCTGCCCCTCCCCTGCTCATGCACAGTCTCTATCTCTCTCAAAAATAAACATTAAAAAAGTAAAAAAAAAAAAAAAAAGAATTGACTTTATCCAGAAGAAAAAAAAAAAAAAACTTCATATGTCTTTATTGCAAGAGGTAGTTTTACAACTTGAAGCAAGGTGTCTACCGGTTAAGTTCAGGCCTTGCTGTAGAAACTGGGAGTCAGGTGTGCTATCTAGCTTCATGTTTACATTTCAAAGAAATGGTTCCCACGTCTTGAGAAAGATATTGTCGGGTCATAAAGCTGACAAAATGCCTAGTTTTCAAAAGGATTTATATAGATTTCAAAGAAAAAAAAGTACTTACAATTACAAGCTTTCTAAAGTAAATGCTCTAAGAGAATAGATAGGAGAGAAATCTCTTTTCTTACTTCAATAAGGAAAATTAAGTCTCTTATTTTTAATTTACTTTTGCCCTTACAATATTTAAGTTCATATTCATATGTATTATGTATGTATTTGTAGATGAACATGTATATGCCATATATATTCTTCAGTTTAGTCATTCCTAGTCCTCCTCCACTCTTTATTTTCTGTACCTGGTATCCACTGCTGTATCCCACATCTTATTTTCTATTGTCAATATCAATATATAATCCCTTCTTCCTTTTCTTCAAATGAAATATGCTGCCTTAAGTGAATCAGCTTATTCAATTACAAATTAATAAAGTTGATGAATAAATCTTGTACATGGAATCATAAGTAAATATTTAGGAATTTTAAAAATATCTTAATTCAATTTAAAATAAATCCTTCTTGGGGCATCTGGGTGACTCAGTCTGTTAAGCATCCAACTCTTGATATTGGCTCAGGTCATGATCTCATGGTTGTGATTTTGAACTCCGCGCCAAGGTTGATGCTAAGTGTGGACCCTGCTTGGGAATCTCTCCCTCTCTCTCTTATTCCTTTCCCTGCTTGCTCGCTCTAAAAATAAATAAACATTAAAATAAAATAAAATTAAGTTAAATCAAACCAAATCAAATTAAAATAAAATAAATCCTTCTATTGTCATCTGAAATTTACATATGATCTTGTTGATTTCTGAGATCTCTGTCCCAAAAATCTCACCGGGAATATATCCACATTTGGCAGTACTTACATGTAATTATGTGTTATTAATTAATGAGATGCAAATCAATTCATACAAACTACGTTCTTAGGCTTCTAAAACCATAATTCTCCACCCAAGAGTAAGTGCAAAAGGCTGAGGTAGAAAAAACTGAAACTAGGACTAGTTATCTAATTATCTTCTACCTTTAGGAATGATACATTTCCCTTGCTAGAGGTTTTATTCCTTACTGCTTGTGTCAGTTTTTTGTGGCTCTTGTAGTCAGAGACTATATTTTCCTCTAACAAATATTATATTGGTTTGAAATTCAATAGAATAACACATTTCATATGTTAATAACAAATACATTTTAAGGTCACTTTGTAATTCAGGTATGTTATGTGATTAAAATTCCTATATTGTACACTCCCCAATTAAATATGGTTGAAATAGAAATTTTGTGTTTCAAGTTTATTTCCCCATTACAACCCTAGTCCTAGAGTGAACAGGCATTCCATAAATATACTGACCAAAAGAATGATGATAATGCCTCATAACCCAAATGTCATGAAAGTTTTTTTAGCTCTATAAAATTATAAATCATAAAACTGCCAGAATATGTCCAGCCTGGCAACTATAATATTTACATAAAAAGGCAGAATATCAAAAATGAAAGTCACTAATGTAAACTTACAGATTTGAAATAACAACCATGTTTTTAAATGTTTAAAAATTCTATAGTTTTTAATGTATACTTTTAAAAAGACTAAGCATGGAATTGCTCGAATGTCTAAATATCTTCACATACCAAAAACAATTTAAGACAAAGGACAAAGATGTTTTAGTTAAGATTATGACTAGTTCCTCATTTCTTTGTAACCTACCTAGGTAATCAGGTTCTCTGATGCCTCTCATTTGGCTGTTTACCAAGATGCTTAAGGAGAGCTGATTCTTCAAAGTCAATTACTTGTCCTGAGTACCAACTCCCTGATACCATTAACTCCTCCTAATTCTTTCAAGGAGTAGAGAGAGACTATTGAGCTAATTGAACCATATTTCCAATGGCTGTTAATGATTTAATGTGCTCATCCTCCCAGATAATATATTTGCATTTTAACAGGAAAATAAAATGTCTAAGTGCAAAGAATGACTACTGTGACGACTTTCAGATAGATTATGAATATTAATGCACTTTAAGTGAAGTTCCCTGGGAGATAGGATTGTGTTTGTTGAACAGGAAAATGTAACTGACAACTGTTTCAAAAATATGTTTGGGGAAATCAATTCCTTTGTACAGTCATTTTAATAAAAATTTTAGTCCAAAAACTAGGCAAAATTTGTCCATTTAATCTAGATGAAATGACATATAGTAAGTAAAAATTTGGGAGAATAAAACTTTAAACAATTACCAGTTGAGATAAAATTATTAGTTATTTATGCAATTATATTTTCAGCTCTTTCAGTGTTATTGCCTCCTTAGTTTTACATTTAATAGACTTGTTGAGTATAACTAATATATAATAAATTTCATAAATTAAAAGGGTACAGTTTGATAAGGTTGATATATCTATTAAAGTATGAAGCCATTACCACAACCAACATATTCATTACCTTCTGAAATCGCCATGCAACCGAGGTAGGAAAGCTGAAAGGACTCCTTTTTAGAATGGCTCCATCTTAGGTCACCTGGATGGGTCAGTCTGTTGAGCATCCCACTCTTGGTTTCAGCTCAGGTCAGGATCTTGTGGTTCATGAGTTCAAGCCTGGAGTCAGGCCCCACACTGACAGTGCAGAGCCTGCCTGGGATTCTCTCTTTGCCCCTCCCCTGCTCATGCACTCCCTCCCTCCCTCCCTCTCTCTCTCTCTCTCTCTCAAAATAAATAAATAAACTTAAAAAAAAGGCTCTGCTATTTTTCTACTAGGCCTCATTTACTCATGTTCTATATTTTGCTTCTGAATCAGCCAAAGAAGTTTTGTTCCTACTTCAAGGGGGAAGCAATAAAGTAAATCATTCTGAGTTTTGTCCTAGGCCCCCAAATATCTGATAATATCTAAGAGCCAGATGCCAAACATGTTCCAGGACATTAGCTTCACACAAACCTCAACTGATTCTGGCATCAACACCCCCTACCCTCATGATTTCTAAAATAACACCTATTATTCACCTGTCACTTGCCTTTGATTGGACACTAGCTTGGATTCCTACAGGAATACATATCCTAGACACCTTTTCCAATATAGCCCCTAATCCCTAGTGACAATGAGACCCCTCCTTTCCTTTCCTTTCTGAGCCTCCCAGACACTCCATCTATTATTCTCTACCTGCCACTTACAGTAGTCAATAAATTGTTTTCGCTTTCTCTGGCTCCAATTTGATTTCTATCCTGTGTGAAGCCAAGGACCCTCTTGGCTGGTCCTGTGGGACCCCTCTCCAGATTCTCAGACCCAGCTTGCCTGAATCACAACTTTCTGCAATCCATTCTTCTTCCCTCCTATCCCTACCCACAGTCCTCCAGCATCTACTGATCTTCTCTGTCACTAGAGATAACTTTGTATTTTACAGAATTTTCCCAGAATAGGATCATACAGTATGCAAAATATTTTTTCTGAACTCTCATTCAGCATAATTGTTTTAATTTTCATTCATATTGTTGCATGTATCAATACTTGATTGTGTGGCTGAGTTGTACTACATTGTTTGGATAAACCACATTTTGTATATCCATTTGTTGATGGACATTTGTATTGGTTTTAGTTGATGTCTATTTCAAATAAAGCTGCTAAAAATGTGTGTACAATTCTTGGTATGATCATATGCTTTAATTTATAGTGGGTAAATTACCTAGCAAGAGAATCTTTGGTATATAAACACCTTTAAAGAGTAAACAGTTTTAGAAACACAAAACAGTTGAAAAGATGGTACAAAGAGTTCTCATAAACCTCGCACCCCAATACCCCTATTATGAACATCTTACATTAGTATGGTATATTTGCCACCAATATTGAACCAATATTATTCATTAATTAGAAACTAAAGTCCAAACTTTATTCATATTTCTTTAGTTTTTACCTAATATTCTTTTTCTGTTCCAGATCTCTAGCCAGGATTCCACATTTACTTGTCTTATCTATTTACAATGCTCATGGCTCTAACAGTTTCTCAGACTTTCCTTGTTTGTTCGTTTTTATTGATGAACAACTTTTCCCCCAGCTTTAATGAGGTAACCTGACAGTGAAAAATTATATATATTTAAGGTATACAACTTAATATTTTATATATGTATATACTGATAAATATGGAGCACAATCAAACTAATTAACATTTACATCACCTCAGTTACTGTTTCTCTTTGTTTTATAGTAATAAAACTTAAAATCCATCATCTTAGCAGAGTTCAAATATGCAATACAATTCTGTTAACTTTGTTTTTGATAGCCTTCGGAGTACTGAAGAGTATCAGTTAGTTATTTTGCAGCATGCCTCTCTACTGGGATTTTTCTGCTATTGTCTCATGATTAGACTGCATTTTATATTTTGGGGAGGAAAACCAGAGAATAAAAGCTATTTAAATAACATATCAGAAGCACATTCTGTCACTCTGATTTGACATTCTTAATGTTAATCCTAATCACATGACTGAGGTAATAATGACTGTAAGGTTACACTTTCCCCCCTTTCCATACTGCACTCTTTAGAACAAAGTCAATATGTACAACCCACATGTAAGGAGTGGGGAGTTATGTTCTATCTCCTTGGGAAAAGGTATTGATACAAATTTTGGGGGATTATTTGCGTGGACATTTGTCTGTTTTCCTCTATCTTAAGTAGCCAATCATGTATTTATATTAGCATGGACTCAAAGATATCTATTTTCTATCCTAAGAGTCCTTACATATTCTGAATACAAATCATTTGTCAGATACACAATTTGTAAATATTTTCTCCTACTTTGTTGCTTATCTTGCATTCTCTCATGGTAACTTTCAAAGAGGGGAAGATTTTACTCTTGATGAAGTTCTATTTGTTACTGTCTTCCTCTTTTATGGGTCATACATTTGGTATCATACTTAGAAAGTCTTTGCCTATCCAAAGTCCCAAATATTTATATCCATGATTTCTTTTAGGATAGATACATTTTAGGGGCACTTGGGTGGCTCAATTGGTTAAGCGTCCAACTTCGGCTCAGGTCATGATCTCATGGTTTGTGAATTCGAGCCCTGCGTCAGACACTATGTGGACAGCTAAGAGCCTGGAGCCTGCTTTGGATTCTGGGTCTCCCAGTCTCTCTCTCTGCCCTCCCCCACTGGTGCTCGCTCGCTCGCTCTCTCTCTCTCTCTCTCTCAAAACTAAATAAACATCAAAATATTTACAATGTATACTTTTTAATATTTATAGCTATGAATAATTTTGAGCCAATCTTAATATATGCTGCATAGTGTGGTCAAAATTCAGTTTTATTTTAGACTAGGCATTAAATTAGAATGTAATGTACAACACAAGCAATCCCCTAAGAGACTACAAAGACAGAAAGAAATCTTACCCTTGTACATATAGTCAATCAGATACAACTGATTACATACATGTTCAAAAAGTACATGGGAAGTAGTCCTCAGGCAAGAGGACTTGATAGCTCTATTTGTCACACATAGTTTATCCTAATTTCCCCTGACAACTGGGGTGGTCATTGATATTTGCTAATTATTGATTTTTCTTTAAAGAGCTAATTATCTTTAAAAGATTTTTAAAACTAGAAAAATAGATGGTAAAAACATATTTCCAAAGATATTTATCATTTTCCCTACTCTTAATTCCTTTGTGTAGATCCAGATGTCCCTACATTATGTGCCTAAAAGACTTCTTTTAACATACCTATAAGTGAGGGGCTGCTGGTGATAAAATCTTTTTACCTCTTTTATGCCTGAGGTATTATTCTCATTAATATTTAATGGTCGTCTGAATACAAATTTAAATAGTCTTGTTTATTTGTGGTTGGAGTATTTTGACATTGGCAGATCTGTAGCTTTATGGTTTTAATCAAATTAGGAAAAGTTCATCAGTTGTTCAAATATTTTTTCTCTCTTCATCCCTTTCCATTAGGAATTCCAGTAACACTTAGAAAAGCCAATAATGTCTCATAATTTACTGATACTCAGTTCATTCTTTTGTAGTTGGACCTTTTTTCTTTCTGTGTTTTATTTTCAATAGTTTCCAATGCAATGCATTCTATTAACTTACTTCTTCAATGTCTAATCTGCTGTTAATTACTTCTAACATATTTATTTTATTTTTTTAACTTAAATCCAGGTTAGTTAATATACAGTGTAATAATGATTTCAGGAATAGAATTTAGTGATTCATCACTTACATATAACACCCAGTGTTCATCTCAACAAGTGCCCTCCTTAAAGCCCATTGCCCATTTAGCCCATCCCTCCACCCACATCCCTTCCAGCAACCCTCAGTTTGTTCTCTTTATTTAAAAGCCTCTTATGATTTGGCTTCCTCTGTTTTTATCTTGTTTTTGCTTCCCTTCCCCTATATTCCTCTGTTTGTTTCTTAAAATCCACATGAGTGAAACCATATGATATTTGTCTTTCTCTGACTTATTTCACTTAGCATAACATGCCCTAGTTCCATCCACGTTGTTGCAAATGGAATGATTTCATTCTTTTTGATAGCCGAGCAATATTCCATTGTATATTTATACCACATCTTCTTTATCCATTCATCAGTTGATGGGCATTTGGTCTCTTTCCATACTTTAGCTATTGTAGATAGGGCTTCTAAAAACACTGGGGCGCATGTGCCCCTTTGAATCAGCATTTTTGTATCTCTGGGTAAATAACTAGGAGTGCAATTGCTGTGTCATAGGGTAGGTCTATTTTTAATGTTTAGGAACCTCCATACTGTTTACTAGAGTGCCTACACCAGTTTTCATTCCTACCAGCAGTACAAAAGAGTTTCCATTTCTCTGCATCATCACCAACATCTGTTTTTCCCTAAGTTGTTAATTTTAGCCATTCCAAGTGAAGTGGTATCTCATTGTGGTTTTGATTTGTATTTACCTGATGATGAGTGATGTAGAGCATTTTTTCATGTGTCTGTTAGCCATCTGGATGTCTTATTTGGAGAAGTGTCTATTCATGTCTTTTGACCATTTCTTCACTGGATTATTTGTTTTTCGGGTGTTGAGTCTGATAAATTCTTTAGAGATTTTGGATACTAACCCGTTATCTGTCATTTGCAAATATCTTCTCCCATTCCATTAAGTTGCCTTACAGTTTTGCTGATTGTTTCCTTCACTGAAGCTTTTTATCTTGAGGAGGTCCCAATAGTTCATTTTTGCTTTTGTTTCCCTTGCTTCTGGAGACAAATCAAGTACAAGCTTGCTGTGACTGATGTCAAAGAGGTTGTTGCCTGTTTTCTCCTCTAGGATATTTATGGTTTCCTGTCTTACATTTAGGTCTTTCATCCATTTTGAGTTTATTTTTTATGTATCGTGTAAGAAAATGGTCCAGGTCATTCTTCTGCATGTTGCCATCCAGTTTTCCAAACACCATATGCTGAATAAACTGTCTCCCACCACCCACCCCCCCCACTGGATATTCCTTCCAGCTTTGCCAAAGATTAGGCAGGCATACATTTGTGGGTCCATTTCTGAGTTCTCTATTCTGTTCTATTGATCTATGTGTCTGTTTCTGTGCAAGTACCATACTCTCTTGATAATTACAGCTTTGTAATATAGCTTAAAGTCCTGAATGCTTATGTTTCCAGCTTTGGTTTTCTTTTTCAACATTGTTTTGGCTATCCAGGGTCTTTTAAGGTTCCATACAAATTTTTTAATTGTTCTATCTCTGTGTAGAATGCTGGTATTATTTTGATAGGGATTACAGTGAATATGTAGATTGCTGTGGGTAGTATTGACATTTTAACAGTGTTCTTTCAGTCCATGAGCATGGAATGTTTTTTCCATTTCTTTCTGTCTTCTGCAATTTCTTTTACAAGCTTTCTATAGTTTTCAGTACATAGATTTTTCACCTCCTTGGCTAAGTTTATTCCTAGGTATTTTATGGATTTTGGTGCAATTGTAATTGGGATCAATTCCTTGGTTTCTCTTTCTGCTGCTTCATTATTGGCGTAAGGAAATGCAACCAAATTCTGTATGTTGGTTTTATACCCTGTGACTTTGATGAATTCATGTATCAGGTCTAGAAGTTTTTTGGTGGAGTCTTTTGGGTTTTCCACTTAGAGTATCATGTTGTTTGCAAACAGTAAAAGTTTGACATCATCCTTGCCAATTTGGATCCTTTTCTTTTTGTTGTCTGATTCCTGAAACTAATACTTCCAGTATTATGTTAAATAGCAATGGTGAGAGTGGACATCTCTGTCTTGTTCCTGACCTTAGGGGGAATCCTCTCAGTTTTTCCCCACTAAGGATAATATTAGCTGTGGGTCCTTATATATGGCAGTTATGATCCTGAGCTATGTTCCTTCTCTCCCTACTTTTCTTGAGGGTTTTTATCAAGAAAGGATGATGCATTTGTCAAATGATGCATTTTTCTGCATCTATTGACAGGACTATGTGGTTCTCTTCCTTCCTTTTATTGATGTGATGTATCACATTGATTGATTTGCAAATATTGAACCAGCCCTGTATTTCAGGAATAAATCCCACCTGATTGAGGTGAATAATTCTTTTAATGTACTCTTGGATACAGTTTGCTAGTATCTTGTTGATACTTGTTTTCATCCATGTTCATCAGGGAAATTGGTCTATAGTTCCCCTTTTTAGTGGGGTCTTTGTTTTGGAATCAAGGTAACCCTGGCCTTGTAGAATGAGTTTGGAAGTTTTCCTTCCATTTCTACTTTTTGGCACAGCCTCAAAAAATAGATGTTAACTCTTCTTTAAATGTTTGGTAGAATTCCCCTGGGTATCCATCTGGACCTGGACTCTTGTTAGTTGGGAGATTTTTGATTACTGATTCAATATCTTTACTGATTATGGGTCTGTTCAAATTTTCTATTTCTTCCTACTTCAGTTTTGGGAGTTTATGTTTCTAGGAATTTGTCCATTTCTTCCAGATTGCCCAATTTATCGGCATATAATTGCTCATAATATCCTCTTATTATTGTTTGTATTTCTGTGGTGTTGTTTGTGATCTCTCCCCTTTGTGATTTTATTTATTTGGGTCCTTTCCTTTTCCTTTTTGACCAATCTGGCCAGGGGTTTCTCAATTTTGTTAAATCTTTCAAGAACCAGCTCCTAGTTTCACTGATCTGTTCTTTTTTTGTTTTTCGTTTTTCCCATAGCATTGATTTCTGCTTTAATCTTTATTATTTCTCTTCTTCTATTGGCTTTAGGCTTTATTTGCTGTTCTTTTTCCAGCTCCTTTACATGTAAGGTTAGGTTGTGTATTTGAGACCTTTCTTCCTTCTTTAGGAAGGTCTGGATTAATAAATAATTCTGTCTTATGACTGCCTTTACTGCCTTACAGAGGTTTTGGACTGTGGTGTTTTCATTTTCATTGGCCTCCATGCACTTTTTAATTTCCTCTTTAATTTCTTGATTAACCCATCCATCCTTTAGTAAGACATTCTTTAATCTCCAAGTATTCATTGTCTTTTCAAATGTTTTCTTGTGGTTGATTTCAAGTTTCATAACATTGTGTTCTGAAAATATGCATGGTGTTTAATCAATCTTTTTGCAGTTGTTGAGGGCTGATTTGTGAACCAGTATGTGATTCATTCTGGACAATGTTCCATGTGTACTCAACAAGAATGCTTATTCTGATGCTTTAGGAAGAAATGTTCTGAATATATCTGGTAAGTCAATCTGGTCCAGGGTGTCATTCAAAGCCATTGTTTCCTTGTTGATTTTCTGCTTACATGATCTGCCCATTGCTATAAGTGGGATGTTAAAGTCCCCTACTATTATGGTATTATCAAAGAGTTTCATTATATTTGTGATTAAGTGATTTATATATTTGTGTGCTTTCAAGTTGGGGGCATAAATATTTATAATTGATGGATCTTCTTGGTGGATATACCCCTAATTATGATATAATGCCCTTCTTCATCTCTTATTACAGTCTTTATTTACTTACTTTTATTTATTTTTAACTCTTTATTTTAAAATATAGGGGTGCTTGGGTACCTCAGTTGGTTAAATGCCATGATCTCGCAACTTATGAAATTGAGCCCTGCATTGGGATCTCCACTCTCAGCATAGCGCCTGCTTCAGATCCTTGATCCTCCGTCTCCCTATCTCTCTCTCTCTGCCCATCCCCTGCTTATGAAAGCACTCTCTCTGTGTCTCAAAAATAAACATTAATAAATAAAGACAAAATAAAATAAAATAAAATAAAATAAAATAAAATAAAATAAAATATCCAGTTTTACTGATATAAGTCTGGCTACCCCAGCTTTCTCTTGACGATCATTAACATGATAGATGGTTCTCCATCCCCTTACTTCCAATCTGCAGGTGTCTTTAGGTCTAAAATGAGTTTCTTATAGGCGGCATATAGATGGGTCATGTTTTCTTATCCATTCTGATACCATATGTAGCATATTTTTTATCTCAAATATTTTTGTTTTCATATCTAGGAGTTTACTTGGGCCATTTTATTTCTCCCATATCTCTACTTGATATACAATCCTCTCTCAGCCTTTGTGAGTATAGAGAATATATTTATATAACATTTAGTGCCCCTTGTTTGCTAGTTCTATTATGAATGCTCTCACAAAGATTATTAATATTGATTTTTCTCCATTATGGGTCAAACTTTCCTGCATCTTTGTATTCCTGATATTTTTCTTATTTGAATGCCTGATATGAAGAATTTTATCTTGTTGGAAGCTAGATATGTTGTATTTTTATAATTACTCTTTAACTTTGCCTTGGAATTAAGTTAAATTGCTTGGAAATCCTTTTCTGGTTTTATTGTTAAAATTTCTTAGATAAGAAATTAGTCTTTGGCTAATTTTAGGTAAAATTCTCCAATTATTCCATCCGATGTCCTATGAATAATGTTTTCCACTCTAGTTAGTGGGAAATGAAGTTTTCCCAGCTCTGTTTGAGCTTTGGGATTGTTCTCTGTTTCTTTTGCCCACTTCTTTTCCCAGCCTCAGACAGTTTTCTAACTTACATCCATTGATACCTAAATAAAAACTAAGGAACCTTACAAGTCTCTGGAATTCTCTTTCTGAGGTTTCTCCTCTCAGGTATTCTGCTTGCAATCTCTAACTGCCATGGTCACTGTATTCCCAATTATTACCTTAACTCAAGTAGTTCTGGATTCTGGCAGATTTTCCTATCTCTATAATGTAATTTAGGAACACCTTCCAATCAGGAAGCCTGAACAACCCTAAAGATGCAAAAAAAAAAAAAAACAAAACTTTTTTCTGGTGAAGGTACAACTAAATCAATTTCATACCTTTCACCACCCTGGAAGAAGTCAAATTTGTATCTAATACAAATTTATTTCAGTAATTGCCACTGTCCATGCATGTGTCTGTTCCCTGGATTCTCCCCTGAATTATTTTTTTAACACCATACTGTATCCTTTACTTATAGGTCAAATAATTAGCACTTGTTCATTTTATATTTGAGAAGTAACAATTCTACCTATTTTAAAATTATCTTTTTAAAAGGTATAGGTGTAATATTCCATGAGGTGGAATTTTCTTAACTCCCGACTGATGGGTATTTGGATATTTTTCATTTTTGCTATTATAAATTTATCAATTCATTCCATATATATGGCTTATTTTTTTTTCTATTTAAAACTCTTATTCAGGGAAAATCCAAAGTATACACAGATATGCCAAGAAGACTATCATTTTTAAAGACCATGGCACAGATTGCTTAATTGGGATATTAGTTCTGACTACTCACCTACAGGTATGCCTGCCCATATCTAATTAAATTGTTAGTTGCAGAAATTTTGGCTGTAAAGATATTGTGCTTCAGCATTCAATAACTTTGTTATTGGCTTTGAGATAAAACTTGAAGATGCACAGTGGGATTTTAATTATATTTTTGTTAATAAAAGCTGATAGTAAGTACAAGAATGAAGTTCAAGTTTCCTAGTTTAATATGTTTACAGTTGGGGCTTCTGTAGACCCTACTAGCACTAATTTATAGTTTCCTGCTGCAGCCACTTTCTTTCTTTATGGCCTCATTTAAGATGATGTAAAGTCACCAAGGGCATGTATGGCATAAAGACTCATTTCTGAGGTTAAAAATAAATAGTAAGTACTGCCAAGAGAGTTCCTGTGCATATATGTTTGAGTGTGTGTGCATTTTTCATTTAGTAATGCTTCTTTAAATAAGAAACAATTCTTTAACTTTTATTCCTAATAGTAGGTCAGAGAAGTTCATGAGAAAAAATTATCTTCAGTGACTTTGATTTCACAGCCATCGCCTACTGATGTGAAATAATAGAATTCAGAACCTAATTCCTTCTCACAATATTTTAACTGTACCTTAACTGATATTCCCACCAATGTGTCTACGTCTAATTGAAGCCTCATGATTGCAGTACCGTTATTTCTTATTAGACTGAAATCCAAATCAAGTCAAGCAGAATTGACAATCCGGGATCTTAATATAAACTTTAAAAACTGGTCCTTAAACTTTACCAAAATTTACAATTGGGAAGCATAACACTGGATTGTCCTCTAATGCTCAAAAATAAATTACTGTACTTATAACCTTGTGAAGGGACAGTTAAATTATACATCCATTTGTTTATTCTTATCTAAACAATTATTGGGTATCTGTTTTGTGTCAGGCTAAATATTAGTATGTGGAAGTAAAAGTGCTATTTTGTCCCTGCATTGAAGACATGTTAGAAATGCTGTGTAAAGAGGTCCCACAAAATCAGAAAATTGTGGGGGGATGGGGCAATCCAACACTCTGGAAGCAGCAGAGGAAGATTTGTATGTAAGCACATATTTTAGTCTAAACCATGGGTAGATTAGTATTTCTGAAGTGACAGAATAAATTCCAGGTACAAGAAACATGCACAAGTGGAAATATTTACCCTATGGTTAGAGAAGAATTCCAGGCACAGTTTATATGAGTTTTGTGGAGACATAAAGCTAAAGGTGATAGAATTTATGTAGGGGAATTAGGTTATACTTAAATAATGCAAGATTCGTGTAGATAATATAGTATTTTGACCTTTTCAAATTGGGGAATTTTAGAATGTTCAAGGAAATAATTATATTTGCAGGACTGAGTACAAGGAGAAACTGAAGCATGTAGATCACAATTAGGAGGCTCTTATAATAATCTTGACAAAAATTGCAGTAGTTAGATTTAAGATGACCAGATGGCTCAAAGAACCTTCACAGATGGAATTTTTAGAGTGAAATGGGGAGAATAATTTTCCAAAGGTTGGGTCCTGATTTTAATATTATTTTATTAAGCATAACATTAAAATATTTTAATTCCAACACTAATAATAATAATAATAATTTAGTATTGTGATAGACAAGACTATTTTAAGAATAATTTCAACCTTTCTATTTTGAAAGTTCAAAATGTCTTTAATTTTTTTTAATGTTTGTTTATTTTTGAGAGAGAGAGAGACAGAGAGAGAGACAGACAGCGTGAGCAGGGAAGGGGTCAAGAGAGAGGGAGACACAGAATCTGAAGCAGGCTCCAAGATCTGAGCTGTCAGCACAGAGCCCAACACAGGGCTCGAACTCAGGAACCATGAGATCATGACCTGAGCCAAAGTCAGACGCTTAACTGACTGAGTCATCCAGGTGCCCCAAAGGTTCAAAATACTTTTAGTAGCTAATTTTAGACATTTAAATGATCTCTTTCAAATTCTAGTATAGCATCCAGTTGGGATTTTAGAAAATTAAAAACCACATTTCCCAGATTCCCTTGCAACTACAAATCTCAATATTTCCTAATAGAAGAACTCTTTTGAGACTTACAAAGAAATAAGAAAAAAACAGCCTTGGATCTATTCCCCAGAGTTAGTAGCGTCCTTAAATCTCATAATCTGTTTGTTATGGGATTCATATGGAAAGCCTAGAGTATAATTTGATTCTATAATCATTCCAATGATTTTAAAATATCTAGAATGGTGTTTCTGCTGTTTATGCTCAACTCTAACAATCAGGTTTATGTTAGAGAACATACAAATAGTTTCAAATTCACATTCTTGAAAAATTACAATGTATACACCCCCTAAACTAGTACTATGTGTAGATTTTAACATTATAATTAAGACACAATTAGTATATCATCAAATCATGTAAACATGTTAATGCATGTAAGTAAGTACAGTTCTTTGTTTTGTTTTGTTTTTTAGTATATTTACACTGTTGCATAACCATCACCACTCATTCCAAAACATTTTCATCACCCCAAAGAGGAACCCTGGGGTTCCTCTATGATGAAACGTCAAAGAATATTTTTTTGCTACAATATTAAATATGTAATACATTTTGAAATAAGTATAAATAAAACCTTTCTAGATAAATGGGTAGTTGGTAAAAGTAGCCATGATGCATGATGACTGGATGTTTGCTACAAGCTTTTGTTCTAAAGCTCATGTTATATCCAGTATTTCTTTTTTTTCTTCAAGTAGTCATTTGGATGCAAAGTGTAATACTCCCTATTTACAAACTGGGCCGCTATTTACAAACTGGGTATTAAATAAAAATACATTAACATCCAAATCATAGCTTTTAAGTGCCAGAGCTAGGATTTAATGTTCTTTGATTCCAATGTCCATGTTCTTAAAAGTATTAAATAAAACAATTATATCTACCTCTAGGTCATGCTATTAAGAGAAATGGTAACATTTTGAAAGAAGATACTGTGAAATTTCTATAGTGAAGTGATAGTTAATAGAGATAAAGGGAACATAAAAAATGTATAACTGATTTTCATTTCTTCTATGTGTATGGTTATTTCTGAAATCCTTGAAGTGTCATGAAAATATATCATAAATGTTTTGATAGTGCTTAGACTCTATAATTTTTACTCATTGAAAAAATAGATTTTTCTCAAATTATCTTTGGTTTTGGAAAATATGCTCATCAAATTGACAGGTAACCTTAAACTTCCTTAAACACAATTTAGTTTGTCTGTATAACATTCTCTATTTGGAAAATAATTTACTTAAATATATAAATAATGGTATGCTCTTAACTTATAGCCCTCAAAATTATCACATAACAAATATTTCTGAATTTTTCTTCATATTTTTGAGTATTTTCTAAAAAAGAGGAATTCATTAAAAATCTATTTGTCTTGAAGTATATGGATACATTCAATGCTCTTCACATATATCACCAAATTTAAACATACATATTTTAAACAATCATTTTCAAATTAATTAATAGACTTTATATTTAGAACCGTTTTAAACTTACAGAAAAGTTGAGCAGATAATACAGAGATTGCCATATACTGTCCTTCCTTCATACACCTTTCACCTAGTAATAACATCTTGCACTCGATTAGCCCACCTTGTATTAACATCTTATATATTTGATACAATTAATGAACGACTATTATTTTAATCTTACTAACTACAGCTCACTTCTATTATTGATATATTGATTATAATGTTTGAAAATAAGCAAAAAAAAATCTACAGATACAGCTTTGCTTGTATATCTACCTATGCAGGGATGTATTTTAGGCTCACTCTGACATGGAACAATAATCTCATTCTTAAGATATTCATAATACAATCAGTGGTCATTCATTAAAGCATAGATGCAAACCACAGCATTTGTCATAATGGTAATTATGTCATACCATTTGTCATAATGGTAATTTAAAAAATAACAATAGAGCTAATAATAACTATGCTTAACTTTTTCGAGAACTTACTTATCAAATGCTCGTGCTTTATATGCATTGCTTCATTCGAATCTCTTAATATCATAAAGATCTAGTATTTGTTACTGTATTTTATAAAGAAAGTGATACTTACAGGGATTAAATAGCTTGAGCATCACGTAGCTAGTATACTGCGGAAGTGGGATTTGAAACAAAACCCAACCTTAAGACCATTATACCATAGCTACAAATTTACAGTTGCTATTTCCCTGGTGCCAACTCCCTAAAAACTTTCCAAATTAGACTTCTAAAAAGAAACAAAGTTAACCAAAAGTTTACTTTTTATAACCTGTAAAAGTAATAGGATATTGAGTAATAAAGGCTTTAAAAGAGCAAAATGAATTCCGAATATGATCCAGTGACTACTAAATACTGCATGATAATTCTATATTAATGGAATTTAAGAGACAGAGTAGTTCAAGCAGGTAATCCCTAGTCCCAGTTTACTGTGAATTTATCTTTTTTATTTTTTTAATGCACTTAAAACTGTTTATAAAATTATAGTGGATGTATACCTGTGCTAGAAAGGATGAAATCTTCCACAACTGAAAACAACATTTATTTACATACAGGTCATTTTTTCCAGGTGCCCAGACATTACTGCTTGTACTGTTTCTCTGTAAACAACTGGAAATAATTCATCAATCAGAGAAAAAGTGGATAATCTTTACTAATCAGTGATGGGTTTCTGCAACATGATAAATCGCCTTTTCTTACCATGTGTCTATAAATAATTAAAACCATCCTTTAACAACATAAGGAGAAAAATAATTTTTTTTTAATTTGTAGGTTAGCAAACTAGAGTCTGGAGAGCATTAAAAAATACTTTAGGGAAAACTTTTTCAGTCACAAAAATAAGAATATGTAAGATTTTCAAATCTTTATCTAATAAAAACAATTCTTGTAATTGATAAAATAAAAAAAAACAGCTTCATTAGGAGATAATATGAATGTAATTGTCAAAAGAAACATCTCAGGTATATAAATGAAATGTTGTTGATTCTTCAATAAGGTACAGGGGCGCCTGGGTGGCTCAGTCGGTTAAGAGTCTGACTCTTGATTTTGGCTCAGGTCACGATCTCATGTTTCTTAGGTTTGAACTCTGCACTATCAGTGCGGAACCTGACTGGATTTTCTCTCTCTCTCTCTCTCTTTCTACCCCTCCCGTGTGCTCACTCACTCTCTCTCTCTCAAAACAAATAAATAAAACTTTTAAAAAATGATGTACACAAACATATGGAACACATGGTAGAGGGCAACTGCATTCATAAAAGCATCTCAGTTTCAGTTCTACATTGTTTGGTATTTAATTTAAAAAAAATAGTCCTTGAAATAATTCCAAACATATTTTTAAAATAGATTTTAATAGATAAGTAAATAATTTGTAGATTACACCAATCTATATCTTAAAGTATATATATATACTTTATATATATATATCTTAAATCTATATATATATTTCTATATCTATATATATCTATATATAGATTCTATATCTATAGATATATATCTATATCTATAAGATATAGAATCTATATCTCAAAGTATATATATATACTTTATATATATATAAATATATATATATATATCTTAAAGATATATCTATATCTGAAACATAACAGTGGCTATTATTTATTAAGAAGATATTCAGTGTTTATACCACTAAGGACTTTGGCTACTTAAGAATGAATAATGTAAATCCTCACTCTTTAGAAAGAGAACCAGAGAAAATAAAATGTAAGATATAACAACATGTTATTGCCTACATAAACAATGCAGAGTCACTGAAGGATTCATAGCAGAGTTCATGTCTGGGAGAAGTCTTGACAGATAAGAATTTGGGAATATGGCAAGAACATTCTGTGGATAAGAAAAAAAGAAGCATTGTGTATATATGCAGGAGCATAGGAGTACTTGAACATTACTGAAGAAATGGTTAGAAAGAAAGACAACTAAGAAGTTATTTTCAAAACATGAAAGGCTGGTATTCTTTGGAAAAAAAACAACACAAAATTATAATCATTCATTCCTTCATTGAAAAAAAAATAGATGTTTCAGTAAGTGCCAGCCATTGAAGTTATCAAGCAAATTACAGTCTATTGGGAAATGCATACTAATAAACAGATCATTAAATTACACTCTAGTAAATCCTATATTAAGGGTAAGTTATTTGGGAGGACACAGGAACACAAAGGAGAGTCACCACTATAAGGTACCCAGAAGTTAAGTAAGTTAAGACTAAGGTCATAACTGGGGAAACAGTATCCAAAAGAGCAGAAAGAGCAGTTGCAAAACACAGAAACTAACAACCATCATGCTGCAGTCAAGGCCTTCTACATGCCCAGACAACTGAAAATAAGGACTATAGAACTTTTTTTTTCAAAGAAAATTAAGTTCATGGACTTTGAGATTTAATAGATCATGGTTGCAGTCCAAAGACTTAATAATTAATTGTTAAGCCTTAGTTAATAGACTTCTCTTAAGTAAAGTTTTTTCCTCTGTAAAATGTAGCAAATAATAGTGGCTTTCTCGTGGGGCACTGCAGGAATTATAGGGAATTACATAATTTATGCTCAGCTTCTTTCTCAGAGTAAGTGCTAGATGAGTAAAAATGGTGGTGGTTGTTATGAGATACCTAGTTAGTTCTTAGAACAGTTCCTAACACATAATAAGGTACTAATTTATGTTCCTGAATGCATCAACATTGAATTATCACAGAATCCAAAGGATAAGCTTTTGGTACAGAGGTAGGCTAAGACTTAATTGCACCCACATAAGAACAGCCATGAAATATTATTTTCTTCAGTTATGAAACAAAGAAGTCACTAGTAATTTCTATTATCAATTCAGCAATAGGTGAGTAGGAATTAATGATAAATTAAGAAATATAGAGACCAGTATAAAACATTTTTCAAGCAATTACCATAAATAAGGAGGATGGAAATAGGACTGTGGTTGAAGGAAGGGATAGAGAATTTTTTTTTTCCAAATTGGATTTGGGAAGAGGTAGCAAAGAAAGTTAAATTTTAGTTAATATACAGTGTAAAAATGTAAATAATAAAAAAAAAGGACACCCTGCCATATGTAACATGGACGCATCTGGAGGACATTATGAATAAACCAGCCACAGAAGGACAAATACTGCATGATTACACTTGAATGGAGTATCTAAAATAATCAGACTGCATCGAAACAGAACAGAATGTTGGTTTCCAAGGACTGGGGGGGAAGGGGTAGTATGATGTTATTGTTCAACAGGTATCAACTTTTGGTTATGCCAGATGAGTGAGTTCTACAAATGTGCTGTGCAACATTGTGTCCACAGTTAGTAACACTGTATCGTACACTGAAGACTTTGTTAAGGGTACAGATGCCATATAAAGTGCTCTTTATATGGCAATAATAATAGCAATAACAATAACAATAAAAAAGACATTTTTAAAATCTAAAAAAAAGAGAAATTTGTTAAAGAAACAGAGATATCATGGATGAATGAAGTCTGTGATGAGATAAAAAGAAGAGAGAATACAGATGGAGAATTAGGTCACAACTCCAGCATCACTTCCACTATACCATAAAGAAGACGACTCAGATGAACAGGAGAGTGGACTCAGGAGGCCTGGGTTACTCAATATTTGAACATTCAAAACCTAGACTATCCTTTGGCCAGTCATAGGAGATGATCTTTGAGGTCTTGAATTATTCTGCTTGATAATTGTTTCTATATGCTTGAGGGCTTGAGACACACTGTTACTGTTTGATCAAATAAGTTTATTCACTAATATAATTTATGAAACCTCCCATATCCTACATATAACACTTCCATTTTGTCATGACCACAACCAAGAAAGCTGGGGAATAAAGTCTTTACTGAAGGTAAGTATATGTCTAGTTACAGAATTACACAAATTCATAATTGAATTGAAATTATGAATTTGGGTAATTCTGTAACTAGAGCAGAAGAATTGAAATGGGATAATTGGCCAACAAGGAAGTTGCTATACATGGGTTTTACATAGACTCTGTCATCTAATTTACACCACAGTCTTATGAAAAAGAGTCCTAGGTAGATTAAATAGATTTCCTAAACTCACACAGGTAGTAAATGCCAGGTCCAGGAAACAAATCTAGCTACATATGCTCTCCAAGCCATATAATTTTCACTAGAAAAATGATTTTTAAATATGTAGGCATTTTCAAGATGACTTGAGAATCTCAAAAAGTTATAGTCCATAGAAAAACATACTGATAAGACTTCTTTAAACTTCTGAGGGCAGAGCCTGTGAAGCCAAAAAGAGTACATCACAGCAGTAATTCTTAACAACACTATGAAGGGTTATTTCTTAGAACCTGATCAGAATTTGTATTAGCAGAGGAGAGATGGATACAAATATGCACAATAAATATATGACCTGCATCTTTAACTAGTTATTCCTAGGCTACTGGTTTACAGTAGCAAGGCCCCAGAAAACACAGGGCCTATTAAGAACTATCAAGACACCCTGAAACACACCTTGTTCCTCAAAATTTTCTTAACTGCAAAGAATTTAAGAATAGAACTGCAAGGGCTCTGGATGGCTCAGCAGTTTAAGCACTTGACTCTTGATTTTAGCTCAGGTCTAGAGCTCATGGTTGTGAGATCAAGTTCCATGTCAGGCTCTGCGTAGTGCCTGCTTAAGATTCTCTCTCCCTCACCCTCTGCCCCTGCCTCTTTCTCTTTCTCTCTCTCTCTCTCTTCCTTCCTTCCTTCCTTCCTCACTCCCTCCCTCCTTCCTTCCTTCCTCTCCTCTCTCTCTCAAAAAACAAAAACACAAAAAACAAGCAAACAGAATTTCAGATTTTAATATACCTGTTTTTGTTTTTAGGCAATTTTTAAAATTGTACAAAAAAAGAACCTACTATTTTGGGTGTGTGTGTGCCTGGCTATATGGAGTATAAAAGAACACCTAGCCCTCTAACCTTCAAACATTTCTAAGAATTTTAAAGATTCCAATTATTATCCTTTTTGTTTTTTTTAAAGATTCAGAAATTGAAGAAGGTATGGGTGGGAAGAAACAGCTTTCCTCAGATCTCAGAAGCAAATGAACCAATATCACTACTACAAATACTTTTTATATTAAAAGCAGGTCAAATCCTAAATTGTTGCACTTTCCCCAAGTAACAAATTACTTATGTAGATGGAATTCAAAAAAGTGTGTAAATAGTTAACATTAGTGACCTATCTTAGAAAAAAAGAACTGTAAAATGCAAATAACATATTTAGAGAGAACATTGATTATAAATACTGTAATTATCTTCATAGCATTCTATTATATCCATTTTAAAACTGGGTCATAGTTTTTCACGGAGGCATAAAAGCATTACTTCTTTTCCCTTCCTTTAAGATACCTATTAGTTCAGTCATTTTATGACATTGCACTTACCCAGAGAAAATTATGGGGAATTAAATGTAAAAGCTTTCCTGTCCACCCACTGACTGCCCCATCCCCTGGAGTTCCTCCTTTTCAGAGAAAATCATATAGAATTAAATAATGCTGGAGTTGTAAGGAGCCTTAGAGGTTACCCACTTAAACCACCTTTCTGAAGCATGAATTAGATACTTGATTGTAAGGTGTGACAATCGTAGTGAATGTAATTCATGGAGAAATAGTTAAGGCTCTAGGATATGTCCTGTATACAACAATAAAAGTAGAGAAACTTTCTCAAAAGCTTTCAATCCTGGAGGTCAGGACAGGACTACAGCATTCCTCTCACACTTAAAACTACAGACAGATGTTGCTACACAGATATGGAAATGATAAAAAGAGAAAGCCAAAAATCCTTGAGAAGCAGCCGCCACCCAAGTAAGAGGGAATGATTCGAAAACCTCAGAGAATATCTATGTTACACAGGTTGCTCCCATGGGTGACTTCTATATATTGTTCATTTACTTATTTTTGGAGTGGTGGTGCTGACAGTAGGGGAGAAACTACAAGGGAATGAAAATCAGGGCACTGACAAAAGAGAAACCAGGGAAGGTAAATGAAGACGTTTGTGCTGAAATAGGAGGTCAGTTTTCTCATTCTTGCAGGGAATTAAATCCTGTAATTAAATCTTGTAATAGCATAGCCCCACATCAATGTCCCAGAGATATTTAAATGAGAAGTATGTTTAGAGGCTGTGAAAATATACTTATTAAAAGCAGAGGGCATGCAAGTTTGTTATTATTCCCTGTCCCCATAGTACCTGCCTTCTGCATAAAGTACAGCTGTACATCTTGAACAGAGTAAATATCACATTACCCTGAAAGAATTATCTGACAATCCTTATAGTTTCAAGGATAAAATTCATAATTTTTAAAATTCTTATGTTGCACTATTCAAATTTAGGGTGCCTCTGTGTTTGTATACTAGTCAGCTGTGTCTGAGTTTGTATCCTTCAATGCATCAGTGAATATAGGGACCTCATTTCATACGATGAGGCACCATCCTCTCAGCATAACGCATAAAGAGCACAGCAGTATATGGAATGGAACAGGCACTAAAAAACTTCTGAAGAAATACATGAAATTTGATAAGACACTTTGATAGACATAGAGGAGTGATAGTTACAGAAGCATCAAGGATTTTATTGCACTAATTTTCTGATACCAAACTTTTACTTGATCCATCCCTCCCATTAGATATCACATCTTAACAAGTCAAGGCATCCCAAAGTTTTAGATATACGTTTGTTAATATTGAGTGTATTAATTATTTAGTCTATTTCATATCAGTTCCATGCTTATCTGAGTAACACAGTCAAGTTATCTAAGTTTGAAACAAACAAAGTGTTTGGTATTACATTCTTCTATCTTTCCTTCACTCTCCAATTATCTCCTAACTGGTGACTCATGCAGGTGTCTACAACCTGAATGTAAACTCATTCTCAGTTAATCCTGTCTGGAATTGATTGTGCTGCATTCTTCCTGCTACTTGGGCAAAAAAATTGATATCTTTTAATACCATCTATATAATATAATGCCATCTATATAGTAAGGTTGTCATGAAGGTTAAATTCCATTTTCTTATACAAATACATGGCCAAGTTCTTGGAATGTATATATAAAAAAAAAACACCTCCAATGAAAGTAAGCTATTATTTTTCTATCAGTGTTGCTGCTATTGCTGCTGCTACTACAACTATTGCTAGTAGTAGTAATTTCTTTTTTCTGGGTTTTTTTCTGCTTTCTGGGCTTTTTACACAATACACAAAATAAATTCAAAATGAATTAAAGACCCAAGTATGAGACCTGAAACCATAAAACTCCAAGAACAGAACACAGGTAATAATCTGTTTGACATCAGTCTTAGTAACATTTTTCTAGATACGTCTTCTAGGACAAAGAAAAGAAAAAGCAAAAATTAACTATTGGGAGTACAACAAAATAAAAAGCATTTGCACAGTGAAAGAAGCCATCAACAAAGTGAAAAAAAAACAACCTAATGAATAGGAGAAGACATTTGCAAATGATATACTCAACAAGTGGTCCAAAAATATAAAGAACTTATACAACTCAATATATATATATATATATATATATATAAAGAAAACACAAATAATCCAACTTAAAAAAATGGACCTGAAAAGACCTTTTTTGCAAAGAAGACATACAGATGGCCAACAGACACATGAAGATGCTCAATAATATTACTTATCATCAGGGAAATGAATATCAAAATCACAGTGAGATATCATCTTACACTTGTCAGAATGGCTAGGACCAAAAGAAAAGAAATAACAAGTGTCAACAAAGGATGTAGAGAAAAAGGAACCTTTGTGCACTGTTGGTGGGAATGCAAACTGGTGCAGCCACTGTGGAAAACATTATGAAGGCTCTTAATTTTTTTTTTTTTAATACCATACAATCCAATAATTCCATTACTGGGTATTTACCCAAAGCAAATGAAAACACTAATTTGAAGAGATACATGCACCTCTATGTTTAATGCAGCATTAAACACAATAGCGAAGATATCATAGCAATCTAATGTCCATTCACAGATGAATGGATAAAGATGATACACACACACACACACACACACACACACACACACACACACACAAATACTGTACAGCCATAAGAAAGGATGAGCTCTTCCCATTTGTGACATAAATGCCTGGAGGGCATTATACAACATAAAACAAGTCAGACAGAGAAAGACAAATACCGTATAATTTCACTTATATGTAGAATCTCAAAAACAAAACAGACAAACAAAAGCAGAAACAGACGCATAAATAGAGGGACAAACTGCTGGTTACCAGAGAGAGGGGAAATAGGGGGATGGGAAAAAAGTGTGAAGGGGAGTGAGAATTATAGACTTCCAGTTATAAAATGAATAAGTCACAATGTTGAAAGGCACAGCATAAGAAATGTAGTCAATGGTCCTGTAATAACATTGTACAGTAACAGATGGTAGCTACAGTTGTGGTGAGCATAGTATAACTACAGAGTTGTCAAATCGGTATGTTTTACACCTGAAATTAATCTAACAGTGTGTGTCACGTATACTTCAATTAAAAGGGAAAAAAATATCAGTGATGTCCTACCTGAGCTACTTTTCAACCTTGAATCTTTCCCTTCAAAAAACAAAACAAAACAAAACAGAACAAAAACAGTATTGTTTGGTCTTCTCAAAAGATTTTCAGATTCCAGCCAGAACCCCTCTCTCAGAAATGTCTCTTTCACGAGTGCACAGACATGAGTCTGGAATCCTACCTTCAAGTACAGCCAAGAAAAGTGAGTTGAGGTATGGCTATAATGACCACCACATAAAACTTTCAGTGCATTCATTTGCACAAATCTCTATTGCATGTTCTAATTACTGCAAAAGGTGATTTCAAAATTATTGATTCAGCAGATAAGCTCTAAAGATTAATATGTGGGAATCGAAAGCAAATTATTACTACAATGATCCCAAATTGTTTGACGTGATTGATGCTCTACTCAAATAACTACATAATGCACAAAGCAAGTTCTGGAAGCATACAATAATTCCTAAAAACTCATAAATTAGAGAGTAAGATTTTTAATATTTTCTATCCTCAACAAGTTTTGCTCCAAAAGTCTGACTGAATATATACTTTTAAAACCATCCTCCATGTTCACTGGCATGTTTCAGATCTCAGACATTCTTGAGAATCTTAGGTGACTTTTGAAATGAAATTCATGGCTTTATTCAGGCATACAAAATTCCCTATACAGCACCCAACATCTGAACATCCTGTGAATTAAATGGAAGAATATTTCTAATGGTAGCTATTGATCTTAAGGGAATACAATCAGAATTTTAGAATATATATATATAAAATGTCAACTGTGAGTTATCGTTGAAGAGCATGAATCACAAAGCCAGCCCTTGTTTTAAACCACAACTTTGGGTCATAAATATTTGTTTACTCATTCAACAAATATGTCCTACCGATAACCACTTTGCCGCAAAACTACAGGCAGATGGCTTCACTTCCGTAAGCTTTGTTTCATTAACCATATTAATGGTTAACATGTATCTTCACAATAACTGTGAAGCCTATATTAATACTTAGTAAAAGGGCAAACAAAGTGAATATATGATCCCTGCTTCTCTTTAAACATGTGATCAAATGTCTAAATTTCAGATAAGAAACAGCATACTCCTCTCTAAAAATCATGGCAGTGAAGAATTTAAAATTATTTCACATTAGCAGATTTCTTCTATAAACTGAAGAGCAATAGAACTCCAGCAAAATGAATATCCTTATAGGAAAATAGTTAGATCACTCCCGATCTTTTCACACTTGTTGCAGAAGTACCTCATATTTGTGCTTCTTTTTGTTTTATTTTGAGCTCTATCATTTTACCCTAATAAACCGGCGAGTTTTCCAGACATGTGAGCACACACAAAAATGATTTTGTGGAGCAACTTTGAGCCTTAGTCACAGGCTGGTCAGAACACTCCACTCCAACAGTTCTCAGTCTCTAATGTGGAGTAAACAGATCAGTGTGGACTCCCAAACCCCACATTGTAATTACTATTGATGAACAAAGGGACCTTCCCGTCTCCTTCTCCTTCTTTTTTAAATCAGTGGAAATTCTTTCAAAAAGAGCATAAACCACTTGAGAAATGGAAAAAGTAACTGCTTGTATCTTTTCCTTTTAAGTTTCTGGACCCCAAAATAATTTTGACTACATGTTCCCTAAGCAACTTCTCTGTGCACTAAGAGAATAAGTACTTATTCATATACACTTAAGAAGAGAGAATGCCTATCTCTCCTACATTTCATAACTAAGCAGAGGCACTTAACTCTTCCTGGAACAAAAATGTTTCCTTGAAAGGTAATTTTTTAAACTGAATATACAGAGTTAGAGACAATATAGTGGAATTTAAGAAAGAGAAGAAAAGAGAGGTGCCTGGGTGGCTCAGTCGGATAAGCATCTGACTGGATTTCAGCTCAGGTCACGATCTCGCAGTCTGTGAGTTTGAGCCTCACGTAGGCTCGGCTCTGTGCTGACAGCTCAGAGCCTGGAGCCTGCTTCCGATTATGTGTCTCCCTCACTCTCTGCCCCTCCCCATCTCGTGCTCACTTGCGCTCTCTCTCTCAAAAATGAATATTAAAATTTTTTTTAAAGAAACAGAATAAGCAGAGGGATAAAGAGAGAGAGAGAGAGAGAGAGAGAGAGAGAGAGAGAGAGAGAGAGAGGGGCAAAGCAAGACATAAACTCTTAACTATAGAGAACTGATAGTTACCAGAAGGGAGGCAGGTGGGGGAATGGGGTAAATAGGTGATGGAGGTTATAGAGGTCATTTGTGATGAGTATCAGAGTTGTATAAAAGTGTTGAATCACTAAATTATACACCTGAAACTAATGTGCAGTATGTAATATAACTGGAATTTATTTTTTTTTAATTTTTTTTCAACATTTTATTTTATTTTTGGGACAGAGAGAGACAGAGCATGAACAGGGGAGGGGCAGAGAGAGAGGGAGACACAGAATTGGAAAAAGACTAACTGGAATTTAAATAAAAGCGTTTAAAAAATCAAAAAAATAAAGTGGATAGAAATCCCAAATCACCTATGTTTTGGCCACTAATAATTAACAAATGTTGGGGTGTTATCACACGTGCTTCATATCACACCCTTCCCCCCCCCCCACAGATATAATTAAAACCTCTTGCGTTCTACTTTATTTCCATCTCTTCGAGTAATTTTCTTGCATATATTTCTATTTTTCCATGAAATATGTATTAATGAAAATGTATACATATACTGTAACATTTTGAGGATATTGATATATCATTTTCCAACATGCTTTATAGTCACTTGCTACATATTATGTAATACATTCTAACTTCATGCAATGTTCCATTTGTAAAAATTCCACAATACCTTTATTCAATTACCTATTGATGGCATATATAGGCAAATTCAGTTCTGGAATGAATCCTGCTGCATGTGCATAACACTTTCTTTAGGGTATCTAACTAGAAGTCGGTTTATTGAGTCATAAGTAATTTACACCTTCACCTTCACAACACATTGTTAAATGCTCTTCAGCATGATATTTCCAACGTAGACACTCAAAGGAATTGTTTTTTTCCTTCTTTGATATTTGCCAAACTTTCTGATTGTTGCCCTCTGATACGTTTGAAAGAGTAGCTTATTGTAGAGTTTTTCTTCTACTTATTTCATGCAAAGTTGAGTATTTTTGAAATGTTTATTTACTTTTCTGGTTTCCTGTTTCTCAGTAATTCTTGTAAGTTTCCCTTTTGTTAGTTTATTATTTATCATGTAGTTTCAAAAAACTATTTTGAATATATATCCTCTCCAGTCATACATATGATAATGTAGATATATTATCATTTCTCCACTCTATGACTTGTCCTTTAACATTGTTATAATATTACAATATTATATGATATATATAAAATATATTACAATATATATGTATATATACATATAAATATGTACATATTGTATATATACACATATATTGTATATATGTATATATGTACAATATATACAATGTTACAATATATACAATATATATATTATACACAATATATAATATATTGTATATATGACAATATTACATATTGTATCTTTCACCCAACAGAAATTGTTTTCAACACAGTAAAATATATCAATATTTTATTTTTTGAATCATGCTTTTTCATAAAATATCTCTAAAATTAAGTTTTCCACTTTAAGGTATTTATATTCTCTTACAGTTTTACAATAAAGTATTATTTTACATTTAGGTCTTTAACCAGCTGGAAAATTAGGGTGAATTTCAATATCCACCTGGTTAAAGAAGAAACTGGAAGCTTTCTCACTAAATAAAATTCTGCCATGTACTAGGTGCCCAGATAAAGAAAATACTGGAACATCTTATTACTGGGTTAGTCAAAAGTAAATCTTACATTAAGACTAGATTCTAAAATAAACACACAAAGCAATAACCACTTACTGTCAAATCTGTTATTAAAAATTCCTTAAGAATGCACAGTAAAGGACTTCAAAATACTACCTTTCTATCATGTAATGAAGACATTTCCCCTTCCACTGTTGGGCCAAATTATGTTGATTTACTGAGTCCAACTATGGGGGTGACATGCTGTTTTACTTGCTGGAATTCTGGTCACTACATTGAGACACACTTTTGGGATATAACGAAGGACTGAGACATACTGTAGAAAATTCTTCCATCTCTGTAGCATCTGTGTCATATGATTATTGAATACAATTTCTACTACTTTGATATTAAAGGGCAGAAGATTTTTGGAGACACCTACATAGATCTTGGCCCTAGTAGAAGTCATTGCTTATTAAATGAATGATTATCACATATGGTAAACAATAGTTCACTCAACTGAACATATGCAATTATTTCTTATACAGCTTATGTAAAACTTTTCAATAACAGATATCCACTGAAGAAATCAGTGTAAAGAAGGGGACACTGACTTTAGACCACATCAGCAGAGTGGACCAAGGGTGACTGAATGATGATCAATGACCTAATATGCAGCCTAGAATAAAACGCAATGCCCAGCTAATACTTACAAATGAAATACGTTCTCTGGTATTTGAATTGGAGTATAGCTAGGACTTGATTGTTGACAGCATGCCAGATAGAAGCACAAAGTGTACCTGAATGATGTCAATAGCAGAACACAAGAATGAAGATCCTCAAACTACAGTTGAAATCTCTAGAGCCACTTCTGACTTCAGAATCATCAATACTGAGAGCATGGAATAAAATAATAAAACACTACCAATTACACCATAAAAGAGAGGGCGTTAGCAATAAAAAGCATATGTAACATACTTTCATATGTTGTTCATAGTGTGTCTCTATAAAACCATCCATGATGGGCTGAATGTAACTCACAGTTATCAGGGATAAACAAAATACACCCTAAGGGAGGACTTCTGGATTATGCTGACTGCCCTTTTGAAAGGTAGTGCAAAATTTATTCACCAAAAAGGCTAAGAGAAACTTGGCTTTATAATTCATGAAAGATCTTAGAAACTACCAGGAATTCCCAGATGGAAACAGTAGTTTCCCCAAGATTCCAAAGATACAATTTTTTATCATAACATCAGGTTGGTTAATCTGAAACTTTTCTAGATTGGTATAGTGAGGCAGATTTCACTATTAGAATGCTCTTCTTCCCTTTAACTTGAAATCTGTCTCCTTCTTACTATTTCTCCATACGTGGCTCAGTCAGTTAAGTGTCTGACTCTTGATTTCACAGTTTGTGAGATCAAGCCCTGCATAGGGTTCAGCGGTGACAGTGTTAAGCCGGCTTGGAATTCTCTCTCCCTATCTCTCTGCCCCTCCAATGCCCACATTTATTCATTCTCCCTCTTTCTCTCTCTCTCTCAAAATAAAAAAAGAAACATTAAAAAAAGAGAAGGAATTTTTTAAAAGGAAGGTAACTTTGTTCTACCTGAAAAGACAAGATTTATTGTTTATATTTGTACTTTTCAGTATGAAATGGTGATAAAAATGGAAAACAGAATGTGATGTCATTTTGGCACAGTATAATAAATGAAAAATTACCCAATGAAATAAAGATATAATATTAGGTTGGAAACTTTTTCTGACTTTCCAGTTATATATATGTATAGGTCTCATAATACATAGTATATTTTTACATATATATGCATATACATATATGCATAATATACATATACTATATATACATACAACTATATTTCACATACTAGTTTTTAGTAGCCAGAAGCAAAACTTATAATTTAGATTGCTTTGAATCCACCCATACTAACACAGAAATAAAATATGCTAATTGCAGATAAGAAATCTGAGGTTCTGAGAGATAAGACATTTTATACAAAGACATACAATGGGTAGACCCAAAGCTAGACTTTAAAAAAAAAAGTTTTTTTTAATGTTTCTTTAGTTTTGAGACAGAGCATGAGCAGGAGAAGGGCAGAGAGAGAGGGAGACACAGAATCCTTAGCAGGCTCCAAGCTCTGAGCTGTCAGCACAGAGCTCGACTGTGGCTCAAACTCACAAACTATGAGATCATGACCTAAGCTGAAGTCAGACCCTTAACTGACTGAGCCACTCAGGCAGCCCCCAAAGCTAGACTTTGAATTCAGATTCTTTTGTCCCTAATGCCACAGAAGTTTCTATTTTCAATTGTATTTATTAAATTATTGAGTTTTATAAAATTTGAATGGAAAACTGACATTCATGAAATTTAGAGCAGTACTTTTCATCATGATGATAGTATGTTAACAAATATTGGACCTTTGGTCATAGTAAAGTTTTACAAATATTTTCCAAAGAAATCAAGATTTTATGTCTTGAATGAGAATGAAATATTGAGTAAGTAAGAATTCACTTACCTATTATGGAAAACACACACTATAGTGGTCCCCATGATTCTTACACCCTAGTACCCATGCCAAACTCTCCTTGAGTTTGGGTAGGACATCTAACTTTAAGTTATTTAAAATGGAGATTGTCCTTTGTAAGCCTGACCTAATTAGAGAAACCCTCCAAAACATCTTGTAGAGATCAGACACTCAAATAAGCAGAGATAAACACTCTTTTTATTTGTTGCTGGCTTAGAATACATAACTGTCAATGCATCAGACAATTGAAAAGAAATGGGTTCTGCCTGTAATCTTAGGATGCCTAGAAGTAGATAATTTCCTGCTCAAGCTTCCAGATGAGTATGCAGCCTGGTTTCAGCCTCATGATATCCTTAGCAGAGAATCCGTGTAAGTCTGTACCCAGACTTCTAACCCACACAAATTGTGAAATAATAAATGGGTATCATTTCAAGCTCCTAAATTTGTGATAATTTTTTTTTACATAGTCATAGATAATGAATGCCCCCAATGAATAAATAATAATGAAGAAAAAGGCAAGACAGAAAGAAGATTTTAGTAATTTTAAGGATTTTAAATTATAAGTTTTATGTTTATAAAATGTATAGATGAATATGCTAAGTTAAACAATGAAAGCTTTATTTTGTTAACATCCCCAAATCCTCTCATTTAAAAGTCAGACGTAAAAAAAAAAAAAGAGAGGAAAGTTTAACTTCTGATTTCCAAGTCACATAAGAAGTGAAGAAAGTGAGACAGTAGCACCTTTACTGAACCTTAGTGCAGTAAAACAACCATTTGTTATATTTATGAATACTACGGGTCTACAGTTTCAGCTGGGTGCAGGGGAAATGACTTGATTCTGCTTCAGAATGTCTGGAGATTCAAACAAAAGACTCAAAGAGTAGGAGCTAGAATAATGTGAGGAGAATTCCCTTAAATGACTGGAGGATGATGTTAGATATGAGATGGGTACCTCAGTTCTTCTAAATATGGGTTTTTCCATGTTGTCTTTCCACATGATACAGCATGGGCTTCTTAAGGATCTGATGGCCGAGTGAGTTCCAAGTGTATCAAGAAACTATGAGTGCAGAGGGCAAGCAAGAATACACAACCTTGCCAGGAAGAAGCCATATGTGGTTTTCTTTATAAAACGTAGCCTCATAAATCATCTAACATAATGTCCACCATACTCCATTGTGGGGAAGAATCACAAGCCTACCCAATACATAGGGAAGGAAAAGTAGACCCAATCTATTGATGGAGGACTGGCATTGCTCCATTAGGGTAAGTAGGAACATAAATATTTCTACAGCGATTTTTGAAAAATATAATCTCTCACCTGTGTATTTCCTATTCCCTCTAATTTATACTTGGATCTAGATTTATTTGACAAATAAGAAGGGGTTACAGTCTTATATGTTACACAATTCATTAAAATGTTAATTTTAGCTGTTCTGCATATTTTCAATTTAGAAAATAATCTGCAAAAATATATGTATCTTTAAACCAGGTACCTTCAAATCCTTATGAATTACAGGGACTCTCTTGTCTGCTGTTTCCTTTATAAATTCATTATGGCTTCCCAGAAATTTATGCTCCTAAGCTACAGTTATCTTTAGCTCTCAAGAATTGAGATACCTTCCTTTAAAAGCTGTTTCCCAAAGGATAATTTGCATGTTTAAAAATCTGAAACCGGGACGCCTGGGTGGCTCACTCAGTTAAGCGTCCGACTTTGGCTCAGGTCATGATTACGCGGTCCGTGGGTTCGAGCCCCATGTCGGGCTCTGTGCTGAAAGCTTGGAGCCTGGAGCCTGCTTCGGATTCTGTGTCTCCCTCTCTCTCTGACCCTCCCCCGTTCATGATCTGTCTCTCTCTGTCTCAAAAATAAATAAACGTTAAAAAACATTTAAATCTGAAACCTAATCAAAGATTTCCTTTCTTTTCTTTCTTTCTTTCTCTCTTTTTTTTTTTTTTTTTTTGAGAAAGTTCTCCATACTTCACTGGATTATTCTTTCAAACTTGGCCTTGTCTGACTTCCTTATGTTTGCAAATGCATTTAAGTAGTGTTCTCTAAACATAAGGCAAACTTGTCTCCTTAACTTTCCTTGTTCTAATCTCCCTTTATGAAAAAACTTCCACTTTACTATCCACAATACTATTCACCATATTTTAGTTCCCATGTCATTTACACTTTCCCACATAGTATTCATTTTTCCCATATTTAGAGCAGAGATGAGATCTCACTTGTATCTCCAGCACTTATTATGGTATAATATATTATAACATAGCAATTAAGATTCTAGGTAGTTATCTGTTTAATTATCTGGCCACAGCCTGACTCTCCCTAAAGACCTGAGATCTTCTATAGTAGATGTACCCGGGGATTAGAATTAACTTTTTTTCTTAATCAGATTTGGTGGTAATTGAAATAACTCCGTATCAAGTGTTCGTGGGCAGACATGTGCACATGTACATACACACTCCATTAGAAGTAGTTATAATGCATAAATCTTTTGCTCAATCCTTTCAACATTTTAAACAATTAACAGCAGTAAATGTTGTCTAATTGAGGCTTGCCAAATATAAGCAGAATCTGTGTAGTCACTGAATTTCAGTGGCTTAACATCCCACACATGTACACACAAATTCATTATTTCTAACAAAACCTTACTGGGAAAATAACCAGGTTTTGGACTACCCACATCCATGCTTTAATTCAGGCATCTATGTTGACAGACTGCCATCTTCAATGCACAGATTTCAAGATTAACCTACAGGGTACACTGAAGTTGGCCAGAAAGAGAAAGACCATTGCAGAATGAAAAGGATTTTACTTTTCCAGAGCCATAACTGATGCACATTACCACTGTTTCTATTCCATTCACTATAACTCAGGCACATGAAAATTTCTAAGTACAAGAGAGATAGAACATGAACAGCTATCCAGTAACAGCACTGTATGATGGCAGGGTGGACAGACTTCTGGTGGACAGTCAGCCCTATCATATGATCAATCACGTATTCCTGGGTAAAGGTTGGAGCTAAATAAGGTCCAAATTCTGCTCAATTATTTTATTTGAAGCACTACTATGCATTAAGTCAATGTGTCTTATGCATTCTATACGTTTAAATGCATATGATGATGTAGAAATGATGAAAAAGTACAAATAACTCCATATTATATTCTTCCACAGTGCCCAGTTCCATACTACTCGAAATTGACTTTAAAATGGTTAAATAACCCCACTAAATTCATTTATATACTGTTGGTTTCTACAGACTAGTATATTCTGAATTGTAAAATAAACTGACACCTCAAAAATATGTTAAAATTTTTTTTTCTAATGTTTACTTATTTTTGAGCGGGGGGAGGGTAGAGAAAACGGGAGATACAGAATGTGAAGCAGGCTCCAGACTCAGAGCTGTCAACACAGATCAGGGCTTGAACTTGTGAATCATGAGATCATGACCTGGGCCAAAGTCAGAGACTTAACCAACTGAGCCACCCAGGCATCTCGTTGATTTTATACATTTTTACCACAAATTAGAGACTTTACCACAAATTAAATATCCACAAGTTGCGTTTTCTAAGGTAGCCTTAGCTTTAGTAGTAAGCCAAAGATTTCATTGTTGTAAATGAAAAATGCTTTAAATGTTAAAAAATGTATCCACAATAAGTATGTTTTTTTTAATTTTTACACTTGCCTACCACAACAGATGATTCTGTGTATACCTATATGTACGGCTATACATTCAAGAACAATTCATTTAGATAATTATGTAAGAACACATCAACAAACTTTATATTGAGTATTTGTTTCTCCCAAATTTATATGTTGAAATCTTAATTCCCAAGATGATGGCACTGGGGGATGGAGCCTTTAGGAGGTGATTAAATCATGAAGTTAGAAACCTCATAAATGAGAACCATGGCCTTATAAAAGAGGTCTGAGAGAATTCTCTCACCAACTTCCACCATGTAAAGATACAAAGAGAAGTCAGCAATCTGCAACCTGTAAGAAAGTCCTCCCTAGAATCTGACCATGCCAGCACCTTGATCTTAGACTTTCCACCTCCAGAATGGTAAGCAATAAATTTCTGCTATGTATAAGCCACCCAGTCTATAGTATTTTGGTATAGCAGCCCTAATCTCCCTAAGACACTACCGTTAATACATTAATACTAATTGCTCATTTGCCTCTAAAATAAGCAATTATGCTAATAAACAGTGTTAAACTTGTTCATATAAACTAACCCTGCATAACGGAAGCTGTATTGTTAATAAATTATTTCAGTGTGTACTTCTTTATTGAAACAATGTAAGAAAAAAATGGTAGAAAAACCTCACCCACTATGTAATAAGAATAACAGATTGCCTTATGAATCTGATTTATGACCACTAACTAAATATGGTAACCTTGAGAACCGGGTAAAAAACAAATTGAAATGCCAGATAATCTAAATTCAGCAGACTTTAGGTGATGTTTTCCTATAAATCATGGCTTGTTTCCTTCAAACTCTAACACTTCACAACACTGTTAGGTAATTTTCCTAAGTGAAACATATACACTAATTAATAGGATTCAAGATCTAAGGTTTTAAACATATTTTAGTCCATGCTATTCCTATGGAAAATATGTACCTTACATACCAGGAGCACAGCTTTTCCTTTCCTCTTACAGCCTTGTCAGTCTCTAACAACAACCTGGACCAAGTCTTATACCATCAGTTTTCCTGGTTCTCAGGCCTTCAGACCCAGACTGGTATCAATATCATTGGTTCTTCAGCTTGCTGACTTCAGATCTTAGGACTTTTGGGCCTCCATAAGCATGTGAGTCAATTCCTTACAATAATTCAACAAATATAACAGGTATATATAGCTCCTGTTGGTTTTGTTTCTCTGGAGAACCCAGACTAATATATCACTACGTTACAAACATTCACTAGAGTTTCTTCTAGTTATGACTTCAACTTTTTTTGTCTTTCTAGTACATCTAAAAAATTTTTGGTATATGAATATTTTTGTAGCATTTCAAAGTGATCTGAATCAAGTTGAAATTTTTGAGCCTTTTTAAACCACTATTAATTTTTAGAAGATTTCCATATTGAAATATTATATATGCTATATATAATCATGCTTTAACTACACTTCATATAAAGGATTATTCTGATTCTTTAGAAATATGTCATGATTTAAGTACAGAGGGCTGTTTATTACTTCATTTAGTGTAAGAACTCTGATTTATTCTTTTCTTGCTACTCATTTAGAATGTTGCCATAATTTATCACTTATTATATGTTAGACACTGTGCTTTTTTCATATTCATCATATTTAATTCCACAATTATTTCTTCTTTACAGATGAGAAAATGGAAGCATATAGAGGTTAAGAAACCTAGACAAGATAAACAGAAAATAAATGGCCAACCGAAGATTTGAATCTGGCTATCATCCTATACAAACCATGTTCATATACATACCATATTCGGTCTTGTTCTCTGTCTAAATAATTATTTTTGATTTGCTGGTATAAGGTAACAAATTTCCTTTCAGGAGAATAATGTTGTTTGTATTTACTATGATTATATTGTTCAGTACAATACACTTCCTGTCCTATCAGCATTAGTTATGTTATTTTTTATATTTGGTAATTTAAAACACCAAATAAAATTTCTATTTCATTTTAACTTCTTACATTACTAGTTTAAAAAATACTAAATTATCAATATAGACTGATTTTGATACACAAGAATGGCAATTTAATACGGTTCAAGTAATTATAAATGAGGTTGAAATATTTTTTCCATTTTTAATATTTTAAAATCTCTTGTGAATTTTCTATCACACTTGCTTTTTCTTACATTGCCAAAGTATTTTTCTTATCAATTTGTATGAGCTTTGCACATACAACATTAACCTTTTGATCTAGTAACTTGATGAATAAACAAGGGTATTAAAACATAACCAGATAATGCTCAATATTTCAATATAAAAGATTAATGTTGTAGGGTAATTTTGATATTATCTAGAGACAAAAACCCAAACCTCACAGATATTTAAATATTATTAAGGTAAACAGAGACAACTGATAATTTTGCATTTTAAACAAAAATACCACTTAAATAAAACAGGTGCATATGGAAAGCAAAAGTACCTACATTTATTATTTTTTTTAACGTTTATTCATTTTTGAGAGACAGAGAGAAACAGAGTATGAGCGGGGAAAGGGCAGAGAGAGGAAGACACAGAATCAGAAGCAGACTCCAGGCTCTGAGCAGTCAGCACAGACCCCGATATGGGGCTCAAATTCACAAACTGCAAGATCGTGACCTGAGCCAAAGTCGGTTACTCAACCGACTGGGCCACACAGGCACCCCCATACACTTATTATTCTTTAGCACTATCTTAACTTAAAATAACTCTGGTGCAAAATTGAAGTAACTGAACTAGTAACTTCATTTACTATATCCAGTCACATCCAGAAGTACATCAAGATTCTGTGGGATAAGGAAGAAAGGTGGTGGAGGGGGGAAATGGAGTTACCTGATTGCCAACTAGTATTCAGGATAGACATTACATATTTTTAACATTTAATCTCACAAGTACAGAACCTAAAGAATTAAATATTTGCAAATGTATATTTATACATTCACAAAGAATTGTTTTAGAAATTATGTACTTATGTATACAAAACTGAAGTATCAACTTTTCTCTTTCTTAATAATTTCCACAGAGGTCTTTCTTGACTTCATCTTTAAAATATACTCATTGTGTACATTTATTTTTGGTAGTAATTAAAAGCTTTTGATTGCTGTAGTTTTTCTTGACTCTTTCAAAAGGCAGTGAATGAAATCATTGATACTAATTACATATATGAAGAAAAGATTTATTTTTACTAAATCAAATATGTGAAATACTTAAATATATGCTTGGTATATTTTTATAAGTTTAATCCTCATAACAGCATTATAATTTTATTAGCTTTAAACTAAAAAAACTAAACTAAAAAAAAATCTCAAAGGTTGCTAAAGAACAATTAGGCACTGTATGGTGGCTTTGTAAAGCGTCAGCTTTACTAGGCTGAACTGCATTTCCCAAAATGCCTTTTCTTGTATGTTTCCATCTATGGGAGGTTTTCGTGGAAGACAGAAGCGAAGTGGCAGCTATTTAGTAGCTCACACACATTTAGTGAGCTATTTAGTAGCTCACTTACCTGCTGGCTCATCATTTTGGCTGGAGGAATTCGCAAAATCTTCCTCTGGATTCTCCTTCTGTTCTCTGACCCCAGCTATAG